>NW_026606222.1:1362500-1765000 GCF_029834395.1 Sorex fumeus | reverse complement strand
GCATGGAACCCAGGGTGTGGACTTCTGCTTCTCAATCCCGGCCACCCACGAGGATCATCTGGGGAGGCTCTCAAAGGCCGTGGCCCTGGCCACACCTTTGACCAAGTCAATGAGAATTGATCTGTTAGAGACAGACCCGGGCTTCTCTGGACGCCTACCCTGACAACTTGCGCACCATCCTCACCTGACAAATTCGGAAACAGATCGAGTGGAGTCTGCCACCTCCCCCAAGATCCCTGGGAGGAGGGGCTTGGATCCCACCCAGATTCCTGGATGCCGGGGGACCTGTTCTTCCTGTCTCTTGTTTCACCCTCTCTCCAGCTCGGTTGTTCAAATGAGCATCGAGTGCTAGTGAGCTCACCTCCAGATACCCAGGGTCGCACCACAAACCTTTGCCCCTTTCAACAACGGGGAAACAGAGGCACAGAGCGGTGGGTGGGCTGATCCCAGAGAGAAGCCAGATATGGGGGCACCTGGATTGAACCCAGACACCTGCGCAGCTCTGGCCCCCAGGGTGCATGCTTAGGAGGGCTCAGATGGAGGGAACTGTGAATCTGGAGAAGCTCGTGTGGCTGAGTGAGGCCCAAGGGCCAGCGAAGGAGCAATGCCCAGCGTCAGCCGGACCCAAGCTGGCGAGCAGCCCCAGAACCAAAGATGGACACACGGCAACGAGGGAGGCGTGAGGAGGTGAAGCAGCACCCTGCCTTCGACTCCCACCTGCAACCAAGAGATGCCACCGGGGGCAGGAGCGGTGGCCCAGCGTGGAGAGCGTTTGCCTTGCACGCAGCCAACCTGGGCTCGGTCCCCAGCATCACATAAGGTCCCCTGAGAACCGCAGGAGTAATTCCTGAGTGCAGAGCCAGGAGGAACCCCTGAGCATCGAAAGGTGTGACCCGAAAAGAAAAAAAGAGAAAGAGAGAGATTGATGCCAGGCTGCAATTTACATACGGGAACGGCCCAATCCCAGCGATTGCCCCGCCCATGGCTTCCAACCAAGGCATTCTATTGGCTGATGTTACAGAGTGGCAGCTTCACTTCAACCCAGCGCCAACAGCCTCACTGATGCTCAAGCCCCCCTTGCCAGTCGGCCGCGCTGAGGCTGGACGTTGTCCTTCCCCCTCTCCTGTCCAGCTCTCCAGCTGCTTGTCCCGCTCTGGCCCTTGGCTTGGCTTTCCTGAGTCCAGCAGCCCTCTAAGTTTGCATCCCTGGACAGAGCAGCAGGGATGCAGCAGCTCCCCACCCCCCCACATCCTTCCACCCAGCCATGGGGCAGCGCTGCCCGCATCGGAGCTCTGGCGACCCAATCCGGGACACCCCCGCCCCCGGGTGTAGCGGGACTTCACCCACCAGGACCGGATTCCTGGGGCAAGCTGAGGTCAGGATGAGAGACGCATGGGGGTTCACCTGCCCGTAAGCCACCAACCGTCGGTACAGCTACTCAACATGTGTCTTCCAGCGAAACCCCTGTTCTGCAAGTGTATTCGGGAGGGAATCTCTTCATTGCCACGAGTGGAAAAACTAGGTTTCCTTGCCACTAATGGTAGGCAGTGAGCTTCCTGATCGGGGAATCCAGAGGAGTGAGGCTGAACAAGAGCCTGGTCCCTTGGGTAGCACAGCGGGGAGGGCATTTGCCCTCCACGAGGCTGGCCAGGGTTCAATTCCCAGCATCCCATAAGGTCCCCCGAGCACCACCAGGAGTGATTCCTGAGTGCAGAGCCAGGAGGAACCCCTGTGCACCACCAGGTGTGACCCCAAAAAAGGCCCTCCCGTTGATCGTCGATTTGCTCGAGCAGGCCCAGTAACGTCTCCATTGGAGACTTTGTTGTTACTGTGTCTGGCATATCCAATACTCTCGGTAGCTTGCCGGGCTCTCCGAGAGGGGCGGAGGAATCGAACTCGGGTCGGCCACGTTGGCCGCATGTAAGGCGAACGCCCTACCGCTGTGCTATCACTCGACCCCAAAAAAAAGCAAAAGAAAAGAGCCTGGCCCCTCAATGGTCCCCACTGCCTCTGGGCCTGGAGGCTAGAGGGGACAGTGCAAAAGGGAGACTAGGCGACGAGAGAGGCCAGGGAGCCCGCACTGGACGCCGGGGTCAGAGTGACGGCGACGAGGCCCTGCCATGGATATGCTGGACTGCCCCCTGGCCGCCCACTGCTGTGGTCAGCTGGGCACATTTAAGAAACCCGCAGGCATGGCCGGAAGACATCCTGCTGCTCGCCAGATGAGGAGGAAGCGTTTCCTGCCGCACAATGGGGTCCAGGCCCCGCGGGGCAGACACCCGCCTCCGGCCAGGCCTGGCCTGCAAGGAAATGGGGGTTGCTGCCGCCCCCCCCGGGCTCCCCACTGCGGCCAGGCGCTCACCTTGGCCAGCTGCATCTGCAACTTGTTCTTCATGTCCATTACCTCGGCGATGCGGGCGCTGAAGGCCAGGTTGGTGCTGGTGAACTGCTTCCACAGCTGATCCGACAGGCTCTCGAAGAGGTTCTCGGCCTCCTCGCGCACCCGGATGGAGTTGGCCCGCATGTTCTGAGCGTGCCTGATGTTGTCGTTGCTGAACTTGGCCCAGGTCTCGGGCACGGAGACCCTGCAAGGGGGCCACGTCCTGAGCGCCGCGGGGAGGGCGGGGGGTGGGGTGGGGTGGGGTCAGGGGAACCGCAGTTCCTGTGCCGCCCTCCAAAATGTCACTGGACGTTGGCCCAAGACCGTTGCAGGGCTGTGCACCAAAGCCCCTCACCTCGTCCCTCCAGCGAGAATGCCCGGCTGATCAACCCCTTCGAGGTAAACAGTGGTAGCCCGAGACCACGTGGGGAGAGGTGGATGGGGCTCTCTCTAAAGGCTCTGCCTGCCGCCACCAGCAGAGACCGTGCAAGCATCAGCAGGTCCCTTTGGCCTCTAACCCTGTCTTATTGTTCCTTTGACCATTGATTGCCAAGCAGGGTGCTGAGCACCAAGTGAGCGCCCTAGGGAGGAGCAGACATCGCTGTCTTCTGGCCACCCAATCCCAAGCAAGGGAGAGAGAGAGCAGAGAAGAGCCACGCCTGGTGTGTTTTGCGTGACCGCCCCCCACCCCCAGAAGCTGGGGGAGAGGGGGTGGTGAGGATTGCCGAGAGGACAGTTGAACCCCAGGGTCCCAGCCTGGGGAGGGAGAGAGAGAGCGCAGGAAAAACAAGCACAGCATCTCTCTCCTCCTGCTGGCTCTGTTGTGATCCCAACTGGCAAGTAAGATGACGAGCCAGAGGGTAGCCTTGGGGCAGCCTCCCCCGTCAGACCCTCAGCCGGGCAGCTGCAAAAACAACTTCAGGATGGGGGCGGGAGTTGAGCCAGACTCAGTAGTGCTCAGAGCTTACGCCTGGCTCTGTGCTCAGGGGTCACTCCCGGAGGTGCTCCAGGGACCCTATTATTCCATGCCAGGCTTGAACCCATGTCAGCTGTGGGTAAGGCAAGTGCTTTAACTCCCGGTTCCATTTGCAAAGCACACAGCCCCGCCCCTTCCCCCGGGTGGGAATTCAGTCTGAGCTGCTAGCAGCGCTGGTGGACGGACCTGAGCCCCAAATGATGGTGGTGGGCATGAGGTTGACAGTGATGCTAGCCCGGTCCTGGGGGGGGGGGGCGGGGGGGGCTCCCTAAGTCCACCCATCACTTCTCTTGCTGGGCCTTAAGCAAAATGATCTGACGACAAGGCCCATTCAACCCCGCTCCCTGGCTCCTCCGAGGGGCCAGTGCTGGACTCACATGTTGTCCATTTTCTCCATGCCATGGAAGTAGCTGATGCAGTCTGATGTGTTCCTCAGGTTGAAGCACTTCTCGTCGATGCACTGGGCCGACTGTTTGTCCTCAATGTCCTTCTCCAGAGCGTGCTGAGCGTCTCTGTTATCCCTGTGTGGGGCCAGGATTTGTTTCTGGACGGTGCCCTTGGGCAGGGCCACGGCTGAAAGCCAGTCTCGGCTCTTGTCCCACCTCATGCCCCCAGAACTGGTGCAGGGCCTCCACCCCTGCACCCTGAACAGACCCCCCTAGGCTTTGTGGGTCAGACTGTCTCAGTTACACGGACACAGCTATGCCCGGAAGTACTCACAGATACTATGTAATTAATGGGTGGGTGGTGTTTCAATAAAACTTTATTTAAAAAAAGAAGTGGTGGGCCTTTTTTGACCTCAAAAAGATTTGACCCTCTAGCTGTAGCTTGCCAACCTGACTTAAAAGAGACAGCAATGGACACTTTGGATAAAGCCTGCTAGGAATTTAAATCAGTTTTGTGAACCTTTGTGTCTGACCCCAATGCAAGCCAGAGGGAAAGGACAAGGGGGAACCCAGTCTCGAACTTTCAAGTTGCTTACAGCTCTAGGTCAAGAATGGTGTGAAGACACAAATAAGCAAGGGTTTGAGAGGGGAACTGAGTAACGGGAGGGAATGGCAGGGGAGGGGGTCCCTGAGCTGGGTTTCCACAGTAACGCAAGCATGAATTGGGAATAGAGATGGGCGGGAAGAGAATGTCCCACGAAGGACACACGCCACGTGCGCTACAGCCACCCGGGGAGGGACTGTGAGCAGATCATTAAGCCTAGACAGGTCAGGCACCAGATGGGGTCAGCGATTGCAGCGGACAGCCAGGGGCTGGGAGGAGTCAGGAACAGGGTAAGGTCGGGGATTGGCTGGAGCCAGGGGCTGGGCGGAGTCAAGGACTGGGAAGAGTCAGGGATTGGCTGGAGCCAGGGGCTGGGAGGAGTCAGGAACAGGGTAAGGTCGGGGATTGGCTGGAGTCAGGGGCTGGGCGGAGTCAAGGACTGGGAAGAGTCAGGGATTGGCTGGAGCCAGGGCCTGGGAGGAGTCAAGGACTGGGAAGAGTCAGGGATTGGCTGGAGCCAGGGGCTGGGAGGAGTCAAGGACTGGGAAGAGTCAGGGATTGGCTGGAGCCAGGGACTGGAGGAGTCAAGGACTGGGAAGAGTCAGGGATTGGCTGGCGCCAGGGGCTGGGAGGAGTCAAGGACTGGGAAGAGTCAGGGATTGGCTGGAGCCAGGGGCTGGGAGGAGTCAAGGACTGGGAAGAGTCAGGGATTGGCTGGAGCCAGGGGCTGGGAGGAGTCAAGGACTGGGAAGAGTCAGGGATTGGCTGGAGCCAGGGGCTGGGAGGAGTCAGGAACAGGGTAAGGTCGGGGATTGGCTGGAGCCAGGGACTGGAGGAGTCAAGGACTGGGAAGAGTCAGGGATTGGCTGGCGCCAGGGGCTGCGAGGAGTCAAGGACTGGGAAGAGTCAGGGATTGGCTGGAGCCAGGGGCTGGGAGGAGTCAAGGACTGGGAAGAGTCAGGGATTGGCTGGAGCGAGTCAAGGACTGGGAAGAGTCAGGGATTGGCTGGAGCCAGGGACTGGGAGGAGTCAAGGACTGGGAAGAGTCAGGGATTGGCTGGAGCCAGGGACTGGGAGGAGTCAAGGACTGGGAAGAGTCGGGGATTGGCTGGAGCCAGGGACTGGGAGGAGTCAAGGACTGGGAAGAGTCAGGGATTGGCTGGAGCCAGGGGCTGGGAGGAGTCAAGGACTGGGAAGAGTCAGGGATTGGCTGGAGCCAGGGGCTGGGAGGAGTCAAGGACTGGGAAGAGTCAGGGATTGGCTGGAGCCAGGGGCTGGGCGGAGTCAAGGACTGGGAAGAGTCAGGGATTGGCTGGAGCCAGGGGCTGGGCGGAGTCAAGGACTGGGAAGAGTCAGGGATTGGCTGGAGTCCAGGGCTGGGAGGAGTCAAGGACTGAGAAGAGTCAGGAATTGGCTGGCGCCAGGGGCTGGGAGGAGTCAAGGACTGGGAAGAGTCAGGGATTGGCTGGAGCCAGGGCCTGGGAGGAGTCAAGGACTGGGAAGAGTCAGGGATTGGCTGGAGCCAGGGACTGGAGGAGTCAAGGACTGGGAAGAGTCAGGGATTGGCTGGCGCCAGGGGCTGGGAGGAGTCAAGGACTGGGAAGAGTCAGGGATTGGCTGGAGCCAGGGGCTGGGAGGAGTCAAGGACTGGGAAGAGTCAGGGATTGGCTGGAGCCAGGGGCTGGGAGGAGTCAGGAACAGGGTAAGGTCGGGGATTGGCTGGAGCCAGGGACTGGAGGAGTCAAGGACTGGGAAGAGTCAGGGATTGGCTGGCGCCAGGGGCTGGGAGGAGTCAAGGACTGGGAAGAGTCAGGGATTGGCTGGAGCCAGGGGCTGGGAGGAGTCAAGGACTGGGAAGAGTCAGGGATTGGCTGGAGCCAGGGGCTGGGAGGAGTCAAGGACTGGGAAGAGTCAGGGATTGGCTGGAGCCAGGGGCTGGGAGGAGTCAGGAACAGGGTAAGGTCGGGGATTGGCTGGAGCCAGGGACTGGAGGAGTCAAGGACTGGGAAGAGTCAGGGATTGGCTGGAGCCAGGGGCTGCGAGGAGTCAAGGACTGGGAAGAGTCAGGGATTGGCTGGAGCCAGGGGCTGGGAGGAGTCAAGGACTGGGAAGAGTCAGGGATTGGCTGGAGCGAGTCAAGGACTGGGAAGAGTCAGGGATTGGCTGGAGCCAGGGACTGGGAGGAGTCAAGGACTGGGAAGAGTCAGGGATTGGCTGGAGCCAGGGACTGGGAGGAGTCAAGGACTGGGAAGAGTCGGGGATTGGCTGGAGCCAGGGACTGGGAGGAGTCAAGGACTGGGAAGAGTCAGGGATTGGCTGGAGCCAGGGGCTGGGAAGAGTCAGGGATTGGCTGGAGCCAGGGGCTGTGAGGAGTCAAGGACTGGGAAGAGTCAGGGATTGGCTGGAGCCAGGGGCTGGAGGAGTCAAGGACTGGGAAGAGTCAGGGATTGGCTGGAGCCAGGGACTGGAGGAGTCAAGGACTGGGAAGAGTCAGGGATTGGCTGGAGCCAGGGCCTGGGAGGAGTCAAGGACTGGGAAGAGTCAGGGATTGGCTGGAGCCAGGGACTGGAGGAGTCAAGGACTGGGAAGAGTCAGGAATTGGCTGGAGCCAGGGGCTGGAGGAGTCAAGGACTGGGAAGAGTCAGGGATTGGCTGGAGCCAGGGGCTGGGAGGAGTCAAGGACTGGGAAGAGTCAGGGATTGGCTGGAGCCAGGGGCTGGGAGGAGTCAGGAACAGGGTAAGGTCGGGGATTGGCTGGAGTCAGGGGCTGGGCGGAGTCAAGGACTGGGAAGAGTCAGGGATTGGCTGGAGCCAGGGCCTGGGAGGAGTCAAGGACTGGGAAGAGTCAGGGATTGGCTGGAGCCAGGGGCTGGGAGGAGTCAAGGACTGGGAAGAGTCAGGGATTGGCTGGAGCGAGTCAAGGACTGGGAAGAGTCAGGGATTGGCTGGAGCCAGGGGCTGGGAGGAGTCAAGGACTGGGAAGAGTCAGGGATTGGCTGGAGCCAGGGGCTGGGAGGAGTCAGGAACAGGGTAAGGTCGGGGATTGGCTGGAGCCAGGGCTGGGAGGAGTCAAGGACTGGGAAGAGTCAGGGATTGGCTGGAGCCAGGGGCTGGGAGGAGTCAAGGACTGGGAAGAGTCAGGGATTGGCTGGAGCCAGGGGCTGGGAGGAGTCAGCAACCGGGCAGGGTCAGGGTCGGGTGCAGGAATTTAAGGGTCTAGTGCAGTGGGTGGGTGCGTGGACTGGAGCCAGCACGATTTACCTGCAGGGCCGGAAAATTGGCTAGGAAGCCGAAGACTTAAAGACCTCTGCCAAACTTCAGACACTGGAGAACCACTTTCATGATTCTTGGTGTCTTCCCAGAGTACCAAAAATATTACATCACTTTCAAAATAGCCCAAAATGTATTCTCCAAGGAAACTCGCATTGTCTTTAAAGAAAATCCCGCGACCCTTGCATTAATAAGGTCATCCCGTTGATAATCTGCGGAGTACACAGGAACAGAATCCCAGCTAGCATCTTTGGTCTCTGGAAGCTTCTAAGTCTGAGCTTCTGTTGTCTTGATCGCTCAGAGGAGCTTAGTTGATGTTAGAGACAGCCCTAGGCTGGGACTTTGGAAAAGGGTCCGAGCCGAGAAGGATCGAGAGAGGAAGAGGCCAGAGGAAATGCCGTTGAGCTAGCTCAAGTCCAGACACCCGCTAGCGTGCACATTGTCAGTGGGCTTTTGCCCCCCTTTCTGTGTGTCCCCCGTCTCTGTCCCTCTCACTGGCGTGGTTTCTCTCTGTCTTGGGGTCTTGGTGAGTGCATCTCATTTTGCCTCTTCTTTTTCCTGCCTGGGAGCTCCTGAGGGTTTGCAGCTGGCGGGGAGAGAGGGCATGAGATTCTGCTGGCCAGCTCCCACTCACTGCAGTGCCGGGTGGGGAGGGAGGGCATCCCGAACCCTGGGGGTCTTCTGAATGGGCAGAGCCACAGGGAACTGAGGACCCCATCCAGGTGTGTGACTTCCCCAAACGCGGAAAAGACAGAAGCATTAAAAGAAGGGAACCCAGGGGAGTCTCAAAGTCCCCGCTCAGCCGGCCCAGCCATCCCAGGGAAGGAGGGGTCATCTGTCCCTTCTTCCTGGGTCCAGGACAGAGACTGGTCAGCCAATGCTTCCCCCGATGTCCTGCACCGGGAACAGTGTCAGCCTCCAGGCCAGAAGAGACTTTTCTTTTCTGCCTGCTTGGACACCTCGTCAGGTGACCACTTGCTTGTTTAGAAAACTCCAGACCAACAGTTGAGTTTCTGGACACCTGGGCAGGCCAGCGGTAGGCAGAGCCCGCCGGAGCGATAGCACAGTGGGGAGGGCGTTTGCCTCGCATGTGGCCAATCCAGGTTCAGTTCCCGGCATCCTAGAAGGTCCCCTGAGAACCGCTAGAAGTGATTCCTGAATACAGAGCCAGGAGTGACCCCCTGAGCATCACCAGGTCACTGTCACTGTCACTGTCCTCCCGTTGTTCATCGATTTGCTCGAGTGGGCCCAGTAACATGGGGAGACTTGTTGTCACTGTGTTTGGCATAACGAATACGTCACAGGGAGCTTGCCAGGCTTTGCTTGTGCGTGCGTGATACTCTCGTTAGCTTGTCAGACTCTCCGAGAAGGGCGGAGGGAGCATCACTGGGTGTGACCCCCCCCCCCCAAAAAAAGGACAGAACACTGCCTGGTGACTAGGACTCCGGCTGGCTGTGGGTTCCTCTGGGGTCAGTGGTTTCGCCTGGGCTGCTGGAACAGTCTTCCCTGATAATTGGACCATTGCCAAGGTCCAGTCGCCTCTCTGGGGGTGGTTTGTGGGGCAGGGGGACAGGCTGTCCACCCGTGATTCTCTCCGCCCAGCAGGCCTGCAGGCCCCTTCTCTCTCGGCCTTTCCCCGGCGCCGTCCCCCCTCCCCCGCAATCCTGCTCCTGTCTCTCCCTCCACAACGGTGTCTCTGCCTCCCCTGCCTCCTGCTTCATCCCCTGGGGTGGCACAAGCACCTGACTCTCACCCCTACCCCAGTCTCGGCATCTCCCTTCCAGCTCCAAATCTGGGCTTTTGCATCCGTCGGCCAGTTTTTGGCAGACAGCAAAGCGGACTGGGAGGGGGTCGTGGTGGTGAAATTGTTACCAGCCGGGTAACAGTTTCCTGGGACCAAGGCTCAGGAAACCCCGAAAACCACCCACTTTCGTGATTCAGCTGCCATGCTCTGCAGATGGCTTCAGATCCCCACACCCCAGTGTTCCCTGGGCCTCCCCAGCTTCGAACTACAGACCCGACCCTGCGTGTTTGTCGTCTCCAAGTCCTGTTCGTTTCACCGATGACACAGCGGAGTGGAGGGGCTGCCATATGTGTGTGTGTGTGTGTGTGTGTGTGTGCATGTGTGCGTGTGTGGTACAGGAAGACAGGGTACCGTGTACCCCAAGCCTATCTGTAAACTCTGACCCCTTAAACATCCCATTCAGGGCCCAGTAAGATAGTACAGTGGGTAGGGCGTTTGCCTTGCACGCGGCTGACCTGGGTTCGATCCCCAGCATTCATATGGTCTCCTGAGCACCGCCAAGAGTAATTCCTGAGTGCAGAACCAAGAGTAACCCCTGAGCATCACCGAGTGTAACACAAAAAAGAAAAGGGGGAGAAAACCCGTCTGTCCAGGACACCCTCTTGCACCCACCACGACCCCACACACACACACCAGGCAAGCGGTGGCAGTCAGTCAGCCTCTTGCTATGAGTCAGTGAGGTGGAACAGCCGCTCTGCAGAGGCTTAAGGCAGACGCCCAGCTCAGGGGCCAGGCAGGACAGCTGTTTCCTGGGCACCATGGGGCACCAAGGGCTTTGCTGCAGGCTCCAAGTCCCATAAAACCCAGGCCTCCCTTTAATTAGGAAGGGACCTCCCGGGCTGGCCAGGTCCCAGTTACACAATCCCAGGAAGCTGCTTCCTTTTGAAGACTCTGGGCAGAAGGCGTTACCCTGGGCCCTGCAGGAGCTCTCGGCACCGCCCTCCCTGACGTTCCTCTCAAGGCCCGGAGCCACGGGACGTGCGCAAGGCTTGTTCCTTGGCCAGAGCCTGGGTGCAAATCAAAGCCACCAGTGAAGAAAACAGGGCAGCGAGACTCGGTCAGCTGTGCCGGTCTGAGATGTGCCACCCACCCATGCCGGAAACTCTTAAACTAGCAAACGCTCTGCGAGCCAGGGTTGGTCCATTTTTTTTTCTTTTTGGGTCATACCCAGTGATGCACAGGGGTTCCTCCAGGTTCTGCACTCAGGAATGACTCCTGGCGGTGCTCAGGGGACCATATGGGATGCTGGGAATCGAACCCAGTTTGGCCGCGTGCAAGGCAAACGCCCTCCCCGCTGTGTTATTGCTCCAGCCCCAGGTTGGTCCTTTTTTAACCTCTCCTGTTTCTGGGAGTGGTCTCCCCTCCCTCCCCCAGCACTTACCCGTATCCCCAAGGCCCAAAGAACCCTGTAGGGACATGGGGACCCGTCTGGAATCTGAGACCCCCTCCATGGGCACATTACCGTATCTGGGCATCCATCCTTTGGGCCAGTTTTCTCAGTTGTTCTTGGCAGCATTTAAGCAAATCTACTTCCTGCAATGAACAATGTCCCAGAAAGTCCTTAGGAACTCACGTCCTCTTACCTCAGATCGGGCCCCCTCCCCACCCCACAATCCGCCCCCCTTATTCCTGCCCTCTGCCCCCGTCCACTGAAGTGTCCACATGGGGGGTTCGTTTTCTGTCTCCGCCCGAGGTTCCTGGGCTAGATGGCTAAGCCTGGGCGGAGAGAGGCCAGATCCCAGCCCTACCTCCACTCCTCTTTGTGTGCTCTGAGATGGCGAGGCAGCCACCCAATCGCTTACTTGGGTCAATCAGGTCATGGACAGGAAATGGCACAAGGCACACGTGGTACATACTAGGTGCCTGACAAATGTGAACCTGACTGCGTGTTGGGAAGGCCGGTGCGTCTGTGCCCCTTTTTTCTTCCTTTTCCTGCTTTTCCCTTCCCACCTCCCGCCCCCACCCATGGTCTTCTGAGTCTTTTTTGGGGGGGGCAGGTCACACCCAGCGATGCTCCGGGGTTACTCCTGCCTCCGCACTCAGGAATCACTCCTGGCGGTGCTCAGGGGACCATATGGGATGCTGGGAATCGAACCCGGGTCGGCTGCGTGCAAGGCAAACACCCTACCCACTGTGCTATCTCTCCAGCCCTCAATCCTCCTTTTAATTCCACATTTTGATCAGTAGTTAAATCTTCATGAAGCGGAGAATATTAAGATCCAGGGGTTTCATTCCACTTCCTGAAGTTGTGAATCTGATTAGAATGATTTTCTTGCTCATTTTTATTGTTTGATCAGTTATTAAAAGTGTATTAAATATAGACTTTGTAAAGTCTGCACATCAAACACTGACCTCTCACTTCTCCTGCTCCTCACTTTATTATTATTTATTTATTTTGCTTTTTGGGTCACACCCGGCGATGCTCAGGGGTTCCTCCTGGCTCTGCACTCAGGAATCACTCCTGGCAGTGCTCAGGGGACCATATGGGATGCTGGGAATCGAGCCCGGGTCGGCCGCGTGCAAGGCAAACGCCCTCCTTGCTGTGCCATCGCTCCGGCCCCTGCTCTTCTGAGTCTCAACTTTGCCTGGGATGGTGGATGTGACTTCTGGATGGGCATCGTAG
This sequence comes from Sorex fumeus, assembly GCF_029834395.1. Classification (NCBI taxonomy): domain Eukaryota; kingdom Metazoa; phylum Chordata; class Mammalia; order Eulipotyphla; family Soricidae; genus Sorex; species Sorex fumeus. Next base: position 1,752,957 of record NW_026606222.1, on the reverse strand, counting down.
AACCTCTCCCCACCGCCCCCTTCCCTGGGCGCTGGGCAGCCCCGCGGGGTTCTGTACCCGGATCAGGTTCTTCTCCACACTGTCGTGGACCAGATCCGTCTCGATCCTTTTCTCTCTCTGGTATAGACACTCCAGGGCCACCTGTCGGGGTAGAGAAAAAGGCCGTAGCCGCCAGTGTCCCCTGGACGCCTGGCTACTGCAGGGGGCCAAATCACCGCACTGGGGGCGGGGGTCTGCCCCTCTCCCCCAGTGGGGGCTGCGGGCCAGGGCCCGTGTTGAAAGCAGGGTGAAGCCATGTTCTGGAAGCTGCCTTGGCGTTCAGAGTCCTTCTTGGTGAGTGACCATGGAGGCTGGAATAGGGATCTCCCCCTTTACAAACACTATCACGAAGTAGGGCAGAGACGTTCAGGAGGTGAGGTCCCCTCCTTGCACATGCCTCAAAATCTGGTCCCACATTTGTCCCCTGAGCACCGCCAGGGGTCACTCCCGAGCACAGAGCCCAGAGCAGTGCCTGAGCCTAGCTGGGTGTGCCCCACACCCAAATAAGAACCATCCACAATCATTTCTGTTCAGAGGGCACTGGCTCAGGCTGGAGTGGTAGCACAGCGGGGAGGACATTTGCTTTGCAAGCGGTGGACCCAGGTCCAATTCCCGGCACCCCACAGGGTCCCCCAGCATCGCCAGGAGTAATTCCTGAGTGCAGAGCCAGAAGCAACCCCTGAGCATCAGTTCACTGGATGTGACCCAAAAAGCAAAATAAAATAAAATAAAACAGAGGGCACTGGCTCTTGTCCACGGAGCCCCCTCCTGTCCCATCCTGGATCCGTCCGGGCCCCCCTCCCCCATGCAGCCCAGAACGGTTCCCGGTGCATGATACCGACAACTGCCACCAGGGGGCGGCAAACCCACCTGGACCTGGAGGAATCTGGAAGGGGGGTGACGGGTTGGGAGTGGGTGAGGCTGGAGAGAGAGAAACAGTTGCAGCCCCCAAGCCCTCAGAGGCTGGCTACACTGACAGACACTCCGGGGCAAGCCTTTGCCCTCCTTTTGCAAACAGCCCCCAGTTTGAAACGATTTGCTATTATTTTTATTATATAATCTAACCTCATCTTCACAATTTTTTTTTTTTTTGCTTTTTGGGTCACACCCGGCGATGCACAGGGCTTCCTCCTGGCTCTGCACTCAGGAGTTAACCCTGGCAGTGCTCAGGGGACCATGTGGGATGCTGGGAATCGAACCCAGGTCAGCCGCGTGCAAGGCAAACGCCCTACCCGCTGTGCTATCTCTCCAGCCCCTGGAAATTTTTTTTCTTTTTGGGTCACACCCCGCGATGCTCAGGGGTTACTCCTGGTTCATGCACTCAGGAATCACTCCTGGCGGTACTCGAGGGACCATATGAGATGCTGGGAATCGAACCTGTGTTGGCCATGTTGGCTGCGTGCAAGGCAAACGCCCTACCCGCTGTGCTATCGCTCCAGCCCCACAAATTTTTTTTATTATTATTCCGAGCAAATTTTCCCAGTTGAGAGGTAACGCAGAGACATTTACGGAGACGAGGTCGCCTCTAGACCGGTGTGCTAGAGACGCAGGACTTGCATGTCGTATGACTGGGTGGGCGGGGGGGGGGGGGGGGGGATGCAGTTTCAAGACAAGCTCTCCTCAGCCGTCTGTTTAGGAGAAGGCCCAAGCTCATTTTCATTCATTTGGGGGCCACATCTGACAGTGCTCAGGGCTTACTCCTGGCTCTGCACTCAGGAATGAGTCCCTGCCATGCTCAGGGGAGGGGTGCCAGGGATCCAGACTGGGAACGCGCAAGGCAAACGCCTTCTGGTCGCACTCCCATCACTCTGGCTCCCTCGGCGTTCACCGTGTGTAGAAATTCCTACCCCGCAGCTCCTTTGGTGGGGGGAGCCCCCTGCCCTGTGCCCTGTGTCGATTCAGCTGTGCAGTTTGCTCTGAGTCCCGAGCGCCCCCCACCTGGCCACCCGCCCAGGCGAATCACGGCCCCGTCCTGCATGTTTGCTGCGGCTAACGACTTCTTGGTGGACCTGACCAGAGACCCCTGGGTTCTGAGATCACCGAACTCGCGGCTCACACGGGAGGCGGTGGGAGCTCGGCGGCTTGCTCCGCCCAGGATGGCGCCTCCAGCTGAGTCGATGTTGGGCTGGTGGGACGCCATGGGTGTGACTGCAGGTACACGGCCACCCGGAGTCAGACCCCACCTCCTGCCCACTGCCGTGAGCGCCCCGACATGCGGACCAGCCCGACCCACGGTTTCCTCTTCTAGGGGTGTGGCACTGGCACCCCTGCCAGGGTTGCTGGGGGCAGGGTGGGGGTGGGGGTGAAGCCTCTGAGCTCATCGGAGAGCACTTGGAACAGAGTCAGCAAATGATTGGCCTGAAATCCCCCATGGGGGCATCTTTAAATGGGTGCCCTGTGCGTGCAGTTATGTCTTGGGAAGTGATCAGAGGCAAGGGAGGCCCAAGCCTGGAACCTTCCACTATTTGGAGGACGTGAGCAGAATGACAGGAGAGGGGGTGTCCTTTTGCGGCTAGAGACTCAGGGACGATGGTGATTGGTGATTGGGTCGCTGGCCTTCGAGGTCACAATGAGCCCCGGGAGCCACTGGAAGCAGGGCCCTTGGGTCTCGGGGTTGGGACGAAGATGTCTCGGGGAACTGAGGCTCTTCCCAAGCATGGCGGGGGCCCCTTCTGAGGTCAAGGGAGGCCAGGGGGTACTGATGAGGAGGGGAGAAAGCAAAGCCCCCATTTCTGACTTTGACGGGAAGCACTTGGGGGGGGCTGCAGGGCACTAGCCAGCACTTCTCTCAGGAGGTGACAGGGTCGTGAGTTATGCCCAGCTACCAGAGAAGTGAAACGATGGCTCTGGGAAACGGCAGAGTGTGTGCAAAGGCCCTGTGGTCAGGAGCAGCAGCCAGGGAGCCATTGGGACTGGGGTAGGGAGAGGGCCGGAGGGTGGATGGTGTGGGATGGAATGGAGGCCGTGACCAGGGATATAGGTGCTGACTCGGATCATTAGGAAGCCACAGCGGGTGTGCGGGTGGTATATTCGGGGCAGGGCAATGGGGGTGGGGGGCATCTGGCGCCGTATTTAAAACTTTCCCCTCTGACTGCGTTTTGGAAAATGGCTCAGAGGGGACCGGGCTGAGGAGGATGGGAGGGAGGAAACAGCCCGTGGTCTCAGTGAGACGCAGCGTGTGGTGAGGGGAGACGGGACAGGGGGCACGGCAGGCTGGTGGCACCATCCGTGGCACTGGGAGGTGGTCCCAGAGGCCGTGGGAGATGGCGGCATGAGTGTTGCAGACACACTGGGGGACGGGGGAGGCTCAGGAGGAAAGTTCTAGACACCTCCCTGCTGCTGCTCCATCTGGAGACGGAGGTGCCCGAGTCAGGCCGTGTCCAGCTGCAGGCTCTGGGCCCCCAGGGCTCCAGCAAGAAGCAGTCGGGCTGTGTCCCCTGGGGGGGTGGCCAGGATGTAGGGCAGGGCAGGTGTGCGGCCCTGGGTTCGATCCCCAGCACAGCAGCACAAGAGTCTCGTGTGGCCCCATCGCCACGCCAGGCACGAGGCAGGTCCTGTGCACCCGCAGCCTCGGGCAGCCCAGTGGCAACCGCAGCCCTGCCCGCCCCTCAGGCCCAGCAGGCCACTGAACTTCCCTCCCCCTCGCCTTGCTTTTGCCCCCGCCAAGAGCCGGAATCCCTGGGCGCCAGCCGGAGGTGGCTGCCGTGTCCTTGTCCCTCTAGAATTCCTGTTGGGACTAGGAAAGCCACCCTGGACCGTCCAGTGTCCCTTACAAATGCAGAAACACAGGCCCAGTGGTCCCGGAGACAGGGACCCCCTCCCACAGCTCAGCGGCTCCAGGCGGTCAACACACCCACACACTCATCCTTGGTGCTCAGGGGACCAGGCTGAACTGGGGTCTGGGGCCAGGCCAGTACCTTCCCCCCCGTACTGTCTCTCCACATGCCCCATTTTCCCTAGAATCGTACCCAACACATTATAGCTCGTTCCACTATTTCATTTCTCATTTGGGACTTGGGGGCTTTGATTTGGGGGCCAGACCTGGCGATGCTCGGGGCACCTGAGCCCTGCACTCGGGATGGCCGGGTTGGCTCGGGACCCGACGGGAGGCCAAGGATGGAACTTGGTCACTCCTGGCCCTTCCTTTCACGTGCAAAGCCAGTGCTCCTGGCCCCTGCCCCTGCCCCCCTCCAGCCCCAGGTCATACTTTGTCGCTGTTTGGGTCTTTTTCTTCCCTAGATCGAGGATGATGCAGGGTCCCCTCCACCTGCAGGGTGCCCTCCCCTTGCCCGCGCCTCCTGGTGGGCAGGGGTGGGCGTGAGGCCCCTCCCACCCGCGCCCCCCCCCACACACACCTGCAGCGGGCAGTTCAGCTCCTGCGCCGCGTTCTCCAGCCGCCGCCGGGTGCTGTCCATGCTCTGGTTCTCGTTGAGAAGCCGCTCGAGCTCGTGGCTGAGCTCGGCCTTCCAGAAGCCGATGTCTGTGAGCCTCTGGCCCAGGTTCCGGGTGGTGCCCTCCTGCGTCTGGCGCGTCAGCTGGTCCTTGTCCTGCATGAGCCGCCCGGTGTCGCCCACCATGCGGCCGGCCCAGAGGCGCGAGGCGTCGTTGGCTCGCAGCTGCAGCTGGCTGGACTGCTCCCAGTCCCTGGCGTCCGAGCGGCCGAAGAGCGTGGAGCGGAGCATGGGCAGGCTGACAGGCATCGGCTGGCCCCCGCCGCACTCCTCGGGGCAGCCCTGGGCGCCCAAGACCCGGTACAGGACGCGGGGCCTCCAGGAGTTGGGGTCACGGCACCCGGGCAGGGAGAAGGGCTGGTAGCACTCCTGGGTCACCAGGGGTGGCGTGCCCACCTGCGGCGGGGGCCAGGCGGCCACGGGGGCCAGTGCGCTGAGGCCGCAGAACTTCCTGGGCCTGCAGTAGCTGGCCGTCTGGGTGGTGCCAAGGAACTCCATCACTTCCCACCGGCCCAGCAAGGACAAGAAGCTGCCCGGAGCTGGGGCCTCCCTCGGGGACCTCTGTGACTCGGCACTGTTGTCACAAAGCCCAGACCAGGGCCAGGGGATCGCTCCCATCCGGGCTGCCTGGGGCTGAGTTGGCCAAGGGACACACAGACACGCGGACACACAGACACGCACACATGCGGACACATACGCACACACACACACATACACGCATGTGAAGACACACACACGCACATACAGGCACACACGCGCTCGCGCAGGGACACTCTCACGCACGCACACACGTGCACTTGTACACACACGCACGCACAGCACACACTCACGCACGCACACAACACACACGCACGCACACAACACACACAACACACAAACACAAGTTCAGGCACACATGCACACATGCACACACACAGGGAATCTGACTTTCTCTTTTCTTCCCCTTGGATTTGGGGTTACACCTGGCAGCGCTTAGGACTTCCTCCTGGGTTCAGGACTCAGTCCTGGCAGTGCTGGGGGGACCCCATGGGACCACGTGCGAAGCTTGCACGCCTTCCCACCGGTGGCCCCAGAAGGCTCTTATGTTCTAAAAAAGGAATGTTCCATCATAAGGAGAGAACATTTTTTTTTTTGCTTTTTGGGCCACACCCGGCGATGCTCAGGGGTTCCTCCTGGCTCTACACTCAGGAGTTACTCCTGGCGGTGCTCAGGGGACCATATGGGATGCTGGGAATCGAACCCGGGTTGGCCGAGTGCAAGGCAAACGCTCTACCCACTGTGCTATCTCTCCAGCCCAGAGGAGAACATTTTATTTCTCCATTCGTGCGGGGTCTGTCCCTTTCCCAGCTGTCATGGAGAGCCACTACAGTGAGCTGCGCACACAAGGCCTCACATGTACTTATGTGGACGGTGGACGGTGGCTTCCAGCCTCCCAAGCAGACCCTGGCAGCCCTGCTGGGGTTCCCGCAGGTCTTCTGAGTCTCCAATGGCCGCTCTGGGTCACATTCTTTTTTTTTTCTCTTTTTGGGTCACACCCGGCATTGCACAGGGGTTACACTTGGCTCTGCACTCAGGAATTACCCCGGGCGGTGCTCAGGGGACCATGTGGATGCTGGGAATCGAACCCGGGTCGGCTGCACGCAAAAGCAAACGCCCCACCTGCTGTGTTAGCTCTCCAGCCCCTGGGTCACTTATTCTTAAGGCCAGGCATTCGTTCCGGAGACCCCCAGCATGTTGGATCAACGGTTGGGGTTCAGTGGTGCCGCTTTTGGGGGGGTTACTGCCACCCCTGGCTATTTCCTGTTTCCATGGGATGTTTTTATTGGTGTCTAGACTACAAAACAGCCGGCGTGGTGGCATGTGATTGGCGAGGTGTGACGTTTAGTTTGGAAAGTGGGCATTTGGTTTAATACAAGTAATCTTTAACCTCACCTGGCTTCTAAACTTGAACTAGGATCTTCGTGTCGGTCTAGTGGACCAGAACGACAAAGCTTGCCGGGAGCAGCAGCATCCTCAGAAATTTTGCGGGAAGGTTAAAGAAGAGAGTTCAAAATGATCTCTTGAGGCCATCAAATATCCTGGCCCCTTCATGGCAGAGACACCCTCCGACTAGTAAAAGATTCTTATTTTCCATCTCTTAAAACATGCTAATGAAGCAGCAGAGAGAGAGAGAGAGAGAGAGAGAGAGAGAGAGAGAGAGAATACAGTGGTTAGGGCACTTGTCTTGCATCAACTTGGTCTCCGGTACTATATATGGTCTTCTAAGCACCACCAGAGTGACCCCCAAATACAGAACCAGGAATAAGCCCTCAGAACCATTGGTTGTGACCCCAAAATCAACCCCAAAATAAGCAAAAATAAAACTCATGAATGGGAAACTTCTCTTTCTGAATTCTCTGTGGGAGGGGTATAAGGAGTGCTGGGAGGTGGGGGCTCCAGGGAGGGGGTGCACATTGCCTTCCCCAGCACCCATAATGTCACCAGGTGGCCCCCAAGCCCTACTGGGGTGATCTGGGAACTCCCCAGCACTGCACAGCCTGACCCTGGCACTGAACCCCACCAGCCAGTTAGAAAAAAAAAAAAAACACCAGGAATGGCCCTGGACGTGCCTAACGCTTAATAATGTGGGCTGTATGCTGACAGGTAAAATATAAACTTTGGGTTTTGTTTTTTTTTGGGGGGGGGGTATTGGCTTTGAGTTCACACCTGGTGATGCTCAGGGGTTACTCCTGGCTCTGCTCTCGGGAATTACTCCTGGCGGTGCTTGGGGACCATATGGGATGGCAGGGGTCGAACCCTCGCCGGCCGTGTACACGGCAAATGCCCTCCCCGCTGTGCTGTTGCTCTGGTCCTGAAAAATAAACCTTTGTATCACAGTGCGAAAATGCCAGATCATTTTTTTCGTATACCTGAAATCTACTTCGATTATAAAGAAGAGGGGGATGGAGAAAGTACTGTGTGGGGGCAGGAGTTTGCCTTGTATCCCTGGCACTGCAAACGATCCCTCAGCACCACCAGGAGCGGCCCTTGGGCACAGAGCTAGGAGTAGTCCTGAGCACAGAGAGGTGTGCCTGCCCTCCAAAAAACTATTTTTGGGAAAGGGAGGATTTTCTGCTACAGAGCTTAGGTTCCTCCTCGCTCATAAGTTGGGGAAGAGTGCCACCTACAGGCAGAAGGCAGGAAATGCCGGCGCCCCGGCAGGTGCAGTGAGGTCCTGGAAGGGGGTGTTGTAACTCTTCCTGGGACCTCCCGCTCTCCTCCCCACATGGGAGGGTGATGCCTGCACCCTGAGTCCCCTGGCCCCCCCTGCAGCTGGTTCACAAGTTGCTGCGGAAACTGCAAACTCTGCCAGGCAGACAGGATGGAAAGGCGGCTGTGGGTCAGCGTTTTATTTCTTCTTTTTGGCTCTCAGGTCCTGCCTGCTCACAATCATTCATCCTCAGGGCCATTTCTTTCCCTAAGCTGACCCTGCTTGTGTCCCCTGGTCCCTTGATTTTCCCTGTATCATCAGGACATCGGCGGTGGAGGCGTGACTCTGCTCCTGGCTACCTACCCGCCTGGGCGACATCCGTGGAAGGGTGAGCTGTGTCCGGGGCAGCAGCAGTCCCGAGGGACAGCGTCTGATGTATGTGGGTATGTCTGTGTATGTGGGGAAGTCCCACCAGGAACGGGGGGGCCCGTCCTGCGCCCACGAGTGTCCGGCTCCACTTGCAACCAGTAGTAGCCAGAGCGCTGTGTGCCGTGGGTGAGTGTGGACACGAGCTGGACAGCTCCAGCTTGTCCTCCCACTGTCCCGCTTGTCCTGTTTCTGTTTTCTAAGCCCCCGTGAGAGGGGGAGCCTATAGACACGAGGCTTGTGGAAGGGCTGATTCTCGGGAGGGAAATGGACCAGAGCTGGCCAATAGGACAGCTCATTCAGGGAAACACAAGATCTTTTTTTTTCTTTTTGGGTCACACCTGGCGATGCTTGGGGGTTACTCCTGCACTCAGGAATTACTTCTGGTGGTGCTCAGAGAACCCCATGGGATGGTGGGAATTGAACCCGCGTAGACCGTGTGAAACGAGATCCTTAACCCACCAAGCCAGCGAAAGGTTGCCGGGGACCAGGATGCTCACACTACCCCCAGCAATCAAGTTCACAGGAAAGGAGGTGTTCTTTGGGGCCACACACAGCCGTGCTCAGGGCTCTGCACTCAGGGATCAAGCCTGGCAGGCTCAGGGAAACCATGTGAGACACCGACTTGAGTCCGGGTCAACTGCACGCAAGGCAAGAGCCTCCCCCACCAGACTATCGCTCAGGTCCGAAGGTGTGATTTGGACCTTACCCTCTGACCGAGCACTCCAGCCACAGATCCGCGGCTATGGAATAGGTCGGTAGTCCAAACAGGAGGTAAAATTGCAATGCATTTTTCCTCGATGGTGTGTTGCTAACAGTTTAACTTGAATCTAGGATCGGTCACGGGGTGGGGGGAAATCACATGTCAGAAAAGGTTGGGTCCTGAACCATGGTACAGTGGGGAGGGCGCTTGCTTTGCACGCGGCTGACCCAGTCTGGATCTGTGGCAGCCCCTCGGGCCTCCGGAGCCCCGTCAGGAAGGAGTGAGCCCTGAGCACCACCAGGTGTGGCCCATACCCCACAAAAAAAGATTTAAAAATATGATACAAGGGCTGGAGCAATAGCACAGCGGGGAGGGCATTTGCCTTGCACGCGGCCAACCTGAGTTCGATTCCCAGCATCCCATAGGGTCCTCTGAGCCCTGCCAGGTGTGATTCCTGAGTGCAGAGCCAGGAGTAACCCCTGTGCATCGCCAGGTGTGACCCAAGAAGAAAAAAAAAAAACAAGCCAATCGGCCTGAAGAACTTAGGAGGGGCAATAAAACAAAGGGTGGGGGGCTTTTTGGCCCTGAGCGGCCCACGTTTGCTCTACGTGTGGAATTGACATCAAGAGATGTCAGAAGATAATTTTTGGCAGTAGGGCAGAAAAAAGAAATCTAGAGAAGGGATGAGGGGGAGAGGAGGGCTGTTCTGAGTGGAGGGAGAACAAAGAGAAGGAACGGAGGAAGGCAAGGCTTGACTCTTTTTTTTTGCTTTTTGGGTCACACCCGGCGATGCTCAGGGGTGACTCCTGGCTCATGCACTCAGAAATCACTCCTGGCGGTGCTCAGGGGACCCTATGGGATGCTGGGAATCGAACCCGGGTCGGCTGCGTGCAAGGCAAACGCCCTCCCTGCTGTGCTATCTCTCCAGCCCCACTTTTTATTTATTTTTCATTTTTTTATCTTTTTAAATTTTATTTATTTGATTTATTTATTTTTTTTTTGCTTTTTGGGTCACACCCGGCAATGCACAGGGGTGACTCCCGGCTCATGCACTCAGAAATCACCCCTGGCGGTGCTCAGGGGACCCTATGGGACGCTGGGAATCGAACCCGGGTCGGCCGCGTGCAAGGCAAACGCCCTCCCCGCTGTGCTCTCTCTCCAGCCCCACTTTTTTTTATCTTTTTAAATTTTATTTATTTAATTTTTTTTTTGCTTTTTGGGTCACACCCGGCAATGCACAGGGGTGACTCCTGGCTCATGCACTCAGAAATCACTCCTGGCGGTGCTCAGGGGACCCTATGGGACGCTGGGAATCGAACCCGGGTCGGCCGCGTGCAAGGCAAACGCCCTCCCGCTGTGCTCTCTCCCCAGCCCCAAGGCTTGACTCTTAGGGGGTCCAGGACTGCAGCCCTATCTCGAGCGGCTGAGTGAACCTGAACCCAGAGCGCATCTCGTGCATCTTGCATCCGCAGTGAACGTCTTGGGTGCGGAAACGGGGACCCGGGAGCCGCGCTGCAACGCTGAGAGCTCCAAGCTCTCCCCCCCCCCCCCCCCCCCCCCCCCCCCCCCCCCCGGCCTCAGCATCCCGCGGGCATCAGGCTCGCGCATGCGCAGCGCGCGCGCGGCCGCCGAGACTTATTTCGCGCGGGCGCGGCCAGATCTGGCGCCGCGGGGCGGAAGTGCGTCACGGCGGCTTCCGGCTGCCCGCGTCGGCGGCCTCGGCGGCGGGATGGAGGAGGTGCCGCGGGGTGAGCGTGCGGCCGGGGGGCGCGGGGGCGGGGCCCGGAGCCCGGGGGCGGCTCTAACTGTGTCCTCGTCCCCGCGCAGACTGTCCCGGGGCCGGCAGCGCCCAGGCGGGCCGAGGAGCCTCCTGCCAGGGGTGCCCCAACCAGGGGCTCTGCGCCTCGGGAGCCGGCGCCGCGCCGGACCCAGGTGAGGCCTCGCGGAAGTGGAAGGCGCGGGGGGCGGAAGGGGCGGGGCCTGCCGCGGAATGGGGCGGGGACTGCCGCGGAATGGGGCGGGGACTGCCGCGGAATGGGGCGGGGACTGCCGCGGAATGGGGCGAGGCCTGCCGCGGAATGGGGCGGGGACCGCCGCGGAATGGGGCGGGGACTGCCGCGGAATGGGGCGGGGACTGCCGCGGAATGGGGCGGGGACTGCCGCGGAATGGGGCGGGGACTGCCGCGGAATGGGGCGGGCCTGCCGCGGAATGGGGCGGGCCTGCCGCGGAATGGGGCGGGGACTGCCGCGGAATGGGGCGGGGCCTGCCGCGGATGGGGCGGGGACTGCCGCGGGATGGGGCGAGGCCTTCCGCGGAATGGGGCGGGGCCTGCCGCGGAATGGGGCGGGGCCTGTGTGAATGACAGGGCCAGGGCCGAAACGGGGGCGGGTGGAGTCTCCCGGGCCGGCTGGAGTGATGCTGGGCGGCCCGGGTGCGAGGCCCCTGGCCCGCATCCTGCTGCAGGGAGGCCACCGGGGGAGGAGTCGCCACTGAGGGGACCCGGACGCTACCACCTTCTTTGTTTTGTTTTGTTTTGCTTTTTGGGTCCCACCCGGCGATGCACAGGGGTCGCTCCTGGCTCATGCACTCGGGAATGACTCCTGGCGGTGCTCAGGGGACCCTCTGGGATGCTGGGACTCGAACCCGGGTCGGCCGCGTGCAAGGCAAACGCCCTACCCGCTGTGCTATTGCTCCAGCCCCATGACTCATTTTTATTTTTTATTTTATTTTATTTTTATTTTTTGCTTTTTGGGACACACCCGGCAATGCATAGGGGTTACTCTTGGCTCTGCACTCAGGAATCACTCCTGGCGGTGCTCGGGGGACCCTATGGGATACCAAGAATCGAACCCAGGTCAGCCGCGTGCAAGGCAAACGCCCTCCCTGCTGTGCTATCACTCCAGCCCCCTGCCACCTTCTTTGAACACAGCTGTCCTCAGGTGGCAGCAGTCAGTTCCCATCGCCCTGCCCTGGGACTGGTGGCAGGCGGGCCAGCAGGGGCACCCACAGGACCCGTGCCCGGGGAGAGCACGGGGAATGACTTGGAGGAATGAGCGAGAGGATATAGGGGTATATCGGGCACTTGCCTTGCACACAGCCGACCCTGGTTCCCAGCCTGGCATTGTGTCTGACCCCCGAGCTGGCCCAGAAACAGACAATATCAGAAAATAGAAGAAAAAAAGAAAGAAAGAAAGAAAGAAAGAAATGGGCTGGAGCCATAGCACAGTGGGTAGGGCGTTTTCCTTGCACACGGCCAACCCGGGTTCAATTTCCAGCATCCCATATGGTCCCCTGAGCACTGCCAGGAGTAATTCCTGAGTGCAGAGCCAGGAGGAACCCCTTGTGCATTGCTGGGTGTGACCCAAAATGAAAAAAGAAAAAAAAAAACAGGAGAGGGGGCTGGAATGTGGGTCAGGGTCATGGTTCAAACCCTGGCACCCCAGACTTCACCAGACTTCACCATGCACAGAATTCCCATTGTGGCCCATGCAATAATAGCAACCAGGAAAAAGAGTGTTTTTTTTTTTTTTAAAGCACTAAAGACTGGGCAAGAGCTTATTTGTTAGTTTGGGGGCTGGGCCTGGCAGTGCATGGTGGTCACTAACTGCTCAGGGGTCACTCCCAGAGGTGCCCGGGCACGAAGGCTGCTGGGATCGAGCCCAGCCTTGTGCATGCCAGGCAGGCATGGAACTATCCCATGGGCCCTGGGAGAATAATTTCGAAGTTCAAGAGACCAGGGCTTGATTCCAGAGTCCACTCCAGTGTGACCGCGAGCGTGAGTTTTACCCTCTGTGGCCTTCTGTTCTCTCCCAGAATGGGGCAGGGGCTGGAGAGAGAGCCGGGCTAAGGCAGTTACGTAGCCTGCAGCTGGCCCAGCTTTTGTTTCATCCCACCCTCGTCCCCCGAATCTGGGCACCACATATGGTCCCCCAAGCCCTTCCACGTGTCACCTCTGAGCAGAGCCAGGAGTAAGTCCTGAGTACTGCCGGGTGTGGCAGAAATGAACCTGACCCCTCACGGTTCGTTTCAGGGGTTTGAAAGAAGATGCACTTGGAAGGGGCTGCGATTTGTAGTAGATGTTTGCGGCTCTCTGCCCATCTCAGCTCTGTGGACAGTTGGGCCCGGGTGCCTCTTAGCCATGGGGACGGCCCACTGCCATGCCTTTGTGCCCCTTCCGGTGGCAGCCGACAGGTCCCCATACTTTGCCAAGTATGGGTCCAGGGTTCTGTGTGCACCCCCCAACCCTGTCGGCGGGGATCCCTTCCTCGATGCCACGCACTGCCTTCGAGCTGCATTGCTGCCAAGACCACTAGAGCCCCAGCCTGGTGGGAAGAGAGATGGCCCCGCCACTGAGAAGGTCACAGTGGTGGCCGTGGTCACGCAGGAGCCCCTGGAACATCTCCCAGGACCTTGCTCCTCCCGGGCGTGCGGCCGTAAGATGTGGTGGGGTCAGTGGGGCGGGGCTTGGCCCCAGGGACACTCTCATCGGCCCTGTTTTCTCCGCAGCCATAGAGGAAATCAAAGAGAAAATGAAGACGGTGAAGCACAAGATCTTGGTGCTGTCTGGCAAGGGCGGTGTGGGCAAAAGCACCTTCAGCGCCCACCTGGCCCACGGCCTGGCGGAGGACGAGAACACGCAGGTGGGGCCCCGGACGACAGTGGGGGAGTGGCTGCGGTCTGGCTGTGTGGCTGTCCTTTGGGCTGAGTTGGGCGAGGCCTCGGGGACCCTGTCCCTGCAGGGGCTGTGTTTCCGGTCTCGCCCTTGGGACTGGGGGCCTGCGCAGCCTCCCTCGCGTGCTGCCATCGGCCCCGCCAGCCTCCACTCCTCTCCTCGTTAACCCCCTTGGGACTTTCGCTAGGCCTCAGGTCTGCACCCCCTGACAGCCTGCAGCTAGCTCCCACCCCTGGGGCACGGGGCAGGGTTGGGGGGTGCACACAGAACCTTGCTTGGGGCTTCCTCCTGGCTCTGTGCTCGGGGATCACTCCTGGCAGGGCTCAGATTGGGAACGTATGTGGAGCCAGGAATCCTGTCTGAGTCAGGTGTGTGCAAGGCGGACGCCTTAGCTCACGCCCTTCCTCCCAGCCCACGCACTCTGCTTCTTACATGATGAAGGTTTTATTTCCTCCGTGAAAAAACGGACAGTTGCGGTGAGTGGCGAGGATCAAGCCTACATTCTTGACATGTTCTCAGTACACACACACACACACACACACACACACACACACAGAGTGGGTCCACAGAAATCTTACCATTATTCAAGTATTACAGTCATACATTTGATTTTTTTTTTCTTTTTGGGTCACACCCAGCGATGCTCAGGGGTTCCTCCCGGCTCTGCACTCAGGAATTACTCCTGGTGGTGCTCAGGGGACCCTATGGGATGCTGGGAATCGAACCCGGGTTGGCCGCGTGCAAGTCAAACGCCCTACCCACTATGCTATCACTCCGGCCCCTCCATTTAATTTTTTTAAAAAAGTAAACATCTTCATTTTTTTTTTTTCAGTTGAATGCAACACGGAGTATTGTGTAAATGTCAGGTTTGCACCATCTTACTGATATTCTTACGTATTGGAATCTGATTGCCAGGTCGCTGCTTTTAGGACAGTCTTATTTGAAGCGTTGTACTGGGCATAAGCTCTCCAGTCCTTTTTTCTGTTTTGGGGCCACCATCTGGTGATGCTCAGGGCTGACTCCTGGCTCTGTGCTCAAAGATCACTCCTGGTGGCTTCAGGGGACCCTACGGGGCACTGGGGGTCCAACCCAGGTTGGCCGTGTGCCAGGCAAGTGCCCTCCCTGCTCTCCTGTCTCTTCGGCCCAAGGGGCCAGAGAGAGTCCAGATGCGAAGGCTCTGGCCAGATGCATACGGGGAAGGAACAACTGGGAGGGGCCTGGGAGCAGGGCCGGGGGTCAGGAAGCCTGAGGGATGGATCCCCGGCTGCCACGGAGTGTCCCCCCCAGCCTGTTTCCCCAGCGTTCACACCAGGCGTCCCCCTCGTAGCATGGGCTGTGCAGGGCCTCAGAAACACGGATCTGGGGCGGGAAAAAGAATGCAGAGGGGAGGGTCTTGCCTTGCACGTGGCTGACCTGGGGTTCGATCCCCAGCATCCCCTATGGTCCCCTGGAGTGATTTCTGAGTGCAGAGCCAGGGAAACTCTTGCTTATCGCTGGACGTGATCCAAAACCTTAACTGGTGAAAAAAAAAAAAAGGGAATCAAGTTGTCCACCAATGAGAGGCCCTGGGAAGTGCAACCAGGCCCGGGCTGGGGGCATCGGGGTGGGTGCAAGCCTGCCCGAGATTGGAGAGGCGCTGGCTGGGGTCAGTGCTCCCTGCGCTTTCCAGGCCCGAGCAGCTGGCTGGGTGCTCCCTGCGTGCTCCAGCTGCAGGCAGTGGCCCAGGAGGCCAGGGAGGGCCGAGTGGGAAGCCCGTGGGGTTGGTTCCCGAGTGCTCTAGGGTGTTGGGAGCACAGGGGTGCGGCTGGTCCTCAGAGAGCTCCCGCAGGGTCCGAGGGAGGGGCCTGGGGCCACTTGGGCACGTGAACAGTTTTCCTAGTGTCCTCGGTTTCCGTTTCTTTCTTGGAAGTTGAGCCTCAGCACCCGTGAACTTTGGGGCTGCAGGAAGAGGGTACCTGGTGGTGGGGTTTGGAGACTATAGGGGGGTCGCCCCGTCCCCTCCCTTCCAACCAGCAGAGGAACAACCTGCCCCGGCCAAAGGAAGGAGCCTGACCAGGGCCAGCACACAGCTCATGTCTCTCGGGTGGACCCGAGCTCGGCCACAAGCCTGAGGTCCCGCCAGGTCCCGTCTGACCCAGATTTTTTTTTGGGGGGGGGGGTTGGGTGGTGCAGCGCTCCCAGAGGACCTGGGATCACTCCTCACTGACCAGGCTGGTGGTTCAGTGTGAGGGCCCCAGGGTGCGGCGCAGCGAGGGCCTGGTGGTCCCGAGGCTGACCCGGGAGCCTGAACCTGCACCCAGACAGGCTCGACAGACCCCTGCAGTGTAGGGGGCGGGGGTGGGGGGCAGGGGCAGATCATCTCGATAGCACGGGCATTAGCTGCTGGCCCGACCCAGCCCTGCCCTGCCCTCTCGGCCACTCGCCCCTCTCCCCAGTGCTGCATCTCTGAGCTGTCACATCAGAGCATCCCCCCACTCTCACTGTCCCCTCCCTCCCCAGGTGGCCCTTCTCGACGTCGACATCTGTGGCCCGTCCATCCCCCGCATCATGGGCCTGGAAGGCGAGCAGGTGAGGGCGGCCCGGCCGGGCATGTGCTCTGAGCCGCGGAGACTGACCCTGCGGCCAGAGACCTGTCGCTTCTGTCGGTTCTGAGCTGCTCGAGCAGGAGGGGAAGCAGGTCGGGAAGCAGAAGCCTGAGCCCCGGGCTGCACTCTGGCGGGGGGCTGGGGGCCAGGGAATGTTCCTGGCCAGTGGCCGCTGCCGAGGAACCACGGCTGCCAGGCATGGGGGACGTGGGGCCCAGGGCTCCCCCCGTTTCTCTGGGCGGGGGCGGGAGGGGCTCCGGTTGGCGACCCCCATGGCAGCGTCTGGAGAGAGTGAGTTTCAGAGTAGCGCCCAGCGCTCAGGGTCAGGGGCCGGAGCTGACCCTCGGCCACCGGCTGGGCGGCTGTGTCCACTGTGCGCCCCCTGCCCCTCCTGGCCCTGGGTTAAGATGTCTCAGACCCCACACACGGGGTGGCTGGAAGCCTCTACCCCCGGGGCAGCTGGTGAGACTGGCCTGAGCCGCGCGGGGGAGGCGGGGAGGGCCAGGGGGCCAGGGCAGGGGCTCCACCCTCCTGTGACCCTCACTCTGTCCTGCAGGTGCACCAGAGCGGCTCGGGCTGGTCCCCGGTGGTGAGTCCCTCCCTTGGCGTGTGCGTGTTCGACGGCGGGTGGGGCGACCTCTCCTCACCCTCACCACAGTTCAGCCCCCAGATACGGACCCGGGCAGCTCCGGGGCTCGTGGGGCCGAGTCAGACAGGGGAGGGCAGATGTGTCCCCTCGGGGCCAGGGCTGTGTCCCAGTGAAGCAGGAGGGGCAGAGGGACGACCAGCCGGGGGGCGGGAGGGGAGGAGGAGACATCTGCCGTGGCAGGGCTTGGACCCCAGGCAGGGCCAGATTGCTGCTGTTCACCGAGGCCCCCCTGCTCCCCCTGCAGTTCCTGGAAGACAACCTGGGGGTGATGTCGGTGGGCTTCCTCCTCGGCAGTCCCGACGACGCCGTCATCTGGAGGGGCCCGAAGAAGAACGGTGCGTCCCGCTCTGGGTGGAACAGACGTCCTGGCGCCCAGGGCCTGCGGGCTACCCCTCTGCAGGTTCCCAGGGGCCCTGGGGTTGGGGGGTGGCGGTGAGCTGTCGGGCGCAGGGGCTGAACGGGCATGGCCCCGTGTCCCCTCCCCCAGGCATGATCAAGCAGTTCCTGCGTGACGTGGACTGGGGGGACCTTGACTACCTCGTCGTGGACACGCCCCCAGGGACCTCCGACGAGCACCTCTCGGTCGTCCAGTACCTGGCGGCGGCGCACATCGACGGGGCAGTGGTCATCACCACACCGCAGGTGAGGGGCAAGTGGGGCGTGTTGGTGGTGGCGTCTGTGCCAAGGAGACGGGAGGCGGTGGGGAAGTGGCGGGCGGGCGGGTGGCCTGCTCGGACTTTCCCCTCGGTTTCACCGTGACATAATCTGCCCCCCTGAGTCTGTTCAGACCGAGCAGAAATGGAAGTGGCCTGAGCCCGTCCCTGGGACGCTCGCAGCCCTCGTGGGGAAGAGGAAGTGGCCAGGGACGCCTCCGGCTCCCTGCCAGGGCCCTCGCCCGCCTTGACCCCTGGGTGACGGCTTCAGGCCAGGCGCCCTGGCTTCGGCATCTCCCCGGGGCCTGGGCTGAGCAGGGGTCGCAGCCACGTGGCCACAGCCTGTGGCTTGCCTGGGTGACGTCAGTGACCCGGAACGTGGGAGGTGGGGACGGAGGGAGAGGAAGAGGATGCCAGCGGGCCCCACACCTCCTCTGCCCAGCAAGGCTGCGTTCAGAAGGCCAGGCCAGGGCTGGAGTGAGTACAGCGGGGAGGGTGTTTGCCTTGCACACAGCTGACCCAGGTTCGGTCCCTGGCTCCCCATAGGGTCCCCTGAGGACCATCAGGAGTAATTCCTGAGTGCAGGGCCAGGAGTGACACCTGAGCATCGCTGGGTGAGGCCCAAAAAGTAAAAAAAAAAAAGCCAACCGCCCCTCCCCCAGAAGACCAGAGGGTGGTGGATGTCCATGAGGGCCGGCTAGTCCCAGTCTCCACCCTGAGGCACAGCACCCCTGGGGCGTAAGGGCCGCTGGGGCCGTGGCCAGGACTGCGGCCGTTGGGGTGTGGACGGGCACCCCTGGGTCCCGAGTGGCCGCCTGTCTGGGGCTTCGTGGGGTGTGGGCTGAGGCGGGTTGGGGAGTGGTGCAGACGGGGCCCCCGCCCCCCTGAGACACGGCTCCCTGTACCCCAGGAGGTGTCGCTGCAGGACGTCCGCAAAGAGATCAGCTTTTGCCGCAAGGTGAAGCTGCCCATCATCGGGGTGGTGGAGAACATGAGCGGCTTTGTCTGCCCCAAGTGTAAGGTGTGCTGGCCCGGCCTGGGTGGCGTGTCTGTTGGGTGCCCCCCCACGTCCCCCACCCCCGCCGGATCCTGCCGGGAATCACACCTCCCCTTGTGATCTGCCTCACAGAAGGAGTCTCAGATATTCCCGCCCACGACCGGGGGCGCGGAGCCCATGTGCCAGGACCTGCAGGTGCCCTTCCTGGGCAGAGTGCCCCTGGACCCACACATAGGTGGGCACGGGTCCCACTGCCATGGGGAGGGCGCGGGAGGAGCTTGGCTGAGCTCACCCTGCAGGGGAGTTTGGACAAAGGGTATTGTGGCCGGGGAGGCTACGGGGGGCAGGAGGGGCCTGGGGGGGCTGCGGGTTCAGTGCTCGGCCCTCAGAGCCAGACTCCACGGCCTCTGCTGCCCACCCACCCCGTCCTCTCCTCTCGTCTCTCAGGGAAGAGCTGTGACAAGGGCCAGTCCTTCATGGCGGGGGCCCCCGACTCCCCGGCCACATTAGCCTACAGAAGCATCATTCAGAGTAAGTATCCGGGAGCCGTGGCCATCGGGGGCTCTCACGGTGGAGAGGGGCGTGCGCAGAGCGGGCCGGGATGAGGAGGGCGGCACCACCTCGGCCGGAACCTCGGCGCAGAGAACAGGTCAAGTCAGCAGTCTGGAAACCCAGAGAAGGGTGAGCTGTACCGTGTAGCAAGTGCCTCAGTGAGGCCACGGATAAGTAGGAGGGCCAGCGAGAGCGTGGGGTACTGGGCACGCGCCCCACCGAGAAGCCTTGGGCCCAGCCACAGGGCCGAGGAGCCAAGCCACGCTGGGAGGGATCGAGCCAAGCCGTGCCGGGAGGGATCTCCAGAAGAAACGAGAATGTTCCGGGAAACAGCCTCAGGCAGTGAAGCAAACTCCCGGGCTGCCCGCAGGGGCTGCCCATGGTCCAAGCTGTCACCTCTACTGGGAAAGCCCACTACGGGGGCAGCAGGGCCAAGAGTGACAGGCCGGTGGGCCCCTCGGCATGCTAAGGGACACGGGCGTCAGCAGAAACGGGCCTTTCAGCGGGTGCCGGGAGCAGCCCTGCCCGAGCTCAGGAGCACTGTCTTCCAGGAATCCGCGAGTACCTAACTCCACAGCCAGCCGGAGAGAGCCCCCCCAGGTCCTGAAATGCAGGCCCGACGGCAGTGGCACAGGCGGCCAGAGATGCTTCAACCGTCTCCCGTGGGCGCTGCCCCAGGGCGCCGTGACCAGATGAACACGCTTCCTCCAGCCCTACTCTGGCAGCCACGGGCCAACCCCCTGCAGGCTGGGGATACCTCTGTGGCCTCTGCAGAGGTGGCAAGAGACAGGTCTCAGGGTCTGAGACGGGTCTCAGGGTCTGTGGAAGAAGAGGGGGCTGAGGGTGCCCACCCCCCCGTGCCCCAGCAGTGGCCTCCAGCTGAGGGTGGGGCCCAGAGACAGCCGGGCAGGGAGGGAGCCCGCACCCCTGGGAGCTGGTTCTCACCCGTGCACCGCGGGGGGCAGTCCGCTCTCGGGGCGCTGCCTTTCCTCTGAGATGCCGTGGGCTGGGCAGAGCAGCTGGGCACAGCCCCTGTTCTTCCCTCCCACACCCCCGTGAGTGTGGGGGACCCCCGGCACTGCCCACTCCTTCCGGCGTCTCACCTAAGGCTTATGAACCTCCAGCCCCTCCAGTCCAGCCTTCCAGAAGTCGCTGGGGCAGGCCCGCGAGGGGAAAGGTCGCCAAGACTCCCGGGAGTGTCTCCCTGTGCTCCCCACTCAAGGCCCAGGCAGGCCCCACAGGCCCCAGAGCCGCGAGGTTGCGCGAGGTTGGTTGCTCGGGCATTCGGGAAGCTGCCCGGTCCCGCTCAGAGACGAGGCCACCGCGGCAGGGGGGTCGGGTCCCTCTTAAGATGCCTTTGCACACTGCCGGGTTGGGTTTGGAAGGGTCCTGTGGTTCTTCATTCTGGAGCTTTTATAAAATCATGGAAAACAAACACAATGGCCAGTTGTGGGGCTTCTGACTGGGCTGCAGATGCCACGTCCTGGCTTTGGTTCCTGGCACAGCCAGAGAAGGAAACAGGGCAGGAAAACAAAAACTGGCGCCCAAGGACAGAGAACAAAGGGTGACTCCGCTGAAGGGGTCAGAGGCAGGGCCCTGGGGCTCCCTGGATGGGGATCAAAGGACCAGAGGCCAGGTTGGGTCCTGGCACCCCGCGGCACCCACGGCACAGGTTAAGGAACAGGTTCGAGGGTCAGGATTTTGCAGATGTTTACAGAGATGGAAGATGCCCGGGCGGGTGGTCAGCCACAGTCGTGCAGGGCCCGAATGCAGAGGCTGCAGGTCAGGGAGGCGCTTAGGGGGTGGCCGTGCGGAACACCGTTGGGGACAGCAGGGCGGCTGTGGCCCGGCTGACGTCGCTGTCGTCCCCCAGCTTACAGAGGACGTAGCCGTAGAGGTTCGCAGTCTGCAGGGAGATCCCGGCGATCACCAGCGCCTGCGTCAGGAGGGGCAGGGGGCCGTGTTCCCGGGGGCGCGTCTCAGCCCCCTCCCCAGCTCAGCGGCAGCCGCAGGGCCTCTATGAGCCCTGCACCCAGACCCCCAGTCCCAGAGCCAGTCCGGCTACTGCAGCTGCAGCTCTGCCTCCTGCAGCTGGAAGGGTTCTCGGCTGCTCGCACAGAACCACCCAGATCAGGGCCACAGTGGGAGAGAAAACCACAGGAGGCAGGGCCGGCTTCGCCCTGCACGCACGGAGTTCCCCGTCTGAACGAGCGTGTCCTGTGCTCTGTGAAAGACGATCTCTGGGCCAAGGGGCCTGTGCACACGCTCATGGGCCAGAGACCCCCGTGGGTCCCTCTGCACAGTGTGGCCCTGTGGGTGCGTGGGGCGTGACACCACTGCAGCCCGAGCAGACACGCAGCTTCTCGCGGCGACCTCATTCCCGGAGGCCAAAGGCGACAGAGCTCAGTGGGTGAATGGGGAAGTGGCGGGAAGGGGCCATGGCCCAGAGGACCAGTCCCTCAGCCCTCAGGGTGCCCCCTGGGATGCGGGGAGCCCCAATAGCAGGTGTTGAGACACCCAGCGTGGGATTCCACCCACCTAGGAAGTGGGCCCACCGGGCTGGGGAATCTGACACGGGGGGGGGTGTGGGTGACCCTAAGGGGCTCTTTGACGGGCGGGAAAATGGCCTAAAGCCAGGTGTGGCCGCTGGAGACGGACTGGGCACGTGAGTCCTCTCCAGAGACTAGGATGGGAGTTAAGGTGCTTGTGTTGCAAGTAGCTGATGCAGTTTGATCCCCGAGCACTGCCAGGAGTGAGTCACCCCTGAGCACAGAGCCAGGAGTAGCCCCGAGCACCGCTGGCTGTGGTCCGAACACTGCAACAGCACGCGCGTGCACGCGCACACGCACACACACCCCATGCCTGCGCCCTCGGCCCTGGGACGCCTTCAGACGGGGTGAGGCCTTACCAGCCACTTGAGCCTCAGGGAGAACAAGGTGCTGAAGAGGAAGACGACCCAGATGAGCGGGCAGACGAGGAGGCCGAGCCAGAACACGCGTGCCTCGGCTTCTGTGGGGGCTGCGTGGTGTGGAGAGGCCTGCGGTGGGGGCGCGGGAGCAGCTGCAGAGGCACGCGGGGGTCCCCCGGGGCTTGTCCCGTGCCACGCGGGCGGGGGCAGACGTGCACCGAGCACCCCCCCCCCGAACCCATGTGGCCCCTGAGCCGCCGTCCCGCCCCGCGCATCCCGCCACGAAGGTACCTTCCTGGCTTCGAAGATCCAGTGACTTTTGCCGTCTTCATCGATCTGGTTCCACCAGCGAAGCCCCACCAGGAGTCTCCCGGTGATGTTCTAGGAAACGGCGGGAGGACACGCATGTCCACGGGCGAGAGCGACCCAAGCCCTGTCCTGGTGAGCCCCGGCCACCACTTCCCACCTGGGGGCCCAGAGTCAGCTTGGAGCCTCATGGTCCTTCGCCAGGCTCACTGAGGCCGGGGCGGGCACGCACCCTCATGCACGGGCCATATTCATTTTTTTTTGTTTTTGATTACTTATTTCGTCCTTTTTGGTCATAGCCGGCAGTGCTCAGGGGTTCCTCCTGGCTCTGCACTCAGGAATTACTCCTGGTGGTGTTGGGGGGGCCTTACGGGATGCTGGGATTCGAACCCGGGTCGGCCACATGCACGGCAAGCGCCCTCCCCGCTGTGCTATCGCTCCAGCCCTGGACCACATTCAAAGCTTCCACAGCCGCAGACCATGTATTGGGCAGAGGTCAGCTGTCCCCAGAACTCTCAGCCCCTGGGTTCCGGACATGCAAGTGGCAGATCAGTTCGGGCCATTTTTTCACACTAGCCTGTGTTTCAGCCCCAGCTGGTTTGGTTTTGAGGCCACACCCGGCCCTGTGCCCAGGGGCACTCCTGGTGGTGCTCAGGGGTTTTCCCTGTGGTGTCGGGATGGAATCAGGGTCAGCCATGTGCGGGAGGGGAGGGTGCAGCCTGCAAAGCCCGTGCTGTGGTGTCTGTGTCTCTCTAGTGCCTCTTTTTTCCCTTTTCTTTTTGGGTCACCCTTGGTGATGTTCAGGGGTTCCTCCTGGCTCTGGACTCAGGAATGACTCCTGGCGGTGCTCGGGGGACCACGTGGGATGCTGGGAATCGAACCCGGGCCGGCCACGTGCAGCGCCAACGCCCTCCCCGCTGTGCCATCGCTCCAGCCTCTCTCCAATGCCTCTCACTGAGACGAGGCTCACGGCCCAGCTCCCCGCCCCTCACCCCCCCAAACTGGCCCCGAGCCCGGCCTCACCTTCACAGACCAAAAGTCGAGGGAGAGGAGCAGCAGCACGGTGACGAAGCAGCCCACGAAGCTCCTGCTGAACCAGTCACAGCCCACGTAGGTGACGATGGCGCTCACACGGAAGAACAGGTGGAAGAAGGTGGCCAGCGGGTGCCTGGGCAGAGGCCAGAGGGCTGGTCACCGGTGGCTGCGGCTGCGGCTGCCAAGCCCCTTCGAAGAATCCTGTACTTTCCCCCGGCGGGAGTCCCGGGGTCCAAGACTCAGGATGTCCTTTGACTCGGTCACGCCGAAGTGGAAGTGAAGGGGAACCTGGCTCCTCCCAGCGGCCCCAGCGCCCGGCCAGTTCCCCAAAGGCAAAGGTTGGGTCATTCCGCCTGTAACGGACGGCGCGGCCGCGTGCAGAGGTGAACCAGGATCAGCCAGCCGGGGGAGGGCCCCTGACCTCGAAGAATCCGACACGTCGGGGCCAGCGCGAGTCGTCTGTCCAGGGGCGGAGGCACTGGCCTTACGTGCCACCGACCCCGCAATGCCAGGAGACCCCCAAGTGCAGAGCCCGGCATATAAGCCGGAAGCACAGCCCTGGCTGCAGGGTCTCCCCTGCGCCCCCCACCCGAAAAGAATTAGAGGGGATCACAGACAACTTGCCAACCTAGAACGTTCCAGAAGAAAGGGGTCGAGGAGTCCGTGCCATAGCCTGACCGTCTCTCCACGCCTTCATCCAATTCTTCCCCTTCCCCATCCGCCGGGGGCTAGAGATTGTGTCCGGGCAGATCTGGGCCTGGGGCTGCGGATTCCCAGAAAGGATCTGCCCCGTCCAGCCTCAGACTGAGTTGCTTGGGGGTGACCGGAAGCCGGCGTCCTCTTTGCCGGGAAAGACTGGGAAGATGTGAGAGGCCCAAGAAGCGGGGTAACCAGGGCCGAGTGGGCGTGGATGAGCCCGACTCAGTCTCCCCACACATCTCGTCAGGGGCTCTGGTTCCCCAAATAAAATACTGACAATTCCAGTTGCTGGAAGGTTCCACACGGGTCCTGGCTAATTGGGAGTAGGCGGCCTTATGACACCAAGTGAAACTGTGCCACGAAGACCACCAGGCCAGGCCCCGGGGAGCAACTCCTTTCCCGCTGGGTACTGTCCAGGCCTCGGCCCTGCCCGGGCGGGGGGCAACAGGTCCTGACCGGCCGGGCCACGAGACCCGCCTCCCACACCGCCTCTCCTGCACCTCCACCACCTGCTCCCTCTGGGCCCCCACTGGAGACTGCAGGCGGCCAGGCCTGACTTTGCCGTGGCTTCGCGACCTCCCTGCCTCTGTTTCCCCTTCTGTGCCCCGGGAACGCCATGGGCTGCTGCTGGTGACAGACCCCCGGCTCCGGCCCGGTTAGCAGCTGTGACTCCTGAAACTTCACTCCGAAGCAGCCCCACTGCTGAATTCCCCCTCTGAGCGTGGCTTTCCCTCACACCTCAGGGATCCTCCCACTGCACGCCCAAGCCTCCCTCCTCCTCGTTGCGGGGAGCATCTCCCTGCCTCCCTCGTGTGCTGACCCCCCCCCCCCCCCCAAGCGGCATGGAGTGACACAGTATAAGGAACATGCCAGAAAGCAGTCCTTTCCTCTGGGTTTCCTAGTTCTAATGCCAAAGCAGGAATGAAAGAGGGCAGGGGTGCCTCCTCTCCACAGCACCAGCCCGACCCCACCCTCCCGCTCTGTCCTTGCCTTGCACCCAGGCCCGGACAGGCGTCTAAACTGCTCAGAGCCCCAGTTTTACCATCTCTAAAGTGGGAGAGTAACAGTGACATCCCCCCCTGAGGCCACACGGAGATGGCACGTGCAGGACCCCAGGCCACTCCTCACTGGCCCCAATTCCTGAGGGTGGTCTTGGACCGTGGGGCTCTCTGGGGGTGCCCTCCACTGGACGGAGGGCTTCTGCCAGTGTTAACCTGTCTGGCCAGCAGGGTCACTTGTCCAGACAATACTTCCCCTACCCTGGAGGGGGTGAGCGCACATACACATACACATACACATACACGACCACACGTGCATAGCCACACAATCTATGTCATTTTTGAATTTATTTATTTTGCTTTTTGGGTCACACCCGGCGATGCACAGGGGCTATTCCTGGCTCATGCACTCAGGAATCACTCCGGGCGGTGCTCAGGGGACCATATGGGATGCTGGGAATCAAACCCGGGTCGGCTGCGTGCAAGGCAAACGCCCTATCCGTGGTGCCGTCACTCCAGCCCCACAGCCCCCCACCCATTCCTGCACATGTCCACACACATACACGTGCAAACTCAGGCTCACGTACACCCACACACACACACACACACACGTGCTCTCGCGTGCACAAACGCACAGACACGGAGGAAGATGGCACTCCACTTCCCTGGAATCACCCTGGGGGGCAGCGCACGCGGGCCGCACCCACCCCTGCCCTGTGGCCGCTTGCTAGGGAACATCCAGGACCGTAATGGTCGGGAGGTCCCCCGCACCCGCAGGTCATTTCCCCGCCCCTCTCGGGAGCGATGGGTGCTGGGGTTTATGTAATCGCACTCACGTCAACGAGAAATGGAAACGGGGAAGTGAAGACGCTAGAAGGGGCTGCTTTCAAAAGCTGAGGTCGGAGACCCGATCAGAGAGAACCGAAATTCGGCCAGTTCCTTGATTCTGTGGGCGCCTTTCCTGGGTGATCAAGAACTTTCCCTAAAACGAAGTGATGGCCTGGGAGTGGGTCCAGCTTCCGCTCCCCGTTTCTGCATTTCTCGAGGGACTGGCGTGGGGAGGGATTGAGGGAGGGGTGTTCAGAGCCCACGGGAAACAGACTTTTTTTCCCTTTGCTTTTTGAGTCACTATACCACCAACGCACGGAGTGATGGCACAGCGGTAGGGCGTTTGCCTTGCGCGCAGCCAGCCCGGCCGAGCCGGGTTCGATTCCTCTGCCCCTCTCGGAGGGCCTGGCAAGCTACCGAGAGTATTAAATATGCCAAACACAGTAACAACAAGTCTCACAATGGAGATGTTACTGGGCCCGCTCGAGCAAATCGATGAACATTGGAAGGACAATGACAGTGACCATCTCTACCTTTAACTCACTTTATGTATTTCTGCATTTCCAGACAGATTAGATTTCAAATAATGACTTACTTTTTCACTGTGTATCAAGTATTGGTAAATCGAACTGTATACATTTTGCAATGGTTATGATAGCACAGTGGTAGGGCGTTTGTCTTGCGCACAGCCAGCCCTGCTGAGCCGGGTTCGATTCCTCCGCCCCTCTTGGAGAGCCCGGCAAGCTACCGAGAGTATTCAATATGCCAAACACAGTAACAAGAAGTCTCGCAATGGAGACGTTACTGGGCCCGCACGAGCAAATTGATGAACAATGGGAGGACATATTTTGTTTTTTGAGTCACACCCAGTGATGCACAGGAGTTCTTCCTGGCTCCGCACTCAGGAATTACTCCTGGGGGTACAATGCTGGGAATCGAACCTGGGTCGTCTGCGAACGAGGCAAACGTCCTCCCAACTGTGCTATCGCTCCAGCCCTGGGGGAACAGACTTTCTGAAAGAACAGAGGGAACCCAGAGTGGATCTTCCGGGGTGGGAATGAGTGTTTTTGTGCCTTCATGGCCTCCTGGGGTCCTGTCAGACATGAGGAAGTGGGAGTTCTGAGTACTCCCAACTGCAGACCCCATAGTCAACCCCCAGACAAATCATGGTTGAAGCCAGAGGTGGTACCGTGAGCAGGGCGTTTGCCTGGCATGTGGCTGACCTGGGTTCCATCCCCAGCACTGGCCCCCGAGCCCCTCCCAGTGTTAACCCCTGAGTTCAGAGCCAGGAGAAAACTCCCAGCACCGCCAGGTGAGGCCCCCAAACAAAAGCAACCAGGACTTCTCAACCAGGGGACATTTAGCCCCTGATGAAGACAATTTTATTTTGTTTTTTTTTTTTCAGTCACACCTGGAGATGTCGGGAGCGACTCCTGGCACAGTGTTCAGAGACTCTGTAGTGCCAGGGACGGAGTCTCGGCTGCGGCACAGTCAGTGCTCCTGCCCTGTGCATCCCCTCGCCAGCCACCTCTCCGGTTTTGCCACAGGGTGGGGTGCTCCTGGCGTCTCAAGGGTAGAATCTGGACAGAGTGCAACCTCCTCGCCAGCCCCAGAAACCAACAGCCCCGCTCTCAACCGTGGGGCGATTCTGCTCCTGCAGGCCTTGGGGGTGCAAACTGCTCCCCAGAGCACCCACACAATGGCTCCTCCAGGCGGTCTCCCTAGGCTCCTGCTTTGATTATTTTTGTTTTATTTTGGGGGCCACATCTGGTGATGCTCAGGCTTACTCCTGGCTCTGCACTCAGGAATACTCCTGGGGATGCTGGGGGACCATAGGGGATGCCTGAATCGAACCCGGTCAGCAGATACCCAACATGCTGTCCTGTCGCTCTGACCCCTGGAAGGTCCCAGAGTAGGTCAGTATTGTCACTGAGCACAGTGGCTTGAAGATGCAGGCTCGGGGCCCGGTGAGGTCAGGCTCCTGCCTTGCAGGTGGCCAATTCTGGCCCCAAGCCCAGCTCCACTGAGCGTCCAGCTACAAGTAAAGCCCTGAGCACCGCCGGGTATGGCTCCCAAGCCAAAAAAATCAGGTCTGGAGAGATTGTATGTATTGCGGGGAGGGAGCCTGCCTGGCATCTGGCTGACCCGGCTTCAATCCCTGGCACAATGTAGGGTCCCCTGAGCACCAGCAGGAGTGATCTGAGCACAGAGCCAGTACGAACCCTGAACACCGCCAGATGTGACCCCCCCACAAAAAAAAACCAAGACGGAACTGGGGTGATTTCAGGTGCCCCCTGGTTCCTTCCTCTCCCCGGAATTCTGGGGTTCTTTCAATGTCTTTTCTCAGACATAATCACGGATCACGGTGGCCGGCTCATGACTGGGTCCCCAACATCCTGGGGATGGGGCGAAGGTCACATGAAAGGGCCAAAGGGACTTTGCAGGCGCGATTCAGCTGTGCGTCCCGGGGCCGGAGGCTGACTTTCCATTGTGTGAAGGAGTAAGTTCAGGTCAGGGGTTCCAGCAGCGCTGGGGGATGGACACAGGGTCCCTGGAGGCGGGTCTGTGCACTCCAGCCTCTGTACCCGCGAGCTGGTTGTGGGGTTGCCCACCCCAGGACGCTGTGCATTGGGGGTGGATAACTGACTTGACCCAGGACACCAAGTGGGTCTGTCTGTGCGTCCCGAGCTGAAAGGGTGGTGGGTGGGGGTGAGGGGGGGGGTTGAGTACAAATTCAAGCCCTTGCTCCACGCCCCCTTCCTGGGCGCTCCCGCGGTCCCCTCCAGACGCGGGTCTGCCCTGCCCCTGCCCACCGCTCACCACCTGCAACGCTGGAGTCGCAGCCTGCAGGGGTGAGGTTTCTCCTCCCAGTGCTCCCGCTCCCGCGTCACCCCTGGGCGCCGGCCGCACCGTGGCGATGGGGCTCAGGGACCCCCACTCCCACCATCCAGCTCATTCCTCACCCCCCACCCCTCTGTCCCATCCCCTGAAAGCGCTTGCTGACCTCCTGGGGGCGGGCTCAGTGACCGCCCAGCCTGCAGTGGGCAGGGCTTGCCCGCGGGTTGAGGGGGCCTCCAAGCCGGCGCCTGTCCACTGGGTGAAGGAAGGAAGGAAGGAAGAAAGGAAGGAGCCAGGAGAGGGCGGATGGGGACGGGCGAATCTGCGGGGCTTGGGGTGGGGGGTGGGGGTCCGCGCGCCCCCACCAGCGGCCCCGTACCTGATCCTGGCTTTCTGGAGCGCCTGTTCCTCCTCGCGGCCGAAGTCCAGGGACACATCCTCGGTGTCATCCACCAGGGCCTGCGGGGACACCCAGGGGCAGCATCCCGGCCCGCGCCCCGCCTCTGCGCCCCCCACCCCCAGGCGCGCGCCCCCCCGCAGCCCCGCGGGATCCGGCTGGCCCCGCACCCCGGGCAGCCCCGCCCGCCGCCCTACCTGCTTCATCCTGGCCAGCCGCGCACCTGGACGCCTCCCGCCCGGGGCTGGGCAGCGCCCGCGTCCTGCGCGCAGGTGCGGGGTGCGGCGGGCGCACGGCGCAGGCGCGCGCGGGAGCGGGGCGGAGGGGAGGGTCCCGGGGACCCCTGGGCGCGCGGACACGGAGCCCCGGCGGGAGGGGTTCGGCGTGCCGGGAGCGGCAGTCCGGGGAGGAGAGGAGAAGGTGGTGGGTGACCAGTGTTGGACCAGGCCAGGGCCCCCCCCGAATCTCACCACCCAGGGGTCCTGCCAGCTGCGCCAGGAACAGGGCTCAGGGGCTGAGCCCTGAGCTGGGCCCCCGGGAGGGAGGCCAGGGGTGGAGCCCCAGCACCCGCACTGTCCCCCGCCGCTGTGCTGGCGAGGCACTGGCCCGCCCGCGGTGACCCGAGGTTCCCCTGGTGCGTTCAGGCCGGTCACCCTTGGATGGACGGACCAAGGGACAAGGAACCGCAGGCCGCCTGGGACGCAGTGGCCGGTTTCAAGCCTCGCAGTGTTCTAGAGAAATCACGAAGGGTTGTGGCAACAGTTACACATAGGTGCGGTTGAGCGTCGTCCAAGCCCTTCCTTAGGGGACGCTCTTCTTGGGGACTGAATCAGGGACAAAACCTCATGCAAGTACTCGGCACCCTGGATTCCTGCTAGGAGATCCGCCCCAAGGTGGGATTCCATCTGGGGGTGTCTTGATTTCCTTAGCCAGTATCCATTTATTATTATTTTTTTTTTTTTTTTTTTTTTGCTTTTTGGGTCACACCCAGCGATGCTCAGGGGTCACTCCTGGCTCATGCACTCAGGAATTACTCCTGGCGGTGCTCGGGGGACCAGGTGAGATGCTGGGAATTCAACCCCGGTTAGCCGCAGGCAAGGCAAACGCCCTCCCCCCTGTACTATCGCTCCAGCTCATGCTTTGATTTTTTTTTTTGGGGGGGGGTCACACCCGGCAATGCTCAGGGGTCACTCCTGGCTCATGCACTCAGGAGTTAATCCTGGCGGTGCTCGGGGGACCCTATGGGATGCTGGGAATCGAACCCAGGTCAGCTGCGTGCAAGGCAAACGCCCTCCCCGCTGTGCTATCGCTCCAGCCCCGCCAGTATCCATTTGAACAGTCACGTTAAATTTACTTAAC
Organism: Sorex fumeus; assembly: GCF_029834395.1. Lineage (NCBI taxonomy): Eukaryota > Metazoa > Chordata > Mammalia > Eulipotyphla > Soricidae > Sorex > Sorex fumeus. Next base: position 1,722,671 of record NW_026606222.1, on the reverse strand, counting down.
AATATTTCTAGTCGTTTTTGTATGGACACAGCTGAACTCACTGTGTCACTGTCATCCTGTGGATCGTGGAATTGCTCCAGTGGGCGCCAGTAACGTCTCTATTCCTCCGAGCCCTGAGATTTTTTTTTAATTTAATTTTTTTTTTTTATTAGTGAAACACCATGAGGTACAGTTGTAGATTTACAATTTTTTGTGCTTGGGTTTGATTATACAATGATCAGATACCCATCCCTCCACCAGTGCCCATTTTCCACCACCATGGATAATATCCTCCCCACCCTATTCCCCCATCCCCCCCTGCCTCTGTGGCAGGGCAATCCCCTGTGTCGAGCCCTGAGATTTTAGCAGCCTCTTCTTCCTCACACAGGAGGAGTTGTATTAAGCTTTAAGGGCGGCTCTTCCTGGGACCATCTTGCCATATATCCCAGACTGTCGTCCTCAGGCCAAGTGAGTCTTTCCTTAACCCTCGCAGGGTCCTTATTCAGTTACTTCCTTTTGGGTCATGACAGAGTTTGTTCCATGACTGTGCTCTTAACTTATTCTACTTCTTATGGCGCTTGGCCTGTCCCTTTTTGATGCCAGGGGCGCTTATGGCTTGCCCCGGGTCCACCCAAGTCCCTTGCCAAGACCCTCCTTTTGGGGGTATTAGGAAGTAACAGAAACTGAGGCTTAAGTGAATATGACAGATTTCCCAGGAGTGAATATTATTCTGAGTCAACGGACGCTCATGTTACAAAAGCGTAGCATCAACTCTCTCCCCGTGTCTGTACACAAAAGGTAAAGGTAAAGGTAAAGGCCCTCCCGTTGATCGTCAATTTGCTCGAGCGGGCCCAGTAACGTCTCCATTGGAGACTTTGTTGTTACTGTGTCTGGCATATCGAATACTCTCGGTAGCTTGCCGGGCTCTCCGAGAGGGGCGGAGGAATCGAACTCGGGTCGGCCATGCTGGCCGCTTGTAAGGCGAACGCCCTACTCGCTGTGCTATCGCTCCAGTACACAAAAGACATAAAGGAAGGAGAAAAGCGACTATTTCACCTCCATGTACAAAATCCAGCGCCCACAGAAGAACTTAACTTTACAAATTACAGGATTACAGGTCTGATTTGGGGATATTAGTGATTAGCCGATAGGGGAAGAAAAGCACCAGGGAGAGGTCAAAGATAAACACAGGGCAACAGGGAGAATTGAGTGTGGCTTGGGAGCACTGTGGCGGGAGTGGCTCAATAAACCTAAGCTCCCTGAGGAGAAAGAGAGGACAAACCAATGCAAATCCAAGAGTCCCCCTGCGGTGGGGTGGGGGGCAGCCTTGGGACTTCCAGGGATGGCTTCACTCACCCCCAGGGACCCCCACCCCTTTAGGATTTCAGGGCCAAGAGATTCGGAGACCGGGACTGACCAGTGACGCTTCCTACAGGACAGTCTGCACTGTGAGCAGCCAATCTGCAGTGTTACTTTTGGGGGCTCCCCAGGTGTCCCCAGAAAGAAGACCCCCCCTCCCGCTCCACCCTGGTGACCCAGAGAAGGGCCTCTGATCCCCAGGTCCCTGCCTGCAGCGTGCCCAGGAGCGGAGCTGCCTGGCCCCTGAGTGGGGACCCTCACCCTCCCCTAAACTCAACCTCCGGAGGGACTCCAGTGTCCGGGCCGCAGGGAGCCACGATGGCATACTCAGGATCTGGGGGGTCCCAGGTGGCTGCCTCCCCCAGCGCCCCACTTCCACTCAGGGCCATCTAACAAGACTCAGAGACCGGGGAGCCCCCCTCCAGCTTCTGGGGGGGGAGGGAAGAGTCGCCACAGAAACCAGGTGAGGTGAGCACCCAGGGACTTCCCCCCAGAACGAGCAGTGGTGGTAAGTTAAATCGGGGTTCAGAGAATGCCCAAAGCTGTGAGGCAGGAAAGCCCCCTTGAGAGCCCCAGCAAGGACCAACGGTTACTCTCAGCCCTCGACGCGGAGCAGGGGGGTGCTTGAGAGAGTCACATCTCCTGCCTTCTGGGGAACATGCTAGGGGTGTTGCCGGCCCCTCCAGCTCTCCCATGCACCCCACAGCTGCAGAGCGGACAGACCTGGGCTCGCGACCCCCTCCGGGAGCAGGAATACCCCTCCCTTACACCAGGAGGCAGGCGGAGTCAGAGGCAGGGTACTGGCCGCCGTGCACGGTGGCACCAGTTCAATCTAGAGGCTGGGACCATGCTTACTGCTTCTGAGCCTCTGGAGCTGGACCAGTGAATCTGCTTTCCTTAGGGATCATGGTGGGCTGGAGCGATAGCACAGTGGGTAGGGCGTTTGCCTTGCACATGGCCGGCCCGGCCGAGCCAGGTTCGATTCCTCCACCAAGAGTATCTCGCCCACAAAGCCTGGCAAGCTAGCTGTGACGTATTCGATATGCCAAACACAGTAACAAGAAGTCTCACAATGGAGACATTACTGGGTCCACTAGCAAATCGATGTAGGACAGCGCTACAGGGATCATGGGGGCAATTCTTGGCATCAGAGAGTTGGGGGAGGGTCACTTGAGCTCCCCTCAAGCTGGTGTCACTTGGATGGCCCCGGGGACACAAGTCACCACCGGCTGGTCTTGGCATGGCGGGGGTGGGGTGGGGGATGGGTCACTGGGGAATGGAACTAGGAGCAACCTTGATTCAAACCCTGTGGCCAGACCCCTGTACCCCAGCGCGGGATGACCACTGGCCTCTATGTGGTCTGACTGGACCTTCTCTTTCCGGTGGGAGAGCAGCTGGCAGAGAATGATGAGATGCAGAACTGGGAAGGGCGTGAGCTGCACCCAACTCCCCAGCCAGCAGCCACTCCTGCCCTCAACCTGGCATGGGTGGGTCCCTGAGACCCTCCACCTGGCACCTGGTGGTGGTCCTACCATTCCCCCAGTAGGGGCCTGGTGGAGCAAGTGAAAATGTGGGTGCCCTTTCTGGGGAACTGAAAAACAGAAACATTCCTTTGTATAAGTGCCAGCCCTTCGTGGGAGTGTTTGCAGCTACAAGGCCTGGGGTCTGCACAGAGACCCTGAGCTCCCACCCCTTCCTCCTCCCCGCACCCGAGTCCTGTCCCCCCAGCCAGACCAGAGCACCCAGGAAGTAGTGTGTGTGTGTGGGGGGGGTGTCTCCTGTGGGCTGACCCGGCGGTCCCCTCCGCCTTGGGGGCGTGTGAAAGTGGTGCTCATCTGGTCCTGCGCCTCTGTCCCCCTGCAGTGTCTGACAGGGGACAGCATCGTCCTGCACATTCTGGGGTCCTGCATCCCGCAACCCCTTCCCCTCCCACCCTCCCCGGTGTGCTTATGAGGTTCTGGGGATCCTGCAGCTGATGCATCCGGTAGTGAGAGGCACTGACTGTCCTGAGCTGGGAGGCTGCAGGGTTTGCGAAGTACCATCTGCTGTGTGGCCACAGGCTTGGGGTGTTGACCTGCGCCACGTGCCTGGCAGAGCAGCTCTGTGCCAGCCCTGCAAAGCCCCGCCCACCGATGGCCACGCCCAACTAAGCCCCGCCCCATCGCAGAGCCCCGCCCCTCCGAGGCCCCGCCCACCCGTGGCCACACCCATCCATACACAGCCCTCCCAGAGCCCCGCCCCTCCGAGGCCCCGCCCACCCGTGGCCACACCCACCCATACACAGCCCGCCCAAAGCCCCACCCCTCCGAGGCCCCGCCCACCCGTGGCCACACCCATTCATACACAGCCCGCCCAAAGCCCCACCCCTCCGAGGCCCCGCCCACCCGTGGCCACACCCATCCACCCTCAGCCCTCCCAGAGCCCCGCCCCTCCACACCCTCACCCCTCCCTCCCGAGGGGCGGGGTCGCTCCTGGCTGTCCTGGCCCACCCCTCGCTGAAGCTGTGCTCTCTTCTCTGTGCTCGGTGAGGTTCTGCCCAGACCAGGGGTCAGGGGTAGCTTGGGTGAGGCCAGCTGGGAGACACGTGAGGCTGCAGTCAGACCCCCAAACAGGGGTGCCACGTCCCCCAGAACCGGTGCCCCCTGCCAGGCCCAGGGTCGAGGGTCGGCCACGCCTGGGGAGGGACGGAGAGGGGGCCGGGGAGGTGTGGGCAGCACGGACGGCCCAGCCTGCACCCTCCGCGAACAGCTCCTGGTGGAGACTCAGGCAGGACGGGCTGTTTGGAGCCCAGGGTCTGCCGCTGCAGGACCCACAGCCCGGCCTCGGGAAGCAGCTCTCAGGACCCGGGTGGCCAGAAGGAGGAGGCCGGTGTGTAGTGGCCACTGGCCCTGTGCCTCGGGCAGCGGCTCCTGGTGACTCAGAGTGGCCCAGGTACGGCTGGCTGTGTATGTCTCAGCCAGGGACCTACACAGCTTACGGGAAACGCCTGGCTTAGCAGAAAGGGCGCGGGCTGTTTGTCCCTGCTGGACCGGGGCCACGGGGTGAGGAAGTCGGAGCCAGTGTCTCTTGGAACAGGCTGGGCGAGTCCTGCAGCTGGGCCTCTGGCCAGCCCACAGCAGCCCTTCGCATGCAGCCTCACTGCTCCTAGGCTGCCGCCTGGGGACTGACTGATGGAGCTCCCTGCCCTGCAGGGGGACGGCTGCAGTGTCCACTCCCTTGTCTCCTGTGAAGGAGGCTGTTATGGCCCCTGGCCCTGAGGGAGCTTGAGGAGTTCGGAACTCGGCTTGCACACCAGGGTGCCGGAGGCTGAAGAATGCAGCTTAGAAGACAAAATCCCCTCGGCGAGGCCGCGTCCTCTCCCAGTTCAGGAGCACGGGACGCCGAGTGAGCACCCATATCCCAGCAGCTGGCCGCTGGCCGCTTTGTTCCCACGGAAGGGGCTGACTCCAGGGCACCCAGGAAAGGGCATCTGCACTCTGCAGACCAAGTTACACAATGCTGGGTTAGGGACCGGAGCGATAGAGCACAGCGTGGAGGGTGCTTGCCTTGCATACAAGTCAACACCCCATAGGGTCCCCAGCACCACTGTGTGTGTTTCCCGGATGCTGAGCCAGAAGGAATCCCTGAACATCGCAGGGTGTGGTCCCCATAGCATTAAAGGGCTGGAGCGATAGCACAGCGGGGAGGGCGTTTGCCTTGCATGCGGCTGACCCAGGTTCAATTCCCGGCACCCCCTGTGATCCCCTGAGCACCACCAGGAGCAATTCCTGAGTGCAGAGCCAGGAGGAACCCCTGTGCATGGCTGGGTGTGACCCAAAAAGCAAAAGGCAAAAACAAACAACCCCCCCCCCAAAATAGCATCGAATTAAGAAAGAAGTGCTGGTTTAGGGTACAGAGCCATAAGCCCATGGCTAAGGGGCTTGCCTTGCATGCAGCTGACCTGGGTTTGATTCCTGAGACCAGATATGGCTCTCCAGGACTGATCCCTGAGTGCAGAGGCTGGAGTCAGCCCTGAGCACAGCCAGGGCTGACCCCAAAGCCAAACCAAACCAAACTTCGGCTGGTGTAGGCAGAAGTGGGGAAGGAGAGAGGGATTTAGGGGTCAAGCCAGGTCAGAGTGGCAGGTCGTGTGGGACAAAGACCAGACCGGCAAACCCAGGAAGTGGTCAGTACCTCCCAGAGAGATGCCCAGGGCCAGGGGGAGAAGGTCCTGGGTGTCAGAAAAAGGGGGGCAGTGTGGCAGTCGGGGCGCAGGGCTGGGTCAACTTGCTGGGGGACGGAGAGGCCGTCTCCTGCCACAGGAGGTCTGAGTCTCCCGAAGGAGCCGGATTTCTCATGTGGCTTGTGGGCATGGCAGATTCATTGCGGGAGTCTTTGGGGTCAGGAGCATCCAGCAATGCACAGAGGGTCACGCATCCGCTGTGGAGGCGACATTTGGCTTTAAATCTTGGTTTTCTAGCCCGGTAGGGAGGCCGCCTCCCCTCGAGTCAGTTGGTCTGCAGGGAAAGCGGAGGAGATCAGGGCGATGAGGGGGCCTCAGACAGCCATTGAGCAGAAAGGGCCTCCCCAGGACCGGCCATGGTGTCAGACTCAGTCCTTGGCTTGGAGCCTTGGAAGCAAACACTGGACCACACTTGAGCCACGTCTCAGTCAACCCAGGGAGGTCAAGTGACTTGGTCCCTGGGCAGGTGGCAGAGAGGGGATCCGTCCACACACTGGGGTCCGGCCCCAGCTCTGGGGATACGGCTGCGCCTGCCTGAGGGTTTCTCAACTCACTCATGGGCCACATGGGGTCGTGCTGTGGGGACCATTTTGGGGACCGTGCAGTGCCAGGCACCGCCCCCCCCCCGGGCCTGCTCTCCAGCCCTGTACCCCTGAGTCACACGGGGGGTCCAGTGTCCTGGGGGGTGGACAGAAGGGCATTAGCAAAGCCTGGTTCCTCTGGCCCAGGAGAGCCAGCGGGCCTAGAGAGGCCAGGGGGATTCCTGAGCACCAGGAGGGACGGAGTGGACCAGGGGCAGGTGTGTCCAGCTGCAGACCCTTCAGCGCCCCCCACACAACTTCGGGTTTCTCAGCCCGTACCTTGGCAGATGAGCCTCAGAATCGTCATTGCAGGGTGTGGGGTGAGAGCGCAGAGGTGAGGGAGCTAGCCCTGGAGGACATCCCCCACCCAGGCTCTATCCCTAGGGTCTCCCCAGCCCTGAGGAATGATCCCCGAGCTCAGAGCCAGAACTAAGCCCTGAGCCCTGCCCCAAAATGGAAACTAAGGGGGCAGGAGTGATATCACAGCGGGGAGGGCGTTTGCCTTGCACGCGGCTGACCTGGGTTCAATCCCCGGCATCCCATAGGGTCCCCCGAGCACCACCAGGAGTCATTCCTGAGTGCAGAGCCAGGAGTAACCCCTGAGCATCACCGGGTGTGACCCAAGAAGCAAAAAAAAATTTTAAATGGAAACTAAAACTGAAAACAAAACCTAAAACAAACGATTGGTGCCAAGCAACAAAGGAGGAAGGAGGAAGGAGGATGAAGAGGGGCCCGAAGAGGCCCTAGACAGGGAGAAGGGGCTTGGGCAGGTTGTACTGTGGGAACAGTGACTGGGGACTTCGATGCTAGAAACTCCAACGGCATCACAACCAGACTCCGAGTCACAGGAAGCAGCAGCATTTCCGCTGGGGTGCAGGCCTGGCACGACCAGAGCCGGAATTCAAGCCCCGTGGCCCTACCCATGTCGCTGCCAGGGGGTGACCCTGGTGGCCCCCCAGGACCCTCAGGCCTGTGCAGCACTGGGTCCCTGCATTGCTTTGTCAACTGCATTGGCTGAGATTTGCCAGGAGAAGCCCAAGGCCCCTGAGCAATGCTTGGGAATCCCCTTCAAAAAGAAAGAAAGAAAGAAAGAAAGAAAGAAAGAAAGAAAAGAGATATTTCCAGGCCCCTGGCCCCTGGAAGACACCCCCTCCCCAGCCTGCGTCAGGGGGAACTCAGCCCTCCCGCCCTGGGCCACACTTTCGTTTTCCTTTCTGGGTTCCCTGTTCCCAGCTTCCCTCTATCTGCTGGGGGAAGTGGGTGTCTGTTTGTCTAAGTGCATGTTCCCCCCTCCCGACCTCACCTGCCTGCAGTTCCTGCCTGGGGTTCTCCAGCTCTCCCTGGGAGGAGCTTCTAGAAGGACATGCTTTGCCTGTGTCCTGGAAAGGAGGCTGCTGGGGGCGGGCAGCGGGCCCAGGTGGGGATCCCACCTGCTGGCAAGTGGAGAGTCACTTGGGGGCCTGGGGGAGGGTTTCCTTGAAGCCCCTCAAGCCTCACCCCCTTGCCGGGTAGGAGATTTAGGGGGTTTCCAGAGGTTGCAAAACCTTCTGGCGACTTGGGCGGCCTCACACTCAGGCTGAAACCGGAAGTCGGGGCCTGTTGGAGGCTTCTCTGGGCCAGGTTCAGGTCCAGGCTGGTGCAGTCAGTCCAGAACGGAACTAGGGTGAGGAGGGGGTGTTCAGTGAGGAGCATCTGACAGCACCCCCCTGTCTCCTCCTCCCCCCTTCCCTTCTTCCTTCCTCACCTCTCCTCCTCCTCCTCCTCCTCCTCCCCCCCTTCCCCTCCCTCTCCCCTTTTCCCTCCTCCTCCTTTCCCTCCTCCTCCGTTCCTTTCTCTCCTCCTCCTCTCTCTCCTCTTCCTCCTTCCCCTTCCCTCTTCCTCCTCCTCCCCCTCCCCCTCCCCCCCCACACCTGCAAGATGGCAGTAACCAGCTGAACAGGGCAATAGCGTCCTGGGAACAGGCAAGGAGGGACGTCAGCAGGCCAGAAGGTGGACGAGGAAGGGGGAGCAGAAGCCCCCAGACACCCAAGAACGCTCGCAGATAGGGAATGGGGTCCCCGTGCTGAGAGAAGCTTACTCTGGGCACGCGGTGGTTCCTGGAGGTCTGGCATCGGGGGGAGAGGCCATCCTTCCCCAAATCGTGCGGCACAGCTAGAGTAGAATCAAGGGGGTCCTTTCTCGCTCTAAATGCTTGCATTCGGAAAAAGAGAGAAGAGCAGGAGCAGGAAGGGCGCTGGCCTTGCCGTTGAGTCAGGAGTGAGCCCCGAGCACTGCAGAGGGTAGCCAAGGAACCCCCCCCCCAAAAAAAGAAAACCCAGAAAAATCAAAAGAAGTAAAAATAGGGGCTGGAGCGATAGCACAGCGGGTAGAGCATTTGCCTTGCATGTGGCTGATCCGGGTTCGATCACCAGCACCCAGAGCACCGCCAGGAGTGATCCCTGTGCATTGCCGGGTGTGACCCAAGGAGCAAAAGACAAAAGAAAAATTTTTAAAAAGGTGAAAAAAAAAAGGAGGGGCTGGAGCAATAGCACCGTGGAGAGGGTGTTTGCCTTGTACACGTCCAACCTGGGTTCAATTACCCGGCCTCCCATAGGGTCCTCCGAGCACCGCCAGGAGTCATTCCTGAGTGCAGAGCCAGGAGGAACTCCTGAGCATCGCCGGGTGTGACCCAAAAAGCAAAAAATAAATAAAGATAAAAATAAAAGAAGGATCTCAACAGGCCAATTTTCCGACTTAAGGAACTAGGATAAAAGAAGAGGAAAAGATGGGCTGGAGAGATAGCACAGCGGGGAGGGCGTTTGCCTTGCACGCGGCCGACCCGGGTTCGATTCCCAGCATCCCATGTGGTCCCCTGATCGCCGCCAGGAGTGACTCCTGGGTGCAGAGCCAGGAGTAACCCCTATGCATTGCCAGGTGTGACCCAAAAAGCAAAAAAAAAAAAATAGAGGAAAAGAAAGGAGGACAGAAAGCGTGAGGGTGAAGGAGAAGAGGCAGCAGCAGAGGCTGTTTGCTGTGGTGGAGCGGTCCCTCTGCAGCAGGACTGGGCAAGGACGCCCGCTGTGCTCTGGAGACCCACTGAGGCCACTGCCACTGCCACCACGGGGCAGAAGTGCCAATGGAACAATCAGGCGGGAAGAAGAAGAAAGAAACCATTCACAGTGGAAAGGAAGAAGCACACAATATCTGTTCCCAGATGACACCATCCTCTTCTTGTATTTCAGGTTTTTTTTTCTTTTTTGGTCCCATCCAGCAATGCTCAGGCATTACTCCTGGCTCTGCACTCAGGAATTACTCCTGGCGGTGGTGCTTGGGGAACCCTATGGGAGGCCGGCGATTAACCTGGGTTGGCTGCATGCAAGGCAAATGCCCTCCCCGCTGTGCTGTTGCTCCAGCCCCCTCTTCTTATTTTTCTTTTTTTCATTTTGGGGGCCAAAGCCTGTGATGCCCAGGGGTTGCTCTTCACTCTGCACTCAGGAATTATCCCTGGTGGGGCTCAGAGGACCCTACAGAATGCTGGGGATCTAACCATAATGGTCAGCCACTAGCAAGACAGATACCCCCCCCCCCCCCACTGTACCATCTCTCCGTCCCCATGTGATATGATCGTCTATGGAGAAAATCCTGACATTTCCACCAAGAAACTTGAGATAAGAAATTTTTCCAGCCAAGTAGCAGGATCCAAAGTTAACTTACAAGAATCAGTTGTATTGGTAGGGGTGGAGTGATAGTATCAGTGAGGAAGGCATTTGCCTTGCATGCGGCAGACCTGGGTTCAATCCCTGGGGTCCCATAGGGTTTCTTGAGCCCATCGGGAGTGATCCCTGAGCGCAGAGCAAGGAGTATAGGCCCAGGCCCTGGGTATAGGCCCAAACCACACCCCCCCCCCAAAAAAAATCAGTTTTATTGCTATACATTAACAGTGAGAACCCAGAAAGGGAAATGAAAAGAAAAAGTTTCCATTTACAACAGGAGCAAAAGGAACAAAATACTTCGGAATTAACATAGCCGAGAGGGGGTGAAGGACTTCTACAATGAGAACTACGTAACCTGGCTGAACGAGACCAGAAGAGATGTGAATCAGTGGAAACACATCCCGTACTGATGGACGGCATGACTCAACGTCGGTGAGACATTGAATGGTTCAAAAGTGTCTCCAGATGCCATCAATCTCCGTCAAGAGACCTATAGTTCTTCTTTTCACTTCGGCAATAGAAAAATTGCATCTTAATGGTCATATGGGACCTCAAGGGACCATGAGGAGACAAAACAATCTTGAAAAAGGAGAACCAAGTTGGAGAACTCGCGCTTCCTAATTTCAGAAGTTCCTACAAGTCAACAGCAATCCTAAGTGGGTGCTGACCTAAAGACAAGATGTGTGGACCTGCGGGATAGAACCGGGAGCCAAGAAAGAGAGCTTCACAGGAACGGTCAAGTGACTTTTGGCAAGGGACCAAGACTCCTTCCCAGGGGAAAGAAGCACAGCGGGCGTCCTGGCCTTGGTCCCGTTCTCAGAGGGAAAGTTCTTACCGAGTCAACAATCTCTGTTGCTTTCACTTTAATCTGTAGCCTGACCTCCTTCCTGACAGCCTTCGGTTTAATTTCCTCTTCTCATTTTCTAGTTCCTTAAGCTGTTCTTAGGGAATACTGACGATGCTCGGGAAACTGGACGTCCACGAGGAAAAGAAGACCCGGTCCTGACCTCCCCCCGTAGACAGAACTGAAATCCAAGTGGATCGAAGACCCGGGTGGAAGAACTAAATTTATGACATTCTTGGAAGGAAACATAGGGAGAAATCTTCGCAGTACTGAATCTGGAAATTATTCCCTGGATTTTACACTAAGGACACAATGGCCAAAATGTCTATAATTTTTGGGGGGTCACACCCAGCGCTGCTCAGGGGTTCCTCTTGGCTCTGCACTCAGAATTACTTTTGGCGGTGCTCGGGGGACCATATGGGATCCTGGGAATGGAATCAGGGTCGGCCGTGTGCAAGGCAACCACCCACCCTATCCACTGTACTATTGCTCCAGCCCCACTTTTTTTTTTTAACATGCCACAAAATAAACTACCAACCATCAACCATCCAAGGCAACCCACAAACGGGAGGAAATACTTATAAATCATGTGTTTGGAAAGGGATTATTGGAAAGCTCTTAAAACTCAACAATGAGGAAGCAACATCTTAATCCAGAATGAGCAGAGGATTTGGACGTCTCTGAAGAATACCTACAAAAAGCCTCGAGAGGAAATTCGAATTAAGGAAATGCAAGTTAAAATGATACTGTGAACCCATTAGAGTGATCCCTATCAAAACAAAAGAAGCCCAGCAGGGGTCGAAGCAGAGCCTGGAGGAATGTCCAGTGGGGCCAGCCTTGTGGAAAGCAACAGGACCCTTCTGTCTGCCAGAGAAACAGAGGGAGCCAGAGCGGTGGAGCGAGAAAGCTCACCTGGCCCCCTGTCATTCTGGGTTCCATCCCGGGCACTGCTTATGGTCCCCCGAGCTCCACAGGAGTGATCCCTGAACACAGAACCAGGAGGAAAGCCCGGGCCTAGCCGGGCATCGCTCCACAACCATAAAAAGAAAGAAAAGCGGGCTGGAGCAATAGCACAGCGGGTAGGGCATTTGCCTTGCAAGCAGCCGACCTGGGTTCGATTCCCAGCATCCCATATGGTCCCCTGAGCACAGCCAGGGGTAATTTCTGAGTACAGAGCCAGGAGTAACCCCTGTGCATTGCCAGGTGTAACCCAAAAAGCCAAAAAAGAAAAATAGAACTCTGAACGATCTGGCAATTCCCCTGACACCCCTTCTGTTACAGAAGGGCTGGGGTCTAAGGAGGTATTTCCACACCCACGTTTATACCAGCTACTGTCTGTGGAAAGTAAAGCGATCACCATCACGACGATCACGATCACGACGGTCACAATCACGACCATCCTGTTGTTCGTCGAATGCCTCGAGCAGGCCCCAGTAACGTCTCCTTTGTCCTAGCCCTGAGATTTTTTTTTTTTAAAGTGCCATATTCAAGGCTCTTTCAGTGTTAGGAGAATGAGACCCATCATTGTTACTGGTATTTGGCATATTGGATACGCCATGGGGAGTTTGCCAGACTCTGCCATGTGGGCAGGTTACATTCGGTAGCCTGCCAGGTTGTCCAAAGTAGGAATGAGATAATCAGATGTCGCGTGGCCGCATTCGCGCTTCCGGGAGCTGGGTTTTATAGTCTCTGAGTCTTGGCCGTTGATGGGATTACACGGCGCCAGGGGGCCAGGTGGTGGGTGTGACCCCCGCCTACTGGAATTTGGAGGATCTGGGTGGAAGATGCTCAGCCCCGAACCCAGCAGGCTTGGAGATCTCAGCCCCGGGACCCGCATGCCTTTGTTCCTCTGTCGGTACCTTCATGCGTGTGGAGAGTGGTCTCAGCATGGTGGTGGCTGGTTCTGGAGGTCTTTGGCTGCCGGAGCTCTGGTCGGAGCAGGGAGAGAAACTCAACCCGCTCCCCTCCTAGGGGCCCCGGCGAGGACAGCCAGGCGCGGGGGCAGGAGACTCTGCTTTACCTGTGGAAGGTAAAGCAGACCACCCAAATGTGGCATAGGTCTAGCCTAGAATAGCATTCCACCTCAATGATTCTGACACAGCTCCGATATGGGGAAGCCTTGAGGACATCATGTTTGGTGAAATAAAACACACAGAGAGAGAGAGAGAGAGAGAGAGAGAGAGAGAGAATGTCAGACAGAGAAAAAGACAAAGACAGACAGAGACAGAGAGGCAGAGAGACAGAGCTACAGACAGACAGTTTCATTTGTATGAAGTTCTTAGAACAGTGATGGATGAAAAGCGTGAAAGATAGTTGTCAGCAGCTGGGGGCTAGGGGCCAGAGGCAGGTTTACAAGATGAAATCCCCTCTCAGGACGGCTGGGGGCCGGGGGCCACACTCTGAATGTGCTCAAACAGTCCCCTTAGAAGTGCTCACGAACTGGACCGGAGCAATAGCACAGCAGGTAGGGCGTTTGCTTTGCACGTGGCCAACCCGGGTTTGATCCCCGGCATCCCATAGAGTCCGCCAAAGCACCGCCAGGAGTCATTCCTGAGTGCAGAGCCAGAAGGAACCTCTGTGCATCGCTGGGTGTGACCCAAAAAGAAAAAGAAAGTGCTCATGATGGTTGGTGTTATGTCCTGTGTACCTTACCACAATAAAGACTAGGGGAAAGTGTCCAAGTGACATGGATGCGAGAAGCAGGCCTGAGGGAGGCAGGGGGAGGGGGCTGTGCCCAGTGAGCCCATAACACCCGGCTCACGCCCATAACCCATAACCATAACCATAGCCCATAACCACGCCCACTGACTGGAGGGCTCACATCCCCGATGGCGGGCCTGCGCAAGGTGTGGCCCTGAGGCCTCTGTCCTCGGGCCGGAGATGTCCTCTTCTGAGTCTGCCCCAGTCTCCCCCTATGGGGGCGTTGAAGCAGTGCTCACTCCGACTCCTCACTTCAGCCCCTCAGAACCCTGACTTGTCTGTTGCTTTACTCGCTGGTTCTGGGTCACTGAGTCACGCTCAGGAGGGAACTGGCAGCACGCAGGGGACTGTACGCAGCGTCAGAAGCTAAGCCAAAGGTGACCTCGTAGGACCCAAGTGTCTCACTCCACTCCCATGTGACCTCTGCCGTTCCCACAAACCTCTCGAAGGGCCCCATCTCGGAACATCACCCCCTAAAGAACAGGGCCTTTGCACCTCCGTATGGGAGTGAGGGGGCTGGGGGGAGGCCTGGTCTCCCTCAGCCTCTACTGCCTGCCTATTCTGGCTCACAGCCCGCAGAGTCCCCTTCCCGGCCACCACCTCAGCCTCACAGAATGGCCGTGCGGTGCCTCTGACCCCAGGGGGCGTGTGTGGAGAGAGGCGTGGGGATGGGAGCTTGGCTACCCTCTGCATGGACGAGGCTGGCCTGGCCAGAGCAACGCGAAGTCTTTGGAGAAGCTGGTGCACGTGTTTCTTTGGAAAGGAGAACTCGGGGCTGCGGTTTCTGCATCATGGCAGGAAGTTCCGTGAAAACACAGAAAACGGCAAGACCCCACTCAGTTCGGAGACATTCTTTCTCCCCAAACATGTTGAACGCTTTGAATGCATGCTTGGGGCGGGGGGGGGGGGGGGGGGAGGGGGGAGGGTCACAACGGGGCTCAGGGCTTGGAGACCGGGACGGGCGGGGCCGAAGAGTGCATCTGAGCCTGGCTACTCAGCTGCTCTGGAAGCAGCGGCTTCAAAGATGCACTAATTGTGCTCCCGCTGAATGCAGTGTCCTGGACAGAGGCGGGAGAGGGGTCTGGAGAAGCCTGGGAGGTCTGTGAGGAGGAATGGGGGAGAGCGGGTGTTTCCTGAATTGCATGCTGGAAGCCCCTGAGCCAGGGGCTTGGCCCCTGGGTGCCTCAGTTTACCCCTATGCAAGGAGCAAGCGAGAAACCTGAAAAGAAGCTGGGGAGGCTCGTCACAATTGAGGGGTTGGGGGGCGCATTGTTCCTGAAATCCGGGAGTGATTCAGCTGGTTCAAACCAGAGTGATTCATAGCCCCTCACCTGAGGCTCATTGCCTGCTGAGCACAGACACGGGATCCCTGGGAGATGGGGCAGAAAAGCAGGGAGTGTCGGGGGTGGGGGCACCCCAAGTTCTCCCTCCACCTGTAAGCTCCCCAAATCCTTCTCCTCCTCCTCCTCCTCCCCCTCCACTTTCCCGATTGGCTGCCTTCCGACCCCTTCCCAGACCCGTGGACCGGGTCCCTGCGCGGAGACCCTGAGAGCCAGGCACTGATTGTCCTGTGGCCCGAGAGCCCAGCTCACAGGGCAGCGAGCCTGCATGGGGTTGCCGGGGGCCGCAGCTGCAGCAGAAGCCGGGGCGAGGGAGTGTGGAAGTGGGGAGCTGGGGGTGGCTGAGCCCAGACGCCTTCCTGGCCCAGGAGGATGTGAAATCTGGCAGGACGCGGGCCGGAGGCCAGCAGATTGGGCTGCAGACGGCACGCGTCAGTGACTGTGTGGAGGGGGGATGGAGCGTGGGAGACAGGCAGGGCACAGAACCCACCAGTTTCGGGGGGCAAGAAAGAAACCAGGGATGGGAGGAAAATGGATATTCCCCGCTTCGCTGCGGGCCCCCAGCCACCCCTCAACTCCCCTTCCGAGCCCGAGACTGGGCTGTGCAGAGGTGCTGGCCGCAGGCTTTGCCATCAGCTGGACTTTCCCGAACACACCAGCCTTGAAATCCCCCCAGCCTTGCTCACTGGCCCGCGAGTGAAGGTGGAGGACGGGGAGGGGCTCCGGGTCCCCGCCAGGTCCCAGAAGCCAGTTGCTCATCATGCATTGGTCACAAGCATTCAGTATTCCATCACCACCAGTCCCATAGCCAGTGTCACCTTCCTGCCACTACTGTCCAAACCACCCCTTTAGGCCTGCCCCCTTAGCAGATCCAAATAATTCCTTTTTCATTGCTACCGAGAGTATCTCGCCCGCATGGCAAAGCCTGGCAAGCTCCCTGTGTCGTATTCGATAGACCAGACACAGTAACAAATTGTCACAATGGAGACGTTACTGGGCCCGCTCGAGCAAATTGATGAACAACGGTAGGACAGTGACAGTGACAGGGCTTATTGTTACTAGACGACTAATTAAAATATCAAAAAGAATACTTCCAATAAAAGAAGGTAAAGGTAAAGGCCCTCCCGTTGATCGTCGATTTGCTCGAGCGGGCCCAGTAACGTCTCCATTGGAGACTTTGTTGTTACTGTGTCTGGCATCTCGAATACTCTCGGTAGCTTGCCGGGCTCTCCGAGAGGGGCGGAGGAATCGAACTCAGGTCGGCCATGTTGGCCGCTTGTAAGGCGAACGCCCTACCCGCTGTGCTATCGCTCCAGCCAATAAAAGAAAATTTGTGAAAATTGGTATGTCTCACCATGGGGAGAAGAAATCCTTGTCTGAGGTGTTTCCTAAGTTTTTGTTGCTAGTTGAGCCTTCTGTGTTAATAATGCTTTTTATTAATATTGAGCTGAGTTGGCATCTATGTTGCTTGCCCTTCTCATGTGGTGTGCTCCACTGGGCTGCCAGTCCCTAAGAGTTTGGAGACATTTCATGGCTGAAATACAGCCACACACTCCAGAAACTCCAGAATATTTAACTGAGGAGTGAGCCTGCGTGCTGGTGGTGGTTGGGTTGTGAGAGTGGCTGCTGGCTCTTCTGGAAATAGGATAGGGGGAGACTTCCCCACTCTGAGAAGACCCTATAGTTCTCAGCCAAAAAAAATGGTGTCCCTGAGATTTTCAGCAATTTGGCATCTCTACAGAGCAAAGTTGTGGAGTATGAAGTCTGGCCGTTGGCATGGCAACGGCTATTGGGGTGTGAGTGCGGCTGCCAGGGCTTCAGCCTCCCACCTCCGACGGTCCCCCAAAGTTTTTACCGTTTAAAATTTAATCTGTGGGGCTGGAGCGATAGCATAGCAGGTAGGGTGTTTACCTTGCATGCGGCACGCTGGCCGACCCGGGTTCGATTCCCAGCATCCCATATGGCCCCCTGAGCACCGCCAGGAGTGATTCCTGAGTGCAGAGCCAGGAGGAACCCCTGAGCATCGCCGGGTGTGACCCAAAAAGAAAATAAAAATAAGTAAAATTTAATCTATAAGTTTAATGTTCATGTACGCAGCCTCTGTGTTACCTCAGACTCCTCTTAGCTGTGAATTATTTCTGTGATATTTTACATTTTGAAACCATCTCGGTGAAAGACTTTGCAAAAGCAATATCAAGTGAGTGACGAGCCCTCTTCCCAGTCCCTCCCGCCCCCGTCTCACCTCCCTTAAGGGTCCCTCTGACCCAGGAAACAGACATTGGCCCAATTCATTATCTCATGCACGGGACTTCTCAGGACGGTCTGGCTCTGTCCACTGCATTTACATCGTCTTTCTTGGTCTTAGTCAATCTCTGTGCTTGCCACTATTTGCAAAATAAAATTGTCATCCTTGCAGACACAGAAGGTCCAAAATTGTCAGAAGGGATGTTGGAGAATGACAAATTCCCTCCCATGGCAGCAACAAATGAACACCTGGCTGACTTGATGCCAGTGAGACCCGTGCCCCCACCCCATGGGGAAAAAAAAGGATTAAAAATACATTTTAGGGGGCTGGAGCAATAGCACAGCGGGTAGGGCCTTGCACGCGGCCGACCCGGGTTCGAATCCCAGCATCCCATAGGGTCCCCCGAGCACCACCAGGAGTAATTCCTGAGTGCAGAGCCAGGAGTAACCCCTGAGCATCGCTGGGTGTGACCCAAAAAGCAAAAAAAAAATACATTTTAAAAAGGAAGAGAATGCTACCCATCAGATGTCCTCAGAGTTACAGCTCGTCATTTCCCAGCTCTAGTAGGCATATCTCTGTGGGCTGAGTCTTCAGTGGATTTTTCAGCATTAGAAGTAACAGCAACCTCCACATCCAGGACAGCAACCCCAGTCACCGTTTCTCTCCTTCTTCTTCCTTCTTTCTTCTTCTTCCTTCTCTCCTCTACAGTGATCTATCACATATCTCATATATGTCTCTTATACAGTAATATACTTATTACTGTCTCCACTGCTTAGTGGTTACGTCCTATGTGGTCATCTGATTGGAAAGACCAGTCGGATCATATGTGTAAATGAGAGCACGTGGGATGATTGTGGGATGACCAATCAGATTGCACCTTCCCTAATAAGGTGATTGCATATGCCTTTATGCAAAGGAGGATTGTAGGATGGCCAATCAGATTTCATACGCCTTAATAAGGGTTTGTAAAATAACGATTGCATCACGAAGACAATTAAGGGACCAACCAAAGGGCTTGATTATCTGGTCCTTCCCTCCTCATTACACTTAGGTGAAGGCTGTGTAGGAGACTAGATAAGATGTGAGGAGGATTTAAAGAAAGGGTATAGGGGCTATGGTGCTGCCAGCAGGTCAATCTGTACCTGTGAGGCGAGTGCATCAGCAGCCTGATGGCGCCTTCAGACTTCCAGATACCCCCAAATTGCTGCTGTGCCTTTGGCCAGACCCCAAAAACTTGGGGCAAAGTTTACCAAGAAAGTAAATGGCCAAAAGTTAGGTATGTTGGAGACACACCCACAAACCACCTCCGGCTCAGCTATGTAATTGGAGGCATGGCCTCTCTGGTTCCTGATTGAACTGCTTAATGACCATGATCCCAGAGACTCAGAAATAAATCTCGAAACCCAGCAGCTTTTGGCAGAAATGCGTCCAGTCCCTGCAGGTCGGTGCTGGGCCAACCCAGGTGGGAATAGGTTTCGTGCCTTGGCCTATCCCACCTGGTGGCCCAGTGGCCGCCATCCTCCAGAGGCTACTGGACAGTCAGGTTTGGATCCACAGTGACGAGACACGCAGGGCCTCACGAGATGGGGGTGAAGCTGGTCCTTTCCTCCCCGTCCCAATGAGACCCCAAGTCATTGCCCACAAACAGCCTCTCTGGCTCCTGATCAAGCTGCTTAACGGCCATGATCCAAGAGATTCAGAAACAAATCTCGAAGCCCAGTGGCTTTTGTCAGAAATGCGTTCCGACCCTGCAGTAGGTTACTGTCACCAGGCCACCCCAGGTGGGTAAGGGTGTTGTCCCTCTGCCTGCTCCCCCTAGGCGGCTCCGTGGCCACCATCCTCCAGAGGCCACTGAACAGTCAGGTTTGGGCCCTCGGTGACGAGACACACGGGGCCTCATGGGATGGGGGTGGAGCCAGTCTTTTCTTCCCCGTCTCAACGAGACCTCAAGTCGCCGCCCAGGAATGGCCTTTCTGGCTCCTGATCAAGCTGCTTAACAGCCATGATCCCAGAGACTCAGGAGCAAATCTCAGAACCCAGCAGGTTTTGGCAGAAATCCCTCCAGATTTAAATGTTAAAATTTTGGAATTTCAAAATCACGCGACCACTACTGTAGCCACGCGACATCATATGTTATTCATAACCAGCAATAGAAAACAAATTGTCTACTGTTGCCTTTTCAACAGATCCGAGTGTTGGGGTAAAATCCCAAATAATAATGGTGGGTCTGGTGCCAAGATATTGAATGTGATCAAAGTAGAGAGTAAAATGTGGAAATTATCTGCCCCACAGGTAGCGGGAGGGTATGGGGTGGGGGTATACTGGGGTTGTTGGGTGTGGAGAATGGGCACTGGTGAAGGTACAGGTGTTTCATTGTATGACTGAGACGTAGACCCAAAAGTTTTGTAACTGCTCTCACGGTGATTCAATAAATAAAATCATAAAAAAAAATAAGGTGGAGTTCATGCCCAATGCAATCAGCTAATCAGTGGCTGAATAAATAGCAGTACTCCTACATTTGAAAAACTAAAATAAAGAAAGAGTATAATTTGCCTGGAGAAAGGTGGATGACGGACTCTAGAACCCCTTGACCTTATAAATGAATATGAGCATATGCAAGGAGGGGGTTGAACGTGGGGTAGGAAGGTGAACCCCAGGTTTCTGACCAGGAGGCGGTGCAGGATTTATCATCCATTACTCAGGGCACTAGGAAGGAGGGGCAGTTTGTAGCCGGGTGTCGGGGGTGGTTGGGAGCATGAGTAGAAGAATTCAATGCCACGTGGTAGTTAGGCAGCTTGATCTTTAGGTCAGAAGGGTTTTTCTTTAGTGCAAGTTTGTCATAAGTAGCTGCAGAAGGAACCCTCGTAACAAGAGCCACCATGGCAACTGCGGGAAAGTGTGCCAGTGTTTTATAAGCTGAGGGACAACGGACTCTGTCGAGGAGAATGACAGCTAAGACAAACACTCTGAATAAATCCCACCACCTGGGAGTCCTGGGTGTATTAGAAGTATTAAAGAGACTTCTAATTACCGCCCTTGGGAGGACTGGGTATCATTAGATCCTGCCCACTACAGCTGCTAAAATTCTGGGCAAAATACTTGATGGTGTCTCTTAGATACACCACGTAGAAGCAGAAAAAGCTCAGAGAATTGGGAGGCAGGGCGATAGCCCAGCAGGGAGGGCGTTTGCCTTGCACAAAGCTGACCCGGGTTCGATCCCCAGCATCCCATATGGTCCCCAGGGCACTGCCAGGAGTGGTTCCTGAGTGCAGAGCCAGGAGTAACCTTTGAGCATCGCTGGGGCTGGGTGTGACCCAAAACAAACAAGAGGAGTCTAAACGATTGATAAAGAAGACAGGGTAGCTGGGTGGTGAGTGCTCGCTAAAGCCAGTTCCTCCCAGCCCCACACATTTTCCTACCAAACTCTGGAGAACTTGAACCTCCCTATTTATTTAAAAAAAATTTTTATTAAATCACCTAAGATAGTTACAAAGTTATTTATGATTGATTTTCAGTCATATAATATTCCAACACCCATCCCTTCACCAATGTACATTTCCTCACCACCAATATTCCCAGAATCCCTCCTTCCACCCCTTACCTCCAGTCTGCCTCTATGGCAGACACCTCTCTCTCTCTCTCTCTCTCTCTCTCTCTCTCTTTCTCTCTCTCTCTCTCTCTCTCTCTCTCTCTCTCTCTCTCTCTCTCTTTCTCCCCTTCCCCTCTCCCTTCCCTTTGGGCATTGTGGTTTGTGGTACAGGTCCTGTAAGGTTATCAAGTATATCCCTTCAGCACTCAGTTCTTTTCCAGAGTGATCATTTCCAACTGTCATTGTCACAGGGGTCCCTTCTCTATCCTAAATGCCCTCCCCCCCTCCTCCCCTACTTGTGACAAGCTTCCAACTGTGGACCGGTCCTCCGGGCCCTCCTATTGTCCATGGATAATAGTCTCATACTATATGTTTTTTTTTTTATATAAAAAGACAACTTCCTGCTCTGAAGGTGGCAAAGGTTGTGTCCAGGGCAAGTCCAGGTGAAGATTTCTGGGCTTATCCCTTTATAGAGGGGGCCCTGCAGGACCATCTCCTGTCCACCAGGCTGAGCAGAAATGGAGTAGGCCAACTGGGCGTCAACTCTGTTTGACTCTGTTTGTCAACTCTGTTTGCTCACGCTTGTTCCAGTCTTCGGAAAGAAAAAGAGTCTGACCTGTTGTTGCACAGGGCTGGGCCCCAAATTCACATTACCTCAGCAGAAAAAAGAAATCAGGTGCACATAATTTAATCGAATGATGTTGGAAGTTGCAAGTTGCAGCCACAGGGACTAACAAAAACGCTGTCAACTGTCAACCGCTCCCTAATGAGCTTCACTTTATGCCAGGACTCAAAGCTCATGTTCAATAAAGTTCTAAAGACTAGACGGCTCGCTTTGAAAACATATCACACCAGGCAGAGAGCCAAGGGTTAGCAGGGTTTGTTTTGCGTCTCAGCACGGTTGGTTCCCCCAGGCACAGGCTCTCCCCAGATTACCCCGAGGAATGCCAGGTGTGGCCCTGGTGGCTCTAATGTGCCGCTGGGTGGCCAAGTGTTGTTGGGGGGGGCCTCCGGGTCCCCTGAAGCACTGCTTGAGAGCCCCTCAAAAAAATTACAGTGGAAAGGAAGCATGGTCCTGTGAATAGAAACCAACAGAAACAGCAGACTGGAAACAGCCCTGGGCTTCAGGTGCAAAAGCAAACGTGTTTGACAGAAGCATGATCTCAAGAGAGCAATCTGGGAGCAACTTTCCCTAACCCCGTCACTGGTGATGCTGTGTTAAAACCAGGCACGGTAGGGGTTGGCAAGCGCTGTGATTCAAGGTGATCTGTTTGTTCATTTATTTATTTGGGGAAGAAAACCAGCTGTCACTTAGTCAAAGGTCACTGAATATATTTAAAGCTTCAAAAGAAGCAGGGGCTTGCGGCACTATTTACAATAGCCAGAATTTGGGGGAAAAAAAAAACGAGTGCCCGAGAACAGATGACTGGTTAAAGAAACTTTGGTACATCTACACAATGGAATACTATGCAGCTGTTAGAAAGAATGAAATCATGAAATTTGCATATGAGTTGATCAACGTGGAGAGTATCATGCAAGGTGAAATGAGTCAGAGAGAGAGACAGACAGAGACAGACAGACAGACATAGAATGACTGTACTTGTTCGTGTAATATAAAGTAACTGAATGGGAGACTAACACCCAAGGACAGTAGAGGTAAGGGCCAGGAGGATCGCTCCATGGCTTGGAAGCCGGCCTCATGTGCTGGGGGAGAAGGCAGCTAGGACAGAGAAGGGACCACTAAGTGAATGATGGCTGGAGGGTCCTTCGGGATGGGAGATCATGCTGAAAGTAGACTATAGATCAAACATGATGGCCACTTACTACCTATATTGCAAACCATAACACCCAAAAGGAGAGAGAGAATAAAAGCGAATGTGCCTGCCACAGAGGCAGGGGCGGGGGGATGGGGTGTGTGTGGTGGGAGGGATACAGGGAACATTGGTGGTGGAGAATGGACACTGGTGGAGAAATGGGTACTCAATCATTGTATGATTGAAATGTAATCACAAACGTTTGTAACGCTGTAACTGTATCTCATGGTGATTCGTTAAAAAATAAATTAAAAAATAATAAATAAGGGCTGGAGTGATAGCACAGCGGGGAGGGCGTTTGCCTTGCACACGGCTGACCCGGGTTCAATTCCCAGCATCCCATATGGTCCCCCAAGCACAGCCAGGAATAATTCCTGGGTGTGACCCAAAAAGCAAAAATAAATAAATAGATAGATAGATAAATAGATTCATGTTGCAAAAAAGAAGAAGAAGAAGAAGAAGAAGAAGAAGAAGAAGAAGAAGAAGAAGAAGAAGAAGAAGAAGAAGAAGAAGAAGAAACAGGGGCCGCAGATACAATAGAGGGGGGGAAGGTCTTTGTCACCATGTGGCCAGCCCTGGTTTGATCCCTGGCACCACATGGTCCCCAAGTACTTTTGGGAGAGACCACTGAGCCCTAAGCTAGAAGGTGATCTGAGAACCACTAAGTGTATCCCCCAAACCCCAAAAGAATGATAATTTTTTATTTTATTTTTGAATTTTTATTTATTTCCTTTTTGGGGGGCTTTTTGAGTCACACCCCACTATGCTCAAGGGTTACTCCCAGCTCTGCGCTCCTGGGGGTGCTTGGGGGACCAGATGGGATGCCGGGGGCTGAACACAAGGCAAATAAATGCCCTCCCTGCTATACTATTGCTCTGGCCCGGAATAACATTTTTTTAAATGAAAGAGAAGTTTAAGAAAATCCAAGAACAACAACAACTGACCATAGTTCGCCAATAATGAAACAAATTCCTAGGACCAGGTGGATGGTTCCAAGGTTGGAGCACGTGGCCTCCATCAGCAATACCCCAGGTTGGACCCCCAGCTTTGCAGCTTCTTTCCGGCATGCCTGGTGTGACTCTGACAGCACCAGAGCACTTTGGGCCCGAGCACTAAACCATCAGTCCAAATGACCGGGCTGAGTATTGCCAAGAAATGACCCTAAGTCCTAAGCATAGCTTGGGAAAAGACAGGAACCAGAGCCTTAGGACAGCAGGGAGGCCACTTGCCTTGCAGGTGGCCAACTTGGGTTCTATCCCCAGCATCCCAGATGGTCCCCTGAACCCATCCAAGAGTGATCCCTGAGTGCAGAGCCAGGAATAATCCCCAAGCATCACAGGAGGTGGCCCCCAAACAAATAAACTAACAAAAAATAAATAAAGGACATATTTGCCAAAGCCAGCAATCAGTCTTACAACTTTTTATTTAATAGTGATATGGAGATCAGGGACAAACACAATGAGAAATCAGTTGGGTCAGACGGCAAAGGGTTAGGCAGGACCCCACCATGGCTGTGGTGCCGTCAGGTCAACAGTGGCCTGGAGCCAGACACCCCATGGCGGGTCCCCAGTGCCTAGAAGTGGTTGATGACAGCATCAGTCATTGACCTGAGATGACCTGGAAACTACCTGGCATTGTCCCCAACGAGCAGGCAGCACCTGGCTGGCCACTGGCCGCTGACCACTATCCTGTGCCAGGTTCTCTTGAAGAGAGCTGGGTGACTCGTGTCCTTGGACACCAGCCTCTGTGTGTGTGAAGGACGTGTGCTCCCCCAGACCTTGTGATGAACTTGACGGCAGAGATCAACTCCTGCCATGTGCTCGGGCGGGACCCTGCCTGGGACACGGGCCTCAGGAATTCCCAAGCCTTGGAGCTCCAGGCCTGTCAGGAGCTGTCTGCTCCTTCTTCCTCCACGGCACCCACTCGCTGGGAGAAACAGACACTGTTCCCAGATGGGACCAGATTCCGTATCAACCATGAGACTCCGTTAAAAGCATCAAGAGGTTGGACCAGAGTGATAATACACCAGGGACGGTGATTGCCTGGCACACGACTGACCCGGGTTCAATCCCCAGCGTCCCAGAGAGTCCCCCGAGCACCGCCAGAAGTGATTCCTGAGTACAGAGCCAGGAGTCACCCTTGAGCATCGCCAGGTGTGACCCAAAAACGCCAACAACAGCAAAGTGTTGAAAGGAGTCCCTGAGGCGTGGCCGGCATCTGTTTCGGGCTTCACAGGTCACAGCGGAAGCAAGACCACTCAACATGTGCAAAAGTGGATGGCATTCGGTGTGAAGATAGTAAGAGGAAGTGATGATACTAAGGTAGTGGTTAGACTTACCTTGACAGAGGTGAAGCCCGTGGAAGTGATGGTTCAGGTAGTCGTGGCAGTGGTCATGTGGAGGGTGTTAGTGGTGGTGTTGGCTGCTATGGTGACCGTGGTGGGGAGGTGTGGAGGTGGGGATGGTGATATGATGGAGATGGTGAAAGGGAAAAGGTGGTGTTGTTTGTCGTGGTGGTGGTGGTGTTGGTGGTGTTTTGTGACAATGGTGGTGGTAATGTGGAAGTGGTAATGAAGGAGGTGGTGCAGGAGGTGACCGTGACAGTGGATGATGATGGAGACAGAGTGACTACGTTCAAGGCAGGGCTGATATCCCAATGTTCCTTTTTCTTATATCACTGTATCACTGTCATCCCGTTGTTCATCGATTTACTCGAGTGGGCACCAGTAACGTCTCCATTCGTCCCAGTCCTGAGATTTTAGCAGCCTCTCCTTACTCGTCCTTCCCAACAGTGCCATATTGGAGGCTCTTTCAGGGTCAGGAGAATGAGACATGTTATCGTTACTATTTTTGGCATATCGGATACGCAACGGGGAGCTGGCCAGGCTCTGCCATGTTAAGGTCAGAATACAGCCAATAATTTTTATAACATACAAAATATATGTCAGTCAGCTGTTAGTGTGAGGCTTCTGGCCAACTGTTTAATTTATTTTTATTTTATAAGGTAGTTCACAATATTTGATTACATTTTTTAATATTCAAACACCAAGCCCGAAGGCAGCTGGAATAGAGAAGGGATCGCTAAGAAAAAGATGGCTGGAGGAATCGGTGGGGATGGGAGACGTGTGCAGAAAGTAGATAAGGGACTAAACATGATAACCTCTCAGGGTCTGTATTGCAAACCATAATGCCCAAAAGTAGAGAGAGATTATTGGGAATCATGTCTGCCATGGAGGCAGGAGGAGGGTGGGAGGGGGGGTATTCTGGGGATATTGGTGGTGGGGAATGAGCACTGGTGGAGGGAGGGGTGTTTGATCATTGTGTGATTGTAACCCAAACATGAAAGCTTGTAACTATCTCACAGTGAGTCAATAAAATAAAAAAAAAACATCAAGCCCACCACCATGACACCTTCCCACCACCAAATTTGGGATCTTTCCCTCCCAAGCCCCAATCCCTGTCCCAAAGCACAACTGAAAAAAAAAACACGCTGAAAATGGTGCAAAAAAGTATCCATAAAGGAGACAGTGTGAAGACTGTTCTATTTTGGCAGAGACCATTAAGACCTTCTTTAGGATATAAATAACATATTGTTAAAGGTTCAGTGATATGAGCTTTTGTATATATAGAACTGTAGCACTGTCCTCCCGTTGTTCATTGATTTGCTCGAGTGGGCACCAGTAATGTCTCACAACAAATCGTGAGACTTGTTGTTACCGTTTTTGGCATATTGAATATGTCACGGGTAGCTTGCCAGGCTTTGTCATGCGGGTAAGATATTCTCAGTAGCTTGCTGGGCTCTCAGAGAGGCAGAGGAATTGAACCCGGGTTGGCCATGTGCAAGGCAAACACTCTACCGGCTGTGCTATTGTTCCAGCCCTTTTGCATATATATATATATATATATCTGAAAATATGTGTGTATGCATATATACATATATATATTTCCCTCTATGATTTGTTGCCTACTATTTGAACCCCATCAACTGTGGTGTGGTACTTATGAAAAATGGGTAGGGAAAAATAAAGGGTGTTGGGAGGATCCTCCCAGGATAGGAGAAGCATGCTGAAAGTAGACTATAGACCAAACATGATTGCCACTCAATGCCTCTTTTGCAAACCACAGCACCCAAAAGGAGAGAGAGAACAAAAGGGAATGCCCCGCCACAGAGGCAGGGTGGGATGGGGAGGGATGGGGGGTGGGAGGGATACTGGGACCCGTGGTGGTGGGAAATGGGCACTGGTGGAGGGATGGGTACTCGATCATTGTATAACTGAAACCCAAGCACAAAAATTTGTAAGTCTACAACTGTACCTCATGGTGTTTCACTAATAAAAATTTAAGGAAAAAAATAAATAAGAGAACTATAGTTCATTTAAAAAAAAAGAAAGAAAAATGGGTAGGGAGTGTCTTAGTATGTGTCATGCGGCCGCATTTGTGGCCGTGCGGTCCAGAAATATGTTCACTCGCCTGAGCGTGTGGGGAGCGGCCGTGAGCACTGGCTGAGCTTTCTCGGTACCATTTCTGGCCCACATGAGTGGCGCGGAGTCAGGTCACCATCCTGTGGACCTGCCAGTGCCTACCTGCAATCCCCTGACCCGCACAGTCCCCAGGCAGGCACAAACCCCACAGGTGCTGGGGAAAACCCAAGACGCCAAGGCAGGATTCAACAGCCCGAGCGGTGGTCAGGGTGACTCAAGCTGAGACGCAGAGCCCAGCCCGTGTCCCCGCTCCCAAGCCCCGAAGTGCTTCCTCCTTGCTCAGGAGGAAGAAGCCAGGACTGTTCTCCTTCAGCAAAGCCCGAGTGTGGCATTCCCGTCTGGGCTTCTGAGGTCTCGTCCTTAAAGTGAGACGGCAACGGTGTTCCTCTGTCAGACTGCTGTTGGCGCTGCTGTCTGGGTGCTCTGATGCGTCATGGTGGTCGTCATCATCATTGGCCTCTTGGTCACTGACTGTTGTCATTGATGCAGCACTGGGAGGAGAGGGACCAGGGGAAGGTGACTCCAGCTCCCTCACAGGTAAGGGACCCCCCAGTGCCATGTGAGTGCTGATCTTGCCCGGCGGGCTGAGGTCGGGGGCATTTGTGCCACCTTCTCTCTGCATCACCCCCCCCCCGCCCCCTGTCCTTTGGATCCTCTTGACTTTGACCAGAAATGTCACCCAGGATGAGGGACCCCTCAAGCATCGCCCGAGGCTGGTCTGGATCCGCACAGTGCGGCTATAGTGCCGTGTGTGACTTGTGACTCTGACTCTGTAGCAAAGCTCAGGTCAGGTCTGGGACTGCGGCCTCCAGGGCCCCGGAAGGCAAACTCTCCTGTCACCTGGCTTGGCTCCTTCTGCCCAGCCACCCTGACTTGGTGCTTTTACCGCGATGGATTGTCAGACACATAGTATTGAAAGATGCTGCCTCTCAAGACATAAGGACAGTACTTTTCTCTACAATTACTTTTTTCTTTTGTGCTTTTTGGGTCACACCCAGCGATGCTCAGGGGTTACTCCTGGCTTTGCACTCAGGAATGACTCCTGGTGGTGCTCAGGGGACCCTATGGGATGCCGGGGATCAAACCTGGGTTGGACACGTGCAAGGCAAACGCCCTACCCGCTGTGCTATCACTCTAGCCCCTACAATTACTAAGTTCTTTGCTGGGGGTGGGGGGAGGAGCCTCCCAAGTGGTGTCCAGGAGAACCAGGGTCCCCACCAGTGGTTCTCAGCCAACTGGGTTGTTGGTTCAATGCAAGGACCCAAGGATGGGGCAGCTGGGATGGAACCTGGGTCAAGCCTATGCTTGGCTTGGCCCCTAAGGACTGTAGCACTGCCCGGCCCCTCGAATGATTCATTTTTTCATGGGAGTGCATTTAGAAAACCCTGGAGACATGTCCCTTGTGATGATTCTGGAAAGAATCGCAGGAGGCTACCATGAGTGCCCAGGCCCCGGGGGCGGGGGAGGAACCAGCAGGCAAGCTCACAACCATTTGCTGGGAGTTCAGTCTAAATTCAGAACCTCAGAAACCTGAGTTGAGGGTCACTGGTGAAAGTAGAACAGTCTTGAGATCTCTCAGTTTCCGGTTCTCTTTGACACGTAACCCCAGGGGGCAGGGAACCCAGAGAACATCAGAAACACAGCTATTACACTCACATAACCCAGTTATAATTATCATATTACCCATAACCCAGTGGGTCGGTGATAGGGCTAAGTTCATCTCCTCTCTGTTATCCTCCCCTTGACTGTGTCAATGACATCGAATCCATTAAAACCATAGTTTGGGGAGGCTGAAGAGATGGTCCAGCAGGTCGGGCGCTTGCTTGGTATGTGGCTGACCCGGGTTCAATCCCCAGTGCCCCATATGATCCCCTGAGCACCGCCAGGAGTGATCCCTGAGCACCACTGAGTGGGGTCCCCCAAAATAAAATAGCAAATTAAGCCACAGTACTCACAGAATTACAGGATGTTTATAAAGATGTGCACGTCTGTCCTAGTGTTGATTAACCTCTCTCGGATTTTTTTTTAAATTTTGCCATCATAAGAAAATAAGAAATATTCCTTCGGTTGAAGGACTCATGGGGCATGAGTTCCGCGGGCTCTGTGGTCTTCCAAACTGCTCATCCAAGGGTCTGCTCTGGGCTCCATGTGGTCCAGAGCGGCAGGTGCCTCTCGCCCCTCCTGGCCCCTCTCTACGTTGCTAAGAGGGTTTCAGGAACGTTTCCTCAACCTCAGCCCCTGACTCTTGGGGCTCACTGCTGTCTTGGGATTAGACACGTCACCAAGTTTCAAGAACTGAATTCAGTGGTTCTCAAATGGGAGGGGGCATGCTACACCCCCTCCCCAAGAGCCCCCTGGATATTCTAAGGAGCTACAGGTGAAAAATAATCACATAAGGGGGCTGGAGCCATAGCACAGTGGATAGGGCATTTGCCTTGCATACGGCCGACCCGGGTTCGATTCCCAGCATCCCATAGGGTCCTCTGAGCACCACCAGGAGTAATTCCTGAGTGCAGAGCCAGGAGGGACCCCTGTGCATTGCCGGGTGTGACGCAAAAAGAAATGAGAAAAAAAGGGGGAAAAAATCACATAAGGAGGGTTATGGCACAAGACAAGAGGGTTATGGTACCATGGTCAGAAAAGGGCTGAGAGCCCTTATGGAAAACAGTATGGACGTATTCTCAAAAAATTAGAAATTGAGCTCCCATTTGACCCAGCAATACCACTCCTGGGAATATATCCCAGAGAGGCAAAAATGTATAGTCGAAGTGACATCTGCACTTGTTTGTTCATTGCAGCACTCTTTACAATA
Organism: Sorex fumeus; assembly: GCF_029834395.1. Classification (NCBI taxonomy): domain Eukaryota; kingdom Metazoa; phylum Chordata; class Mammalia; order Eulipotyphla; family Soricidae; genus Sorex; species Sorex fumeus. The sequence goes on along the minus strand of NW_026606222.1, from coordinate 1,693,014 downwards.
GCCAGAAACTGGAAGAAACCTGAATGCCCAAGAACAGATGACTGGTTAAAGAAACTTTGGTACATCTACACAATGGAGTACTATGTAGCTGTTAGAAAAGATGAAGTCATGAAATTTACATACAAGTGGTACAATATGGAAAGTATCATGCTAAGCGAAATGAGTCAGAAAGAGAGGGATAGACATAGAAAGATTGCATTCATCTGGCGGATATAAAGTAACAAAGTATGAGATTAATACCCAAGAATAGCTGAGATCAGCACCAGGAGGATTACTCCATAGCTTAGAGGCCAGTCGGGCATTCTAGAGGAAAGGGCAGCTCAGATAGAGAAGGGAGCACCAAATAAAGGGTGTTTGGAGGATCCTCCCAGGAGGGGAGAAGCATGCTGAAAGTAGACTATGGACTGAACATGTTTGCCACTCAAAGCCTCTTTTGCAGACCACAACACCCAAAAGGAGAGAGAGAGAACAAAAGGGAATGCCCTGCCACAGAGGCAGGGTGGGATGGGCGGGCTGGGGGATGGGAGGGATACTGGGATCCATAGTGGTGGAAAACGGGCACTGGTGGAGGGATGGGTATTTGATCATTGTATAATCGAAACCCAAGCACAAAAAATTGTAAATCTACAACTGTACCTCATGGTGTTTCACTAATAATAATAATAATAATAATAATAATAAAAAGATTTAAAAAAGGGCTGAGAAACCCCAATCTAAACACCCATGCTCACCCAGTGGTATCCCATATGGTCCCCGATCATCGCCAGGAGTAATTCCTGAGGGCAGAGCCAGGAGAAACCCCTGAGCATCGTTGGGTGTGGCCCCCCAAACACCCTCCCCTAAATGTCCATACCCTCATTCTGCTTTCCCGGTGTTCGTGGCCCAGTTGCCAACTTGACCTGACCGGACTTTGCCACAATTACGAGCATCCTATTCGTGATCAATAGTGCGAATGCGCCCAATGAGAGTGAAACCTTGGACATGGCAGAGCGCCGCGTGCCTGTGACTATGAGTGGTCGAAGCCTGCCCGGGCACCCACCCATGAAGCTAGGGTCAGGGTAGAGGGAACGGCACAGGGGACGGTGATCGTGCAGAGAAATCTCGGCATCCTGCAGCTGTTAGCGGGCCCCGGAATCAGCCGCTTCCACAGCTGAAGGAAGTGCCAGCCTCGGCTGAGCTGCCTACTTTCACCATGGGCAAAATTGTGACCCAGAGGGAGCAAACGCTTTGCCCTTCGCGGTTCGGTGAGTCAGCAGTGAAGGCAGGCTGTCTCTGTGGTTTTCCCCCGGGTTCGATGGCCGGATGGCGGTGAATTCTCAGGAAAGAGGAAGGTAGTGAGCGTGGATGCAGAGAATCCACCCCAGCCCGGGCACCCAAAGATGCTGTCGCATCATTCCGCTGCCATGCTGGGGTTTGGACTATCACTGACGCGTCTCTACTTCGGACACATGATGATTCCTTTTTGTTTCTTTGTTTGGGCAGGGGGGCTGCACATCTGGCAGTATTTAGGGTTTACTCCTGGCTCTGTGCTCAGGCATCACTCCTGCTGGGGCTCAGGGAGTCATAGAAGGTGCCCGGGGGGATCAAACCCAGGTCAGCTGTGTGCGAGGCCAGCCTCTCCCCTGCTAGCCCACCTCTCCAGCCCAGTTCGGATGTGTGACAGTTCTCAAGGCTGGGTCCTCATCCCTACTGCATGGGTCATGGATTCTCTCGACCTCTTACGTGACTCAGATGCGTGGTACTTGGTGTCAGAGTGACGGAGTGACGGCACAGTGGGGAGGGTGATTGCCTTGTTTCTGGCCAACTCAGGTTCAATCCCTGACATCCCATATGGTTTCCTGAGACTGCCAGGAGTAACTCCTGAGCATCACTGGGTGTGGCCCCCAAACGAACAAAACTTGCTGTACTTGAGAACACAGTTTCCTTTTCATATATTCCTCCAAGCAAAGACCTGCCACTTGGGCTGCTTAGGACCGTCCACTCAGCAGAAGCCTGCATGCTTTCTATTGCGTCTGCTAAAACTCTTTTTTGGGTCCCTTCTTCCCTAAGTTTGAAGTTCTTCAAATTCCTTTTCTCTCTGGGATAATTGACAGCATTACTTCCCTTTTCAAGAAATTGATGTGTGCGCCGAAGGGAGAGTCTAGAGGGAGGGCGTTTGCCTTGCACTCAGCAAATATGGATTTGATCCTGGGCATCCCATATTTCCCCTGGAGCCCTACTAGGAATGATTCCTGAGTGCAGGGCAGGAATTGCACCCTGAGCATCAGGATGTGGCCCCCAAACAAAAGACAAAAAAAAAAAAAAAGAAATGGAAGTGGGGCTGGAGCGATAGCACAGCGGGTAGGGCGTTTGCCTTGCACACGGCCGACCTGGGTTCGATTCCCAGCATCCCATATGGTCCTCCAAGCACCGCCAGGAGTAATTTCTGAGTGCAGAGCCAGGAGTAACCCCTATGCATTGCCGGGTGTGACCCCTAAAGCAAAAAAAAATGTCAAATTTAGAGACCAGAGAGTGCAGAGGGCAGGGAGTTTGCCTTGCAAGTGGCCGACCCAGGTTTGATGCCTGGTACCCCATATGGTCTACTGAGTCCTGTTAGGAGTGATCCCCGAGCACAGAGCCAGGAGTAAGCCCTGATCACTGCCAGGTATGGCCCCTCCCCCCTCCCCCACCCCTGACCACCACCACCAAAATCAAATATCGTCTGGGGATTCTAAAGCGACTCTTTGCTGTGAGTCCACAGGCATCTCTTAAGATACCCAATTGCAAACCGATCAACTTTCCCTGAGAATTATGCCCTTTCTTGGCTGCTAATTAGTTATCCCAGGATTCATATTTACATTGGTACCTTTGCTTGCTTAAAAGGAGGTTTATTAGGGGAGATGCAGCACTTCAGAATTTCCACCTTCGATTCATACCCATCAACTTTTCTTTTTTTTTTTTTTTTGCTTTTTGGGTTACACCCAGCGATGCACAGGGGTTACTCCTGGCTCATGCACTCAGGAATTACTCCTGGCGGTGCTTGGGGGACCACATGGGTTGCTGGGAATCGAACCCGGGTCGGCTGCATGCAAGGCAAACGCCCTACCCGCCGTGCTATCTCTCCAGCCCCTGAACTTGGGTATTTTTGAGCTCAGGTCTGACTGTATCATATTACCATATTCTTCTAGTTTGTCGGCATCTGTTATTTTACTATGAGAATGTCTTTTTTTTTTCTGTATTCCTAAAGACAGTTTCACTAGATTTAAGATGCTGTGTTTACACAGACACACAGACACACAGAAACACACTTTTCCCGTCTCAGTTATTCCAAGACATTGCTCCGTTGTCTCCCGCCTTTCATGGTTGCTGACAAGATACCATCATTTGCCAGTGCTCCCCCATTTCTGTCCGTCTTCTCGCTTTCGGGTGAGGCCTGCCGTCGTGGCTGCCTTTCTTGTCCTGCATCACCGCCACGGCAATGCCCATAGGTGTGGTGGCTCTTGAACCCTCCTGCCTGAAAGATGCTTCACAGCCCACTCCTGTTTCACTTGCCCCAGTTTGGGCCAACATCGGAACTTCCTTTCTCCTAATATTTTCCCCCCATTCTTCTTTTCTCCATTGGGGTGTTAAGTATGTTTAAAAGGCCCTCCCGTTGATCGTCGATTTGCTCCAGCGGGCCCAGTAACGTCTCCATTGGAGACTTTGTTGTTACTGTGTTTGGCATATCGAATACTCTCGATAAGTATGTTTAAGTTCCTTTAGACATTATGCTACAGATACTATGTAGTATCTGTAGTATCTTTTCTTTTTTCTTTTTTTTAACTGAATCACTGTGAGATACACAGCTACAAAGTTGTTCACGATTGCATTTCAGGTATACAATGTTTCAACATCTGTCCCTTCACAGATGCACATTTCCTGCCAGTGTGCTCAGTTTCCCTCCCCGACCAGTCTGCTTTGATGGCAGAGTTCTCTCTCTCTCTCTCTCTCTCTCTCTCTCTCTCTCTCTCTCTCTTTCTCTCTCTCTCCCTCCCTCCCTCCCTCTCTTCCCCCCTTCCTTTTGGGCATCATGGTTTGCAATACAGGCACTAAGGGTTTTCACATGTATCCCTTTCCCTCCCTTCAGCACTCAGTATTGTTCCAGAGTGATCATTTCCAACTGTCATTGTCACAGTGGTTGGTCCCTTCTCTGTCCTAACTGCTCCCCCCTGCAACTTGTGGCAAAGAGGAGGTTATTTTAACTCTTCCATCAAGTAAACAGTGTGTGTGTGGGGGGGGGGGGGGTTTACTGGAGCCTGCCAGGCAGGTGCTTTAATGTGGGGGCTGGGGGATGCTGTGCTGTTTGGACTCTGCAGAGCGGGGACCACCAGGGCTGCGCCCACCAGGCAGTGCCCAGGAGGCTGGATCAGGTCCACGCAAGGCAAGCGCCCTGGCTCCTGCACTATCTCCCCAGTCCTGAGTGGCCTTGTTTGTGTTGGAGTTTTTTGTTTGTTTGTTTTTGGTTTTTTGTTGCTTTTTGGGTCACACCCAGCGAGGCACAGGGGTTACTCCTGGCTCTGCACTCAGGAATTACTCATAGCGGTGCTCGGGGACCATATGGGATGCTGGGAATCGAACCCAGGTCGGCCGCGTGCAAGGCAAACGCCCTACCAGCTGTGCTATCGCTCCAGCCCCCGTGTTGGGGTTTTAACAGACTCATAACTTGTTTGAAATCAAATGCAGAATCCCTCTCCCCACCTCAGGTTGCAAAATGGACCCGCGGGTCAAGGATCAGGGAAATGCACGGGTGCTTCGGATACAGGATTTGGAGAGACTTGGATCATTTTGTGGGAATTTCAGCCCCTACATTGCAGCAGCTACTTGTATCCAAAATTCTGTCCTTGCATTATTCAGGTTGTTACCCCAAAAGCGGTGTCTTTGGGGCTGGAGCGATAGCACAGCGGGAAGGCCATTTGCCTTGAACATGGCCAACCCGGGTTCGATTCCTGGCATCCCATAGGGTCTCCTGAGCACCGCCAGGAGTAAGTCCGGAGTGCAGAGCTAGGAGTAACCCCTGAGCCTCTCCGGGTGTGACACAAAAAGAAAAAAAAAGCGGTGTCCTTCTGAGTGTCAGCTGTCAAACCTGGCACGGATCGAAGATCGCCTTTGAGCAAAACTCAAGGCTCTCTTCTGGGAATTCACCAATGACATCCATGTCCTCTGCTAACTGGAATCCATCCTTCCTCCCGGCCTGGCTCTATCTCCCTTGTCTCTGCCTCGTGACTTCTGGGGCCCGGAGAGTAGAATGGTCAGCGCATGGTAGGTGCACACCTGGCCCGGGTTGGATTCCTGGCACCACCTGGTCCCCTGCACATCCTCAGGTGTATCCCTGGAAGCCCCCAAGCACCACTGAGGCAACCCAGGGAATCCACAGCACCACAAGGTCCAAACAGACCATGTCGTGGGTCCTTGCGTTGAACTTCCGGTCTGGTTGGCTGAACACGGCCAGAGGGCTCCCAGGTCCCCTGAGTACCTCTTGGAGCACTGACCCCACTCAAAAAAAAAAAATAGTGGCTCTTTTCTGCCTCTGCCACCAGGTTTATGTCTGTCCTCTGTGGAAGAGTTGGTTGTTCAGTTTGTTTCTGAGCAACCCTGGCATTGTTCAGGGGTTACTCCTGGCTCTGTGCTCAGGGATCACTTCCAGTGGGACTATATGCATGGTACCAGGGATCGAAACTGGGTTGGCCACGTTTGTGCCTGTTATTGTTTTAATATGAGAATGTCTGGTTGTCCTGTATTCCTAAAGGATAGTTTCAATGGATTTAAGACCGGGTTCACCACCCACCCACCCACCCCCACATATATATGATGTATAATATATGTTATGTGTAATATGGGGAGGGTTATAAGGGAGGGTAAAGGAGAGGGTTATAGGAGAAGGGTTGTGGAGGACTATAAGGGTAGTTTTGTGGGGGAGGGCTATGGGGGGAGGGTTACAGGGGAGGGTTATGGGGGAAGGTAAAGGGGAGGATTACAGGGGAGAGGCTGGAGCGATAGCACAGCAGGTAGGGTGTTTGCCTTACATGAGGCCAACCCGGGTTCGATTCCTCCATCCCTCTCAGAGAGCCTGGCAAGCTACCCGTGGGGTATTCCATATGCCGAAAACAGTAACAAGTCTCACAGTGGAGATGTTACTGGTGCCCGCTTGAGCAAATCAATGAACAATGGGAGGACAGTGCTACAGTGCTATGTATAATATTCTATATATTATGTGTGTGTGTGTGTGTGTGTGTGTGTGTGTGTGTATGCAGCTGTGGGTACCTAGTGCCCTCTCTGTTGTATTATTACTGTGGCCTCAGAGTTGGCTGTTTAGGGGCTGTCAGCCTGGCTGGGGGTGGAGGTCTATATTTGACGCCTTGAATGAACACCTCCGGCGGGTCCCTCTGAGGGGCCTTGCTGCAGGGGGAAGACGGCCCGTGGTTTTCAGAGGAAGAGCAGCCAACTGTGAGTTTGTTGGTTTTTTTTTTTTTTCCACTGGGGCTGGGGATTTTCACAATAGATTTAAAAAAAAAATAGGTTCCTTCCTGGTCTATGCAAAGCACTGGGAAATTGGGGTTCAATGAATCAACAGGCCATGATCCCCCACCCTCACCTGCACCCACATTCTTTTGTTCTCTCTTTCTTTTTCCTTTTTTTTCCTTTTTGACTTTCTGGGTCACACCGGCTTCGCTCAGAAGTCACTCCTGACTCCGCACTCAGAGATTGCTCCTGGCAGTGCTCAGGGAAACCATACGGGATGCTGGGGATTGAACCCAGGTGGGCTGCATGTCAGACAGGCGCCCTCCCCGCTGGACTATGGCTCCAGCCCCCACCTACGTCCTTCGGACTTAGTCCATCACTCTTAGTCCCCGAGACGACTCTCACGGGGCGGTTTTCGGGGAGGCCGGGGGGGTTTCGACCCCCCAAGTGAGCAAGGAGTGTGACCCCTCAATAATAATGGTGATAGAGCTGCAGAGGAAGCCCCAAGGCAAAGCGCTGGCCACACATGTGGCCGACCCGGGTTCGATCCCCAGCATGGTCCCTCAAGCAACACCAGAGGGGCTGGAGCGATAGCACAGCGGGTAGGGCGTTTGCCTTGCAGACAGCCGACCCGGGTTCGATTCCCAGCATCCCACGTGGTCCCCTGAGCACCGCCAGGAGTCATTCCTGAGTGCAGAGCCAGGAGGAACCCCTGTGCATTGCCGGGTGTGACCCCCCAAAAACAAGCAGCACCAGGAGGGATCTCTGAGTGCAGCACCAGGAGTCTGCCCCAAGCACTGCCAGGGATGCTGCCCTCCCAAATATTAATCGTTACTGGGCTGCAATCACCCCGGAGCCCTGTGCTCCCCACTCTGACTCTTCGCCCTACTTCACCCTCCAATATCCCAGGGGAGCATTTCCCTGATCTTGGCTCCACTTTTTCAGGAGGAGAAACTGAGGCAGGGAGGGGCTTTGTGATGTGCCTGGAGGGAGATCTGGGGGGTTGAACCCAGGTATGTGGCCTCCATTCTCACCTCCACACCCCAAGGTGCCCCGAGGACCACCTCCCTCTTGGCACATGCAGGGTAGGCTGGGAACGAGATGGGGCAGGCCGGGTGGGGGTCCCAGCCAGCAGCACTGTGTCCCGACAAGCCCAGCACCCACTCGCAGTCCTGCGCCGTCGGAAGCCCCGGCCACCCTGGACCAATGAGGGAAGCAACTCGCACAGGAATCGGCGGCCCCTAAGCTCAGCGGTTCCCGCATCCCATTTTTCACTTCATGTTTTAGATGCTGCAGGCCAGAGACTTGCAGAGATTCCGGGCTCCGGGTAGTCATGGACCGCTTCCAGGCCATCCTGCCCCTGGTCCGGGCACTGCTGTCAGGGCCTGAGCCGAGCCCCGCGCGGACCCTCCTGGACCGGCTGCTGGAGGAGCACCTGCTGTCCAGGGAGTACCACTGCACGCTGACACAGGAGCGCGACCGTGAGGCGCTGGCCAGGAAGATCGCTCTGACCCTGCTGGGCGAAGGGGACCCCAACGTGGCCCTCCTGGAGTGGGTCTGGAGCGAGGGGCAGCAGACTCCCGTGGCGGAGAGGGGCCTGGGCGACCAGGGCCAGGCTGGTGAGTTGGCATCCCCTGGGCTCTGGCTGTCTGCAGCCACTGATGGGTCAGCCCGGGCATCGTCCGGGTCCCGGGACATCTGGCTGGGAACCGGGGAACGGCACGCGCATGGAGGACCCCATCCGGTGCTGTGGGGGGCAGGAGGTCAGCGCCCCTCACTTGCAGGCATGGCCAGGGAGGAGTTGCCCCATGCCAGGGGGGGGGGGCTGGTGGTCTGAGCTGCCCTGTTCCGGGCACTGGCTTGAAGGACAGCGTGGGAACAGATGAGCACCTCCAGGGGGGTGACCATCTGCAGGGACGATGGCGGGTGCAGACCCAGTGCATGGAATTTAACAGCGGAGAAAGGAGGGTTAGGGATGCGGCTGGGGGCAGAGCACCCGCCTCGCGCGTCTGAGGCCTGGGTTGGTTGGATCCCCGGCAGTGCACCCCAATAACAACAACAAAAGTAAAATGGAGAAATTGGGTGCCGCTGGGAGGCGGGGCCGAGTCCTGGAGAGGAAGAGGCAGCAAGTACATGCGTGTGTGCTCAGGCGTGTGCAGGCAAGGGCATGTGTGCGTGTGTGTCATGGGGGGAGACAGACAGACAGACAGACAGTGATGGAGGAGAATGGAGGGAGGGAGAGGGAGCAGGCAAGAGCAGGCAGGGAACGGCAGGAGCAGCGGGGTGGCGAGAAGGCTGCGGACTTGTCTGGGTCTGCGGCACACCTGGCGGTGCTCAGGGCGGACTCCGGGCTCTGTGCTGGGGGGTCCTGGTGGGCTCAGGGGATCTCACAGCCTCAGGGAGAGAACTCGGCTCAGCCAGGTGCAAGGCAAAGGCCCTCCCTGCCGCCCGTGGCTTTCTCAGAGTGGCATCGATGGGGCTCGCTGCATCTGCCCCCAGACGGGCCAGTGCGGGTCCCTCCGTTCCCACCCACGTTCCCCACTCGCCCCGCGGCTGCCCCCTCCCCTCCCCGTGCAGAGAGGCAGGTCTCCCTGCTGCAGAAGCTGTTTCCAGAGACGGCGGGGCCTGTCCCAGCCCATGTCCCGGTGGCCTGTGCTGGCCTCTGTGCTCGGGCCGTGGATGGTGTCCAGGCCACTTCAGAAACGTGGAACAGGACACCGAGTGAGAGTTCAGCACACTCACTTTGCTGAACTCACGGCCACCCGGCTCAGAGCCCAACACTCCAGGCATCCACCCCCCTGAACCCCACCAGGAGTGACCTCTGGGCCGAGCACCACTGACACCCCCTCCCCTGATTTAAAAAAGTGAGACAGTCTCTCGGAAAAACTCTAATTGAGGGCTGAGTGTGCGTCACACCACAAAGGCCCGCAGACGCCTGCCCACTGCTGGCAGGTGGGGGGACACCCAGTCGTCCGCCCCCCCCCCCCAGGCAAGTCACAGAGAGCCACGCCCCCAAGGAGGAGCGATAGCACTTTCATCCTCAAGGTGGCGCTAAAGGGGGCTTGTCCTGGACCCCCAGGCCAAGGGAGCTATTTCTAGAGCTTTCTGCCGGACTCCTGTGGGTGAGGTCTGCACTCTGCTCCTTCTCACCACGGGGTGGGCTGGGGACCCCTCAGGCTCCTCGACCAGCCCCTCCCTGCCTGCAAACCTGGTCTGGGGAAGGTCCATGCCCCCACCCAGGCCAACTCCCGTGCCCCCCCCCCCGCCTCCCCATCTCCCTGACCTCTCCCAGGTGTGACAGTGCTGGCCAGGGCCAATGCTGGCCAAGGGCCACCAGGAAACCCTTGGGGCTTCCTCTCTCCGCTGATCCGCCCCTCCCATGGGCGCCTTCCCACCTCGCACCGTCTGCACCCCTCCTTTCTCTCGCTGAGAGTATGGGTTCCTGTTATTGCGCCCATTTCCTCCCTGGGGATGTCGTGTATTTATTTCTGATCCCCTGCGATGCTAAAAGGGAACCGGGGGTGGGGTGTGGTCTGCTGCAGGGTATCTTCGAGGCCCCGCCCCTCGCCTCTCTGGGGACCTCCGGGTTCGGGTTCGCTGTCACTGGCTGAGCCAGGCCCCGAGCAGGGTGGGTGCGGGGCTGCCCGTGGGGGGTGGGTCGGTGTGACCCAGGGACCCAGGGAGGTCAGGGGCAGGGAAACTTCTGAGACACCCCCACTCTGCTGGTCTCGGCCTCGCATGGGAGGAAAAGGGACCCCCAAATTATTTATCATAAATCAACGCAGGCAGGTACCCGAAGCCCCACCCCTGTCCTGGAGCTCCTGGATAGGCCCTGTGGCCCTCAGGGGTCTTGGCGTTGGCTCTCCCCCTGCCCAGAGACCCCCCAGAGCCAACCTCCTCTTGCCTCAGGCTCAGCCCACAGGTCAGCAGCTCCCTGAGACGCCCCCGAGGGTCCCATGAGAATCACCAGCCCCGGTGCACACACTGGACCAGGCCGCCTGCTGGCCTTCACACCTCATGCACAGGTCACAGTCACGTGAGGGGCTGACTGACCCCTCGCCCCAGAGCAGGGATCTGTGGGTGGCCGAGGAGGCGTCCCCAAGACCCGCCTGGTGCTGGCAAAGATCGAGTGTGAGGTCTGAGCAGCAGTGCTGGAGGGAGGAGGGAGGGAGAGAGAAGGAGGGAAGGAGGAAAGGAGGAGAGAGAGGGAGGGAGGGGGAGGAAGGGAGGAGAGAGAGGGAGGGAGGAGGGAGGAAGGGAGGAGAGAGAGGGAGGGAGGGAGAGAGGAAGGAGAGAGGGAGGGAAGAAGGATGAGAGATGGAGGAAGGAGGGATGGGGCCAGGGTGGATAGAAGGTGGAGGGGGCGAGTGGAAGGGAAATGGGCTGATGGTTGGTCCACGGACTCCGTTCTTCCCTCCGCAAGTGAAGGAAGCATCTCCCAGAGAGGGTCAGCGATGTGCTTCTGGGTCACAGGCCTGTGGGCAGCCAGAGCCTCTGAGTCCAGGCCTACTTCTGCCCAGTCCGAGGGACTCTGCAGGGCTCCGCCTGCCACAGGGAGGCCAAGGCTCCACACTGCCTGCAGCAGGATGACTCACCTCCAGGTGCTCCGCTGCAATTCTGCAGAATCACCACCCCTTGGGCCGCCTCGGGGAGTTTCACGGGCACCCACAGCCCCATCCAGCTGGTCCAGAGCTGGGCGGCCTCGAGGGGCCCCGGAGCAGGACCCCAGCAGCCTGGGCTCTGGACAGCCCTGACTGACCCTGCCGCTGGCGGATGGCGGGTTCGGGCCGAGATAGGCCACCCTGCCCCTCAGTCTGGTCTTTTCGAACACGGGTTCTGTTCGATTCTGTGAGATGGGTTGGGGACCTCGCATGTGCATGTGTGCGTGTGTGCGTGTGTGCATGTGTGCGTGTGTGCGTGTGTGTGTGTGTGTGTGTGTGCACGCATGCACGCACATGTGGGAGAGGGCAGGCTGGCATCCAGGGGACGTCGGCAGGGAAGGACAGGGCAGGGACTGGGTGCCGAGTCAGTATCTGGGCATGTGCTCCCCACCAGCCGGGTGCTCTGGACCCCTGAGAGATGAGTCCTGGGTCCCCTGGTGCCACCTCTGGGGAGGCCCAGGGCTGTGGCCTCCCCCAGCCTGAGCGCTAAAGGCAGTCCGCTGACTCCTAGGGGGCTGCGAGCACGTCCTGCGACCCCTGTGGGCCTCAGTTTCCCCTTCAATAGCATCGTGGCATCCAGAGAGTCTTGTGCGGTTCTGGCAGGGGTGGGCCAGGTGAGCAGAGCCAGGGGCAGCTCCCCCGTGGCCTCGGAATTGTGCTGGGGATGAGGTCTATCTGCTAGGCTGCAGCATCCCCCGCTCTGTGCCCCCCGAGTAGGTGTGCAGGTCGAAACACACCCGTGGGTGCTCAGGGGCTACTCCTGGCTCAGTGCTCAGGAAGACCCTTGGAGCATATTGGGTGTCAGGGACGGAACCGGGTGATCCGCTTGCAAGGTGAGCGTCTGCCCGGCCCCTGCGCCCTCCTGGCACGCGGGTCTCTCTGCCAGGAGGGTTCTGAGAACCCTGAGGGACCCTGAGAGCAAAGGCTGCTGCCAGCTTCTCCGGGTGGCTGTGTGGGAGGAACAGGCTGCAGGCCACCCAGCTCCCAGCCTCGGTGTCCTTCCTTCCCCATTGGGCCTGGTCGGGAGAAGCAGCCGCCCCAGCCCCTCCCCCCTTCCCCTCAGAGCCCCTTTGCCTCCTTGGCGGGCTCAGTCCGGGGCGGGCAGACACTCACCTTCACGCCCGGGAGCGGCTGCAGGTGCCACACCTGCACCTGGAACTTGGCGCTTCCCCATGGGTTTTCCCAGCCTGTTTTCCGTTTGGCTGGACTCCAGTCCCAGTGCCCAGCCCGCCGGGCAGTTTCTGCTCACTGTTGTTATGACTGTTTCCTCGAGCGACTCTCCTCTCATGGAGTCCTTCCAGCATCCTTCCCGCCCCTCTCCCCCACCCACGGCCCACCTACCCGCTGCCCTCCCTCTCCCCTCATCTTTCTTTTTGTATTGTGTTTTGGGGGCTGGCTCCCCCGACAGTGCTCAGGGATCACTCCTGGCAGTGTTTGGGGGACCAAGCGTCTTAAGCCTCAACCTATTTCTCCCAGCGCCCCCCACCCCACGGTTTGGGGCCTTCTCTGTCCTGTAATGTGATGGTGATATCAGGGGCTGGTCCCCGGGCACTCCCCACTGTCCAGGGCGGCCATCGCTGTGTCCCTCTTCTTCCCCTCCTGACTCGGCGTCTCGACACCAACAGTCCACCTGCCTTCGCGCCTGCAAAGCTGCCCCCTTAGCGGCCCTTCTCGCAGACCAGTCCCGATCTGGCTCCAGGCCAGTTTCTCTCTGTTCAGTCCCCAAAACCCAGACCAGACCGTCTCCTTCCCCCGCCCACCTCGCCCCTCCCCCCCCCACCCCGTCCCTCCTTCTTGATCACTTACTTTGGGTCTTTCAGCAGGTGACCTGGGCACAAAACACCCTAAGAAAAAGCAACTTTCAACTTACACGTCGTTCCAGGAGAAACTTGTTATGGCCAAAGTCTTATTCCGATTATTCATTCAAACAAGCTTGGAGTCGTGTGTGTGTGTGTGTGTGTGTGTGTGTGTGTGTGTGTGTGTGTGGAGCCATACCCAGCGGTGCTCAGGGTTTACTCCTGACTCTGTGCTCAGGAATCCTTCCTGGCAGTGCTCGGGGGACCCTACGGGATATCGGGGACCCAACCCAGGTCAGCCACGTGCAGGACAAGCACCCGACCCGCTGTCTTATCACTCCAGCCCCTCGTGTGTATTTTAAGTCAGAAAATAGAGTACCGGTATTACGTAGCCATGAATGAAATAGGAAGTTCAGGGCGTGTTGCCAGATACGGAGTCACAGATTTTCTGAAAATGAGTAGGGCACAAGGTGGGCAGTTTGCTGGCAGGCGGTAGAGGTGAAAAAGTGGCGGGTGGGAGGTGGGCGGGGTGGGGGGGAGGGCCAGGCACAGATCCCCAGGGGGACGACAGACAGGGGGGCCAGAGGTGGGGCCGGAAGTGTCATGTGTCTTTCCACATGCTATCTCGGGGCTAGGGGGCGTTGTGTGGGTCTCTGGTGCTCTCCCGGGAAGTTGAGGGGCACAGGGGGCGGGGGGCACGCGGATGCTCAGCTGGTTCCGTGGCCTTCGAGGGGCTCAGACCTCAGTGCCCACCTCGACAGCTGGTGGTGGCCGCTGGCCCCAGCTGGTTTCGTTGCCACCTCTGTCTCTCTCTCTCCCAGTGTCGCTGCGCCCGTGTCTGCCCCCACCCCCTGCCCCAGTGAAGCCGTTCTACACACAACTCAGAACTTCTGTGGTCAACCCATTCGATCACAACAAGGAACTGAAATCAACATCAGAGGGAGGGCAGAAGGGACTGTGTCAAATAAAACTCCTCTGGGCAACTGCAGCCTAACAGCTTGGGGCCACCCCCGGCGGGGAGGGTGCGTCTCTGTGCTCCCTGGCAGGCTGCCCTCCGTGTGCCGGGCCCTGGCGGACAGCCTGACTGCCGAGCGTGCCAGACACGGTGATGTGGGCGCCTGCTCCCCAGCCGGGCATTCCCCAGCCTCCTCGGACAGGCTGAGGAAGGACACCAGGAGTGGCCACAGACCTGGGGGCCCACCTTCCCTTCACAATGCGCTGCCTGGTCCCACGTGCCGCCGCCGGCTCCTACCGGCCAGACCCCCAAGGTAAGAGGAGAGGGCTGGAGCCACGGGACAGCGGAGAGGGCACCTGGCTCGCATGCAACTCCCCCAGGTGCTCAACCCCCGGCACCCCCGGGGGGCCCCCCGGGCACTGCCAGGAGTTATTCCAGAGCTCAGAGCCAGGGGCCAACCCTGAGCATTGCGGCTGCTGGGTGTGACCCAAAACAGAGCAAAAGAAAAGGTGGCAGTCTGGGTGTGTGGGCGCGGTTGGTCCTGTGTCTCTTGGAGAGGGTGGGGAGCAGGAGCAGAGAGGGGCCCCTGTCCAGCTGGGGCTACCGGAAAGAGGAAGCCGATTGGCCAGCTGTGGCCGCTGGCAGGAGAGTGAACCTGGAAAGCCAAAGGTTTTGCCAGTGCCGGAAGGTTCTAGAAGCGGAGTGTGTGGGGGGGGGGGCGGTCGGGGGGAGTGATCGCTCTCACTGTGCTCACTGCCTGACCAGCTCGACCAGGAGGGTCTCTCACTAGGGGGCAGGACCTCCTCCCCAGGGCAGCAGGGGGCCCACAGGGGGGCCGGTCCCCTGAGCGCACACTGCCCCCTCTCCCCAGCTTCCAAGTAGCGTTAATGATTATTTTTGGTTTGGGGGCCACATCCGTGGTGCTCAGGGATCACTCCTGGTGAGGATCAGGGATGCTGGGGAACAATCAGGAATCAGCTTTGCCCCAGGCGCGCAGCTTAATACCTGTGCATGCCCCCCTGCCCCAGTATGTTTGGAGAAGAAGCTGGGTTCTCCCTCTCCCACAGAAACAGATTGGCCCTGGGACCCCCACCGGGCTGAGCCCTGGATGGGACTCAGGGCTCTGGATGGGAGTGGAGACCAAACTTGGGGACCAGGGCACAGGGAGGGCTCAAAGCCATCAGATCCCCAGAGGCTGAGCTATGTTGCCATGATTATGGGGGGAGGTGACGTGGCTTCCTCTGCACCCCCAGACCAGTGTCAAATTTCCAGTGGGAGATGGTGGTGGGGAGGGGGGCGCTCCTGAGGGTGAGGGAGGGGCCCAAAGTGTGATTCCTGACTCGGTGCTGAGGGGCTGGGGGGACCCTGTGGGCTGCCAGAGTTGAACTGGTGGTATTAGTCACATGCTAGCGAGGCCCCGACCCTCTGTAACCTTCGACCCTCCAGGGCGAGCTCCGAGCCCTCCCTGGAGCTGGGGGTTCCCTCCCCACCACCCCTCGGTGGACCCCGGGCAGATGAAGGGCAGCCGATGGCCCCCAGGCTGTGTTGAAGGCGGCCCTGGAACGCCTGTTCCCCAGGGAGCCCGTGGCTTCTCATGGCTTCGTGCAGTGTTTTGTTTTTGATTTTTTTTTTTTTGTCACCCTCACGGTCTGGCGGGAGGACGCTGGTCAGCGCGGGAACTAAGGGTGCTTCTAAGAAAGCACGAGGTGGGCGGGGGCACTGGGTGCCCAGAGAAAGTGAAAGAGATAAGTTGCCGCAGGTGGCGGAGGCGAGGTGGGGGGGTCCCTGAGCACGGCCCGGCCGAGCACCCAGAGCGTGGGGGAGCTGGCGGGAGAAGGAGAGGCTCGTGTCCCGTCCCACGCCCTGGAGCAGAGCTGGCGCGCGTGGACCTGGGGCAGCAGCGGGAGGTGAGCCGAGCCCCCTGGTGGCCTGAGCAGCTAGACAGGGACTCTTTGAGGGGGTGTTCAAGTCATGGGCAGGGGCAGCCTGCAAGGACGTGGCGTGCAGGGGTGGGGGGCAGTGCGTTCTCCCCTCTTACCTGGGAAACCCCCCCTCCCCTCTCTCCTAACATCCCAGCTTGCACTCACTTTGGGCGGGGGTGGCTCTGCGGCGGGTGGTGGGGAGGGGGTGTCCTCTGCACAGGAAGCGCTTTGTGGAGCTGACCCGTTAGGGAACACGTTGGAGAAATCCTGGCCTCTCCTTGACCCCCGAGGGGCTTCCTGGTAACAGCCCCCCTGCCTCTGGGGTAGGAGGGGGCGCCAGCAAGGAGAGAAACGAATCATCCTGGAAACTCGTGTCAGTGGGAGCCCCAGAGCGCCGGGGTAGTAGGGGCCCCGCCTGGCTTTGTCTGGGGCAATGCTCACTTTGGGGGCGGCCTCTGGCCCCCTGCAGCCGGGAAGAAGCAATCGGAAGGGGGCGCGCTTCTCGCTACAGTGGTGCCCGAGAGGAAATGAGGCAGCAAATCACAGCCTTCTCAGGCGGGCACTGGGATCCCCCGCAGGGGGAGGCAGGGGGTCCTCAGAGATAACCCAGGCCACGCTTCCTGCACTGGCTGAGCCTTGGGCAGGACACCGGTCTGCCTTCCGGGCAGAGGTCCAGAGGTCACAGCTGCACCAGAAGCTCAGAGTGGCACCTGGTCTTCTCCACGTTACCAAACCTCTGAGGACTTCCCCGAGGCAGCGGTTTTTCCCTCCTCCTCTTTTTGCTGCTGCCGCTGGGCCTGGCCAGCCCCTGCGGTTGCTGAGCTGGAGAACCCTGGCGGCAGGGCACGTGGGCAGCAGTGGGCGCCCAACTCAGGGCCTGGCATGTGCTGGGCAGGTGCTTCAGCCTCTGAGCCGCCCCTGCACCCAGTGGAGTCAGATTAATTTTTTTTTCCGGACATAGTTAAATATTTTCCTGCTGCCTAGGATCAAGCCCTGGCCAGCTACCCAGCCGCGGAGTCACGCCCCGGCTCCCAGCTCTGCTAATCGAAAGTCACACAACGAAGGTGATAGCGGTCAGGGTGAAAGCCAGGCCCCCTCAGAGCCCAGTCCACTCTGCAGGGTTAGTGCACGAGTGTGTGCAGATGTGTGCATGAGAGTCGGTGCACGCGTGTGTATGTGTATGTGTGTGCATGTGTGTGCCCGAGAGTATTACATGTATGTGTGTGAATTCCAGCCTCTGTATTCCAGCCTCAGAGCTGCTTCTCCGGCCCGAGAAAGTTTTCTTACAAAGAAATAGGGCGCTGGAGTGGTAGGACAGCGGGGAGGGCACTTGCCTTGCCTGCAGCCGACCCGGGTTCCAACCCCGTCAGCCCATATGGTCCCTCAAGCACTGCCAGGAGTAATTCTTGAGCACAGAACCAGGAGTGACCCTGAGCATCACGACCCTGAGTGTACGCATGTATGTGTGTGCATGTGTACGTGGATGTGTGCGTGTGACCCTCTCCAGCACAGGGAAGGTTCTGGATAGTCATTCTTTTTTTTTTTTTTTAGTTTTGGGGCTCACCCAGCTGTGCTCAGGGCTGACTCCTGGCTCTGTGCTCAGAAATCTCTCCTGCCAGTGCTCAGGGGACCAACAGAGAGCGGTGAATCGAACCCGAGTGGTTCACATGCGAAGCAAGTGTGCCCTCGCTGCTGTCCAGGCCCGCTCCTGAGGATCAGTGGGTCAGCAGACCAGGGGCTTGCACGCGTCCTTTGAGAGCTGTGGATCAGGAAAATTCCCCTGGGTCCCCCGGTGAGCTGGGGAGGGAGTTGTCGGAGAGGGCGGGGACAGCGTCTGGCTTGGCCTTCAGACCTTCTGTTGCCCTGGACAAGCGGCGCCTCTCAAGAGTGTCTCTTCGAGTGACTCACGGAGCACTTTGCCAAAACCCACCCAGGCTCTCCCTCAGGCCGGCAGGAGCCAGGTGGGGGAGAGCCTCGGCCTCAGCCGACAGCCCTCAGGTCCGCGCTGAGCTGAAACCATTACTGCCGATGCGTGAGAAAGTCCTGGCAGCTCGCTCCGTGATCCGGGCAGACAGGCGGTAAGCGGCGGTCCCTCTGGAGGACATGCTGGGCGTTTCTGCGGGCCTAGACAGGCGGTTCTCAGGGTCTGGCTGCCGAGGGGCCGGGGGCAGGTGGAGCACAGACCATCCTTTGTCCTGTCACCCGTGGACGGATACTCGGGCCACAGCGCCTGCGGTCTGTCCTGAGAACTGCCACAAGTGTCCTTACTTTTACTTTCATGTTCTCTTGTTTTTCCTTCCACCTTTGGGCCACGGAGGAGCCCCCAGTGCAGGGGACCGATTTCAGCCCTGCCTCTGTATTCCAGCCTCAGAGCTGCTTCTCCGGCCCGAGAAAGTTTTCTTCCAAAGAAATAGGGCGCTGGAGTGGTAGGACAGCGGGGAGGTCACTTGCCTTGCCTGCAGCCGACCCGGGTTCCAACCCCGTCAGCCCATATGGTCCCTCAAGCACTGCCAGGAGTAATTCTTGAGCACAGAACCAGGAGTGACCCTGAGCATCATCAGTGTGGCCCCAAAACAAACGAAAAGAAAAAAAAGAAAAAAAGAAATATCTGTTGGCGCTAAAGGGACAGTGCGGGGTTAGGCCCTTGGCCTTGCATGCTGGTGACCCCTGTCCGACTCCCCGGCACCTCTAAGAGACTTTTAGTTTGGGGGTCACACCCAGCGATGTTCATGGGTTCACCCTGGCTTTGCGCCTAGGAATAAGTCCTGGCGGTGCTCGGGGGACCATATGGGATGCGGGGGTTCGAATCCGGGATGGGAACTTACAAGGGGAACGCCCTCCCCACTGTGCTATGGCCCCGCCCCCTCCTGGGCCAGTCCTGAGCACGGAGCTAGGAATGGAGCCTGCATTGCTGGGGCAGCCCCCGGACCCCCACCCCAATGTGCAGGGGCAGGGGAGAGCGTATTGGGAGACGGCGCGTGCAGACACCCAGCCCAGTTCCACTCCCTGCAAGCACCCCAAGCGCTCTGGGTGCAGCCCCAAAGGTCTTGAGTGTTGGAGTACACGGATCTTGGGTTTATCAGGTGTGTTTGCACACTTGAGCACCGCGAGGGTTGCCCTGTGGACCTCGGCCTGGCAGGACACTGCACCCGCAGGTCCAAGCGTTTCACTGAGCGTGGCTAGGAGTGTCCCAATGCGGAGATTCCTCACCCCACCCACCAATAAAAAGGAAGTATGAGTAGATTTTTTATTTAAGGAAAGTGCTCAGGTGACACCAAGGCCAGTGGGTGCGTAGAGAAAAACCAACGGAGGCAGAGGAGAGCCTCGGGGTAGGGGGGAGGTCCAGGGTGGGCTGGGGTCTGGGTCTGCGAGGCCAGGCGGCAGCAGCAGGGGGCAGCAGAGAGCCTGGGAAGGGAAATCGGAAGTGCTTGCTGCAGGGGGAGGGTGGCAGGAGTGGGGCTCTGGGGGTTCTTCTGGGGGGACACACATCCCCCCCCCCCGTGCCCTCAGCACTGCCCCTCAGCCTCTTTCCCAGCGGTTTTCCCTTGGAACATTCTGGGTGGCCGTATGACCCCTAGTGGAGAAAGGCTGGTCTAAGGGTCACTTCCTGGGGGAGGGGGCTCGGGGGTGCACCAGGAGCTACTCCCAGCCCTGCTCAGAGATTGCTCCCTACAGTCCTCAGGGGTCCGTCTGGTGCAGGGGGTCGAACTGAGGCTGGCCACAGGCAAGGCAAATGTCATTTCTCCAGCAAACCTACTCCTCTTTTTCTATTGTTTAGTTTTATTCTGTTGGGGGCCGGGGTGGGGGGGGGGCACACCCATTGAGGCTCAGGACTCACTCCCAGCTCTGCTCTCTGGGGTCACTTGGGTGGTGCTCAGGGGACCATTGTGGGGGGCCCAAGCGGAGCCGGCTGTGTGCAATCATCCCCCCCACCCCACTGTGCTCTCGCTCTCTTTTTTTTTTTTTTTTTTTTTTGCTTTTTGGGTCACACCCGGTGATGCACAGGGCTTCCTCCTGGCTCTGCACTCAGGAATCACTCCTGGTGGTGCTTGGGGACCCTATGGCATGCTGGGAATCGAACCCGGGTTGGCCGCGCGCAAGGCAAACGCCCTCCCCGCTGTGCTATCATCGCTCTGGTCCCTGTGCTCTCTCTTTTGCATAAGCCCCGGCTTCTTAAACCCGGGGTCCCTGGAGCGTGGCAGGGAGGGGTTTGGGGGAAAGGTGGCCACAGTGAAATGTGTCTGAACAGGCGAGGACCAAAAATAAATGCAAAATCCACCGCGCCACAAGTCTGGGGTGTCTCTGGCAACACTCCCCCGGGGAACATTTGAGTATTTCAGAGTGTGTGTGTGTGTGTGTGAGAGAGAGAGAGAGAGAGAGAGAGAGCACACGTGTTGCACGTGTTGGTGGTTGTGTGTGTCTTGGGTAGCAAATTCCAAATTGGGGGTGGGGGTGTTGTGTGCAGGACGAGTTGAAGCCCTGTGCGTTGGAGGGGCGACATCTTCTCAGAGTTGGACCCGGGAGGGCCTTGGTGGCCCTCAATGTGGTCTCAATTCTCAGGGCTGGATGCTGATCCCTTGGGGGCCCCAGGGTGTGGCCCCTGAAACAGCACTTGGGACTCCTGAGTGAGAGTCGCCGCCTTAGAGGTTGGGTGTAAGTGGGTGTGCCAGGAACTGCTCATCTAAACATCCAGATTCCCAAAAATGCTGGGGGTGGGGGATGGATGTTGGGGCGGGGGGGGGCGAGGCGGGGGCTGCTGCCCCAAGCCACAACATCCTCATTCCCCTCTATCCTCAGCAAAAAAAAAAGAAGAAGAAGAAGAGACTCAAATTCCCTTCCTGGAAAAGCCTGTGAGACTCTGTTCCAGGCGGCTGGACGTGGCTGTCAGTGTGGGGCTCACGGAGGGACACTCCCAGGCGGGCGGGAACCAGGGGCTCTGTGGGCGACCTATGCCTAGACCAGCCCTGAACCGCCCCCCGCCGCCCCTCTCCCCCTGAAGCCCGTGCCATGTCCCTCCCCAGCCCCTCGTATCTTTGGGTTTAAGGGCACATGCGCGCATCAAGGTCTCGGGGGTTGAGCACCATGCTCTGAGATGCCATGTGGATGGGTCACAGGTCCGAGGCTCACTCCTGGCCTTTGGTGGGGGCGTCTTTGGTTGGTTCTGGGAGGGTTTCCTGCTTGGGGAGAAGTCGAACGAGGGGGGACTTGGGAACAAACAGAGATTCGCATACGGGCGTGTGAGGGGGGCCACAGAGACGTGGCCGGAGACGGCGAAGCCTGCATGGCCCCCGCCACACCCAGAGCCCAGGCTGGAGCACTGGGAGTGTGGAGGGCCGCGGGCTGCACCCCACCACCAACTTCTGGAGCTGTATCCCGGGTGCTGGCGGTGTTAGGAGTGACCTGGCCCCGTGGCGTGCGAAGTCACGTATGTGAAGCACCACTGGTGGCTGTGAAGTGCTGATCCCTTGGGGGCCCCAGGGTGTGGCCCCTGGAAGAGCACTTGGGACTCCCGAGTGCGAGTCGCCGCCTTAGAGCTGCTGGCTCTGCAGTGAGAGCACCGAGGACTAGAGAGGGAAGGAGTCACACAGGCTGGACCACGCAGAGCAGGGCTTGGGCTCATGTCGCCTGCCCGCCTGTCTGGGCCTGTGCGCATCCTCAGCCCTCCCCACAGTGCTGAGAAGCCCTCCATGGGGTGGGGGGATGCCCCCTTGCTTTCATGTCCCTCGTGTCCGCTCGGAGGCCGTTTCGTCCTGCCTCGCTCCAGCCGGACACTCCTCCCACAGCCCTCCTTTCCTTCTGAGCTGGCGTCCAGGTGGGGAGGTGCACTCAGTACCCTGCCGCTGAGCGTCTTATGCTTCTCCCGTGTGGCAAGGGACAGTGGGAGTGCACAGGGCAGGACAGAAGAGAAGCGTTTCTCCCGCACCCCTGCCCCGTCACTCAGCCCCCCGCACCATCGCCTCTGAGCAGGCAGAGATCCAGAGAGGGTCCCTGAGCTGATTCCCGAGGGGTGGGAGACAGTGGGCCGGGGGGGGCGGGGCGTGGGCAGCAGCAGGGGCTGACACCTTCACACTGGGCTCGGGACGTTGAGGACCGTGTCCTCACCCGCCTTATCTCTGAGCCCAGACCCCCAGCCGAGGCCTGGTTGGTGAGACGAGGAGGCTGAGGTCAAAGGCAGAGCCAGGGTTAGAAAACTTCCCATCAGGGGCCCGAGAGATATGACAGTGGGGAGGGTGCTTGCCTTGCACGTGGCTGACCTGGGTTCGATTCCCAGCATCCCACACGGCTCCCCCAAGCGGGGTTAAGAGGAATCCCTGAGTTCAGGGCCAGGAGTAACCCTTGAGCGTCGCCCACACCAAAGGACTCCCATAGCCCTCCAGACATAAAAGCTTGTCTGGCCTGATGCCCCACATCAAAAGCACACACACACACACACACACACACACACACACATACACACACACACACACCCCTCTCCGCCTTGATGTGTCCCCTCGGCACGTCTGCCTTCCAACCGTCCCTTCCCTCGGCATCACTGCGTCCCTCCGCCACCCCTGCCTCTGGGACAGTCTCAAAGCCCAGCAGGAAGTGAAAGTGTCAGTGCCACCTGATGGCCCACATCCTCTCTGTCATCTGTCTGTCTGTCCCGGGTCGTCCACGCTGGCTGGAGCGCTGCTTCCTCCTCCACTGCCGTGGGTCTCAAGGCCTGGCCCTGTCCTGCCCGTTAGGACCCCATGTCCCTTTCTGAGCTCACCTTGGCTCGCCCCACCCCACCCTGCCCTGCGCTGGTGGCAGCAGATGCGGGGTCCTGGAGAGGACCCCGTGGAGCCTGGGGGGACCCGCGTTGGACACAGCCTCCTGCAGGGCGGCGGCCAGTCTACAGGGACTTTCTCACTGAAACTGTGGGAGCTGAGTCGGGTGCCCTGGGCTGTGTCCATCTGTCCGCCTGCAGGAGCCCCTGTCCTTGTCCCATTTCAGCCCGTCCACGGCAGAGATCGCCCTGTCACTAGCAGCCCTGTGCCTCCTTGATGACCCCATACCCTTAGCATTCCCTGCCCTCATGGTTCCTGGCACCGGGTCTGCAGAAGGTTGGCACCGCCATTTCCTGTGCTGTGGATGTTAGCAACCACTTCCTGGTTGGTTCGGGTTTGAAGGGGTCCCACCTGGGGTAGCTCCCGGCAGTGCTGGGGACACCAGGTAGTGCGAGGGATTCGCTCCCCGACCTCCACGGGTGAAGCCTCTGCTCAACGCCCGCCCCCTTCTCCCAGTACCTGCCCCAGCAGTTTCTACCTGACCACCTCTCAGTACCTTCAGAGGGTGCCTGGACGCAGCCCCAGGGCCTTTGGTGGTGCTCTCAAGGACTGAGCCACTGGCTGGGAGGGCCTCAGTGCCCGGGCCTCTCCATGGGCCCTCCCCCTGGGACTCCCCACCTCTCTTCATTCTTACCTGGGGGACCAATGCCAAGTGTGGCTCATGCTTTTCCTTGGGGGAAAGGGGTTATGATGCCAGTCCCAGCCAGCAGACACCACATTAGACAAGGTGTGGTGAGGTCAGTGCCCACGCCGCGAGCATGTGTGCACGGAGTCTCTCTCTCTCTCTCTCTCTCTCTCTCACGCACACACACCACACACCCCTCTCTGCCTTGATGTGTCCCCTCGACACGTCTGCCTTCCAACCCTCCCTTCCTCCGTCCCTCCACCACCCCTGCCTCTGTGACGGTCTCAGGTTCCCTAGTCCCAGGCGGCTGAGAGATTCAGGTGCGCTCACCCAGGTGAGGTCGGGGACTTGGCCCTGCCTGCATGCTCCACAGTGAGCTATGAGTGATGTCGGTGGGCCCCACGGGTGACTTGTGTGAGGCGGGGAGGAGAAAGACGGTCACTTCCTCCCCACCCGCCGCTGCCACCCGGGACCCAGGGCTACTGGGTTCTTGTCTCGCCTCGCAGAAAGGAATTTCAGGAGTAGACAAGCAGTGAAACAAATAGATTTTATTTGGAGGATTTTAAGGTGCGGAGGGGGGGAGAGAGAGAGAGAGAGAAAGAGAGAGAGAGAGAGAGAGTAAAGTTAGACACGAAAGCATGAAAGTCCACATCTCAAGAGGGGAGATGTGGGCGACACATGTACTCGGGCGACACATGTGCTCGGGCATCACATGTGCTCAGCCACGTGGGCGTAAGCACCCATGGGCTCAGGCAGCATCTGTGCGCCCTTCCTTTGTTCCAGGTGGCCTTTATAGGGTTTCTCCAACCTGCCCCCACGTGGGGCTTCTTCCCAAGTAAAAGTCCGTTGCTAAGGGGGTGACCAGGGAGGTCCAAAAAGAGGAATTTCAGGGGGAGGAGGCCTGTATCCTCAGGGTCTGCGGATGGTCTTGGGTGGTCTTATCAGGTCTTTGTTTTTCTGTATCCACAAGGTGGGTCATTCCTAGAATTCTTCTGCCATGAAACTTTGTTTCACTGCAAAGGGCCTTTCCCTCTCTACCTGCCTACATCATATCCTCCCCCCTAGAGATTTCACCACCTTAAGTCTCTAAGGGGAAAATGGTCGGTGGTCCATCTTCTGAAGCTGCTTCATGATGCTAACAGAGGGGCGAAGACCCTACCTGTGCAAGGGGGGAATCTCACGCTACCTTAGTTTAAAATGGGCCCCAGGCAAAGAATTGGTTGGGCCCCTGAAGTTATCTGAAAGAAAAGATCAGATTGGTTAGACTGAGGGATACCACTTGGAAATGGTTAGACCCTGGAGGAGTAGAAGTTCCTTTCTGACCCAGTCAGGACAGAGTTGTTCCACTGCATTGGTCCAGGAGTTAGCAACTTTCCTTGTTGGGTAAATCCATCAACTTCCTTTTGGAAACCTCCAGTGTCCATCGTTCCTCTTCTGCAGAGCGTTCTGGCTTAGAGGAAATATTCTCTGGTGTTAACCCCACAATGCAACAAAAATTAAGAGCTGTTAATATCCTTGTTCTCTCCAAATGACTGTTCTCAGAAAATGAGATGCAATACAGAAAGTATAGAAAGAAAATTCACAGTATTTTAGAACGAGATATTAATCCATTCTAATTGAACCAGTTTAGATGCCCTTTCTTGACACTTTGGCCAATTCACAGACTGGGGGAATGCAATTCTGCACTTTGAGATGAGCTTCACCCTAGTAAAGCTCTGGCTTCCAGTGCTCTGATCAGACTAGTGACAGCATGTATAACATTGAGGTCCTTTATAGATTTAGGCTGTAAACCAAGTTCAGGTGCAATAGCACAGTGGGTAGGGCGTTTGCCTTGCACGCAGCCAACTTTTATCTAAATTTCCCAAAAGAGGAAGTACCTTTTAGATCAAGATTAAATACATTTATTCAATCACCTCTGTAGAATTAGAATCTGATTCTTACAAAAAGCAAGTTACAGAAACATGGTTTTCTCTCCACCTTCATTTTAAAACGTTGCAAGATAGCTTAACAAACCTGGCTTGTTCTTTTGCATAAACACAGAAAGATGAGAGAACTCTCCATTTGGGATACCCCATTATTTACTGAGAAGTCCTGGGGGTCGGCTAAAGACAGGAGACACACCAAAAGTGGCATTAATCTTATCTGGCACGTCAGAGCTACCCAGGCCTGGCCAGAAGATGTCCCGCGACGAACTGGATGGCGTCGAGCCTTCAGGTTGAGCTGGATGTGGCTTTGGGCCTCATTTTCCACAGAGATGCCCCGGCAGAAAGGAGTCCATCCCATCCCTTCTTCGGGGCTGAGAGAAATCCTGGTTTCCAGGTTTTTCCTTGATGCTGAGAGTAGGCCCAGACTAAGTCATTGCAGAGTCCTAGATTCCTCATTCTCCATAGCAGTGATGATTTCCAGTCTTTCCTTGAGCCGGCCTGCCTCTAGGGTCGCCCTGAGGTTTGTAGGGTATTTGAAACAGTACCTGTTAAGTCCCTGCTCCTGTCATTTAGACAGATCCCCTGACTGTTTTCCTGGAAGAGGGCTTTGGGGTCCCATGGCTGGTTTTTCCTGTCTGCATGAGGGGTAGACCCTATTACAGAGAGGAAAGACTTATCTGGATTTATGCAAACCAACATAGTGCCATGAAGCATTAAAAATTGACTGAAGGTACAAAAGAAGAGAAAAGCAAGCCTCTCACTTTATCACAGTGAGATGCAATTCACCCGTTTGCTGTGGGTCCTAGTCAGAGAAGCTAAAATCTGTATAAATAAAGCATACAGTTTAACATGTTTTCAATCCCATGTGGAAAACTTTAACTTCTCATTAATAAGAGCACTCTACCAGGAGTCCAGTGTACAGTTTAACATGTCTAACTAATCCCATGTCAAAAACTCTTGATTTCCTGCAACTTTTGAAAAATTTAATTATCTTAAGAGCACTGTTACAGGAGTCTGGATAATCCGTCCAGTATCTTTTCCATAGATCTTACCAAAAATTACTAGAACAATTCTGCATGTGATTTAAAGAGTTTCTTGCTACAAAACAATTTGATCAGTTCCTTTTCGTTTTAAGGTTGTTTTAAAACCTCAAACCTTCTACACATTCCTTTACATTCATTCTGTAAAAATCAACTTCACTTTAACAGGATTCCTTTCCTTTTTCCCACTGATATCTCCATCCATTACTTTCTATATTCCTAATAGTCATCCCACAAGTTTAAACTCTTATTTTACTGAACTTAGCACAACATGATCTCCCAAGTTTGGACACTAGTTACCAATCATCTCATTTAACATGACAAAACTACTCTGCAGTACCATTTCAAAAGCATTACATCAGCTCTAGAGATATTTTAAAAGGCTTTAGAGATGCTCACAAAAGTTCTTACAACATATATTCACTAGGTAAAAGTTCACTTCACATTAGAAATGAACCAAGAGACATCTTAGTATTCTGATTTCTAGGAAAACACAGATACAAAAAGATTAAAACACTCATAGATGACCATGAAACAGAAAGCATTTCACACTTAGGTACAAAGTTCTGTGAAGGTCAGGACTAGGTTGATACCTGGAGACAAAACTTGGCATGAAATTAAGTTATCATAATAATAGCTTGCATTTTCACATACAGGACAGGCTGGTTAATAGTCAGTAAAAGTTCCCACATTTCCATGAGATTCTCCATTCTTATCTCAAACTCTCTACCAAGGCACAAAGCTATGGCTTAACTCTATCAAGATGACATCTGAGATCACTTATAATTCTTTGCTAAGTACCTCTAGAAATTTTAGTTACCAAAAGTCTCATAGATCAAATAAAAACACTGGTAGGATAAGTTTTGCAACAAACTTTATAACTCTAGAAACTCATATTTTAAAATAAATATGAACCTGTTTTTATGTACCACATTATTTCAACTCACAATATTTTCTAGGTCAAATATTCTAATCCAATGCAGATACAAATATGTACATTGATATAACGGCATAAAACCCTTGAACCACCAATTAATATAAAACATGATAAAAACTTCTTTGGCTTCATTTCAATAGTTCTTATACCTTACTTTTTTAAATCATAAGCTTTCTACACCAGATACTTTTACCAATTCCACAAGAATACAAACGTGTTTTCAGACACAGAAAAAGCCCTTTAGTTTTTTCAAACTTTGATATTAGCATAAGAAAAAGCACTTGGACTGTCAATGTTTATGGGAACATAAGAAAACTATTTATGAATATGAGGAAACTTTATTTTAGTGGCTTCTGTCCCTCTGTTTGTAAAGACGGCCTAACTTTCATTACAATTGGCTGAGGCTTGTAAGATAAAGCCTTGCATTCTCTGGACTTTATTTCATTTTAGTTTCAGGCTCTGATTCCGCAGCTCTTCCTGAATAGTACAGATTCTTAAGTTCAAAAGGATTTCAACTGTTACTAATCATTAACGTTCTTCTAATAAGAAATCTAGATTGAGAATTCTGCTTTCTCTGTAGGCTCAACCTTCTGATAAGAAATCTTCGTTTAAACCTTGTCTAGCAAGTTCCAAAAACAACTGCATTCCTTCAATCACTGAGTTGCATATCACTGACTTCTCTAGAATTTCTACTTCTGATTTCAACCTGGTTCCAGCACTCGAGTGTTCCACACAGACAGACAGACAGACAGACAGACAATGAACTGACTAAAGACCACACATACATGTGTACACATCTGCAGTTGATCGATCGATCTGACCCTTCAAAAATGGCAGGGAGAAAACTGATGGACTGAGAAAGGAAGGAGCAGTCCCCAGGGCAAAGAAACCCTGTTGGCCAATTGGGAACACTGCTCCCCGTTTCTCAGCCTGACCAGCCAGTCTCCTGTTTGTTAAAAACGGGTCAAGAAAGCGCTTTTGTACTTTACTTTGTTGATATAAGCCGGCAAAATAAACTATGACAAAGATGTTACCATATTTTGGCCAAGGCTAGTTCTGAGGCAGGGAGCTGGTACCTTCTTATCAGGCATGGAGATAGGCTGCATTAGTGACGCACTTCTTTGTTTCTGATATCAAACAGTTAATCACGATCTTGCATTTTTCCTGCCGCCTCTGCTTTGATGATCCTATTTCTTTTGTTACCTGCAAAGATCTGACTGCAAAATGATCTGGTAATGCAAACTGCCATTCACTGTATATCCTTCTCAATATTCTAACTTATACTCAGGCCACGCGGTGTTACAGAGGTCAACAAGATACTCCTTATCTAAACTACCTACTTGGAAGCTCTTCCGGTGTTTTAACGAGCAACCCAAAGGAGAATATTTAGGTACTGATGTAGAATTTCCCATATTTCCTAATTGCCAGCAATAATCTATGAAAAAGATGGTTCCTTGGCAAAACTTTTCTCCAGGTCTATCACTTTGGCCTCTCCCAAGGGGCCTCTAACCCCCTGTAATTTGGCCTTTACTCTGGCCTCTCCGGAGGGGACTCTAACCCCCCCCCCCTGTAAATTGGCCTCTACTTTGGCTTCTCCCAAGGGGACTCTAACCCCTCGTGGATAGGCCTTCACTCACAGGCTCAATGGATTTGGACCGTCTCCACCAATGGCCTCTGCTTCCACCGCAGGTGTCCCTGGGCGGACCTGGCATCGGGCAGACCCACAGCTGTGTGCCCGAGCCTAACCTAGTGCTGTGGTCTTAAAACTCTGCTCCTTGAAAAAGTTCTGCCTTTTTTTAGCTTGCTATATCTTCCCTGCTTTTTTGATGGCTCGCTGCTTTCCTCAGGCTTCTCACCTGCCTTTTACCCTTTTTTTTTTCTTTCTGCCTGACCTCTGGACTGCCTTCATTAGCATTTCAAATGACCTCTAGCTGATCTTCTAGTTAGACTGAGACTGGGTAGGGAAAAGGATTTTCTGCCTGGAAATTGATCTGCTTTAGTTTCCCAGAATCTTCTCACTAATGGGCTTTCCTCCCGTCCCTCCCATAGTGGACGGTGATGCGAGACAAAGGAGGGGTGCCTCTTTGCAGAGACCATTCAGATGCTTGCCTGGCCGGTGGAGAACTTGGCCTTAGTGGTTCAGCATTGTGACTTGCGACCGGCAGCTATGCCAGTGCCACCCTTGACCGTATGTTCTCCGTGGAATCGCAGGCAGCCCACTCGAGCTCCGTGACTTTAGAGGGACTTTAAGAGTGCCAGGTCGTGGAGCTACAAAATCACGCCCGATAGGAGGACCTATCAGGGTGCTCATACACACACACATTCACACAGAGGTTATCACATTCCTCCCCCTTTCCCCCTAGAGATTTCCAAGGGAGCATACCTCCACAGCAGATTTTCCACAGATTACCTCCTTCCTCGTGGATTTCTTCACTGCCTGTCCCTTCATGGTCATCATCTGATGTCGGTGGGCCCCATGGGTGACTTATGTGAAGCGGGAAGGAGAAAGACGGTCACTTTCTCCCCACCCGCCCCTGCCACCCGGGACCCAGGGTTACTGGGTTCTTGTCTCACCTCACAGAAAGGAATTTCAGGAGTAGACAAGCAGTGAAATAAATAGATTTTATTCGGAGGATTTTTAGGTGCGGAGGGGGAGGGGAAGAGAGAGAGAGAAAGAGAGAGAGTAAAGTTAGACATGAAAGCAAGAAAGTCCACATCTCAAGAGGGGAGATGCAGGCGCGCATATGCTGCCTGAGCCCATGTGGCTTACGCCCACATGGCCGAGCACATGAGTTGCCCGAGCACATGTGTCGCCCGCATCTCCCCTCTTGAGATGTGGACTTTCGTGCTTTCATGTCTAACTTTACTCTCTCTCTCTCTCTCTCTCTCTCTCTCCCTCCGCACCTAAAAATCCTCCAGATAAAATCTATTTATTTCACTGCTTTTCTACTCCTGAAATTCCTTTTTGCAAGGCGAGACAAGAACCCAGTAACCCTGGGTCCCGGGTGGCAGAGGCAGGTGGGGAGAAAGTGACCGTCTTTCTCCTTCCCGCTTCACATAAGTCATCCGTGGGGCCCACCGACATCACGAGGATGCTTGCTTTGTCCTTGTCTCCGATGTGCTTCCACGGGCAGGACGGGAACCACACACTGGGGAGGCCTTGCCCATGGCTGAGCTGGGTTGACCCTCGGCTTCCCGTAGGGTCCCCTACCCCGAGCACCACCAGGAGGGATCCCTGAGCACAGAGCCAGGAGTCAGCCCCGAGCACTGCTGGGTGTGGCCCAAAAACCACAAAAGAGAAAAAAGGAAGAAAAAGAAATCTCAGCTGTAGTCATTCACAGCAGTGCCGGACGGAGAAGTCAGTTGCCAGCTGGTGGCATCTTAGACCCCAACTTCCCCCAGTGGTGCTCTGGGTGCTCCCTGCCCCTGCTGTGCAGGTGCTCCGTGGAGGAAGAGGATGTGACGTCCGCTCCCCGCTGCCCTGAGCACAGGCGAGAGCAGAACGGGTCTCGCCTGGCCCTCCTGGCTAGGAGCTTGGGGGGGGGGGGGGGGTGTCGTTCATCGTCTGTGTCTTCCCAGCACCCCTGAGATGACAGGAAAGCATTTCCCTCTCAGGCCCCGGGCAGTACACCTCCATGGAGCTGGGGACCCTAGAGAGCAGCTACCTGGACCTCCTCAACAGCAATGCTGACCCCATGCAGCTGTACCACCTCTGTGACCACCTGGACCTGGCTGGAGAGGAGACGGACATCTGCTCAGGTGGGCTTGCTCCCCTCCCCTCCCCGGCCCGTCCCGCTCCCCGCCCGGCCCCATCCCCAAGTGGAGCCAGGAACCAGGGCCAGGCCCTGCTCTGCGCTCAGCACCACGGACAGCTCCGAGGTCCCAGCCTATCCTTCCTGGGAAGACTTTCTCCACTCTTCCCTTGGGTAGGGCGTTCGCCTTACAAGCGGCCAGCATGGCCGACCCGAGTTCGATTCCTCCGCCCCTCTCGGAGAGCCTGGCAAGCTACCGAGAGTATTCGAGATGCCAGACACAGTCACAACAAAGTCTCCAATGGAGACGTTACTGGGCCCGCTCGAGCAAATCGACAGCCAACGGGAGGGCCTTTACCTTTACCTTTACCCTTCTTCCCCAGAACCCGACAAGGACACCATCAACTGTGAGCAGCTCCATGGTCTCTTTTGTGACATAGAAGATGACGAAGAGACCAGGGAAGCTTATAACAGTATTGGTGAGGAAATGTTTGGGTCAGGAAAGGGGTGGGCGAGGCCAAGGGTCCCACCCAGCGACGCTCAGGGTTTCCTCCTGGCTCTGCACTCAGGAATCACTCCTGGCGGTGCTCAGGGGACCCAATGGGATGCTGGGAATTGAACCCGGGTCAGTTGCGTGCAAGGCAAATGCCCAGCCTGCTGTGCTATTATTCCAGCCCCTTGATACATGTGTGTGCATGTGTGTTTGCATGACTGTGCGTGCGTGTGTGTTGAGTATGCATGTGTGTGCATGGATGTGTGTGCATGAGTGTGCATGTGTGCATGCATGTGTGTGCGTGTGTGTGAGCCCGCGCACCCCTTTCACAAGAAGAAGCATCCCCTCTTTGTCCGAGCCTCCCTTGTTCCACAGACATCCACCGGGCACCTACTGTGTGCCAGCCCCCCCGGGGCCTGTCCAGGCCCGGGCCACACACGTGGGGGACCCAGCTCAAAGGTTTCACTTTGTCGTACACAGCGGACCTGGATTCCTACATCTTCCAGGACGCCCAGCCAGACAGCTGGAGCAGAGATGCCTTCAGTGAGTCTGGAGCTCCCACAGCCCTGCTTCCTTCTCTGCCCCTGGGGGGTCCACCCTGGCCCTCCCCCTGGGGGTGGCCCCCTCTGCATGCACAGGCCAAGGGGACTCCCCAGGGGCGTCCACCAGAGTGAGCGCTGGTCTCTGGCTTTGCTCTCAAGGCAAGCACATGGGCGTGGAAGACAGCGCGGGAGACAGCGGGAAGGCCCTGGAGGAGGCCGGGCAGCGGGGCCCAAAGAGATGTGAGTGACCCGTCCCCGGCTGACCCCCCATTTCCAGTGAAGTCTGTCTGCCCTGTCCGGGGTTTGCCCCCATCCCCTTCCTGGTGACCCGATGTGGGTCTCTGGGCCTGGTTACCCTGAGCCCACCCGCATTTCCTGGCTCCTCTCACCCCCAACCTCCACGTGGGCAGCAGCTGAGTAGGGCCAAGCTGGCTCTGCTGGCAGTGCTCTGTGTGACAATGAGGCCTCCTGTCCAGCCCACCCCACCTCACCCCCTCACCACACAGACAGCAGACTCTCCATGGACACCAGACCCGTGCCCTGTCCTGGGGCCCCTCCACGGGGAGGAGATCCAATTCCCCGGGGCCTGCCTGCTGACAGGATGTTCTCTCTGCAGCCTGCCCGGAGGAGGTGCTGCCCGCAGACCCCAAGCACCGGAAGCTGGGTGAGGAGGGGCGGGGCAGGAAGGATGCAGAGAGCAGCTGGGCGGGGTGGGGGCAGGGGTGCACTGCCTGTTGACCAGGGGGCAGGGAGACTTCAGGGTAGAAAAGGGACCTCTTCCAGATACGCACAAACGGACCTTTGGAAGAGCAAAGTTCAGAGAGGTGAAGCCTTTTGTCCCAGGTCACACAGCAGTGCTTCGAGACTTGAAAGCAAGACCAGGATTCCCTTCCAGGCTCTGTGGGGAGATTCTACTTCTTTTAGGAAGCTTCCCCATGCACACCCCCCCAAAAAAAACCCAGCCAGCCCCTCCCATCTTTATTTTATGTTTTTTTGTTGTTGTTGTTGGACCTGAGACCCCAGTCCCATTCCTTTCACCCCACGTCCACTGGCCCTTAGGTGTCCAGGCCCGGAGTCCTAGGACCTTCCTGCCTCCTTAGCCCCTGCCCCTGGAAACTCACCATCCCCCCATCCCAGCGGTTATTACTATAAGGGGGGGAGACCATGTGCCAAGTGAGGAACAGGGGAGGAAAGGCAGAGTCTGATGGAGGAAGCCCAGTCCCTGCCCTCAGGAAGTCCCAGCCTGATGGCAGTGCCAAGCCCTCGCCCGTGAAGACCCAGGTGGGTTGCAGGGTGTCCCTGTTTGATGAGGTGGCTCTGCCCAGGAAGACCCCGGGGGGACTCCCCAGAGCCTGGAGTTGGCAGCAGCCAGACTGAGAGGCCCAGTTCCGGGAAGGCCCCCTCCTGCCCCGGGTGCTGCTTGGGCCTCCGGAGCCCAAGGACAGGCCGCAGAGGGTGGGCGAGGCTGCAGCCAACCCTCACCCCCCGCCCCATCCTGCCCCGCCCCACTCTCCATCCAGGAAGCTGAAGGTGGCAGTGCAGGAGTAGGCTGAGGGCCTGGGGGCTGGGGGCCGAGGGTTGCGGGGCGGCTGCTGGGGTCAGCTCTGATCAACCCCACTTCACTCGGCAGAGAAGAGGCAACTCCCCCAGGACCCGCTTTCCCCGGCCCTCCCCAGACCCCGCCTCCCCAGCCCTCCCCAGGCCCCGCCTCCCCAGCCCTCCCCAGGCCCCGCCTCCCTGGCCCCGCCTCCCTGGCCCCGCCTCTTAGGCCCCTCCTCCCCAGGCCCCGCCTCTCAGGTCCCGCCTCCCCAAGGCCTGCCTCCCAGGCCCCGCCCCCTAGGCCCCGCCTCCCCAGGCCCCGCCCTCAAGCTGCACCTGCCAGGCCCCGCCTCCCCAGGCCCTGACTCTCAGGCCCCACCTCCCCAGCCCCCGCCTCCCCAGGCCCTGCCTC
Source organism: Sorex fumeus (assembly GCF_029834395.1). Classification (NCBI taxonomy): domain Eukaryota; kingdom Metazoa; phylum Chordata; class Mammalia; order Eulipotyphla; family Soricidae; genus Sorex; species Sorex fumeus. The sequence goes on along the minus strand of NW_026606222.1, from coordinate 1,659,129 downwards.
CCCAGGCTCCGCCCTCAGGCCCCACCTCCCAGGCCCCGCCCCCAAGGCCCCACCTCCCCAGGCCCCACCTCCCAGACTCCGCCTCCCCAGGCCCCGCCTCCCCAGGCCCCGCCTCCCCAGGCCCTGCCTCTCAGGCCCTGCCTCTCAGGCCCCGCCTCCCAGACTCCGCCTCCCCAGGCCCCGCCCTCAAGCTGCACCTCCCAGGCCCCGCCCCCAAGGCCCCACCTCCCCAGGCCCCACCTCCCAGACTCCGCCTTCCCAGGCCCTGCCCTCAAGCTGCACCTGCCAGGCCCCGCCCCCATGGCCCCGCCTCCCCAGGCCCTGACTCTCAGGCCCCACCTCCCCAGCCCCCGCCTCCCTAGGCCCTGCCTCTCAGGTCCCGCCTCCGGACCCCACCTCCTAGACTCCGCCTCCCCAGGCCCCGCCTCCCCAGGCCCCGCCCTCAGGCCCAACCTTTCAGGCCCCGCCTCCCCAGGCCCCGCCTCTCAGGTCCCACCTCCCAGGCCCCGCCTCCCCAGGCCCCGCCCCCATGGCCCCGCCTCCCCGGGCTCTCCCCCGAGCACCCCACCTGTTCCACGCAGAGATTTCTCTGATTCCCTCACAGCTGACCCACCCGTGGTGCCAGTCCCGGAGCTCCTGCCCCAGCCCCCCCTGGTCCCGCCTGGCCTGCTGAGCGAGGAGCCCGCATTTCGCCAGAGCCCACCGGAGGCCGTCCTGGTGCCAGGTGAGGACCCCCAGAGCTAGGACCCCACAGCCCCACCACCCCTGCTACCCCCGCTGCCCCGGCTAGAGCCATTCTCAGGGTCCCAGAAGGAGCCGGACCCTGTGAGCAGGGCAGGGCCCGCCTCCGGCAGCGGACACTCGGCCCTGCGCCAGCTGCAGGGCACTTCCCGTGCCACCTCTGGGGGGTCACCAAGACCCTCACGGCCGCATGCTGGGGAGAGCAGGAAGGGAATCAGGGTGCCTGGGGAGAGGGGCAGGGACCAAGCCCTGGCCTGGCGTTGCATGGCCTCCCAGCCCCCCTGGACGCTGGCCTGGGCACATTCCTGGGCATGGTTGTGGCATGAATCTGGGCTCAGCCCTGGTGGCCCCCGGGCTCAAGCAGCACCCTCAAGCCTGTCCCCTGGGCGGAGAGGCACTGGGGTGATGCTGGTAGGGTGGGGGGGGGGGAGAGGCCTCCAGGCGTCATGCCTTCGCCGCCCCTACCCCCACCGCAGTGCTCCCACTCCCCACCGACTCCCCGACGACGTGCCTGCATCTCCAAGCCGGACCCCTTCAGCTCATCCCCACGCAGCCCCAGACGTTCTGGCAGATCTCGGGGACCGGAGCAGGCACCCCCATCCTCATCTACCAAAGTGAGTGCCCTCCCCCGCAACCCACCGCCAGGCCCTTCTCGTGACCTCCCGTCCCAGAGTTCCCCCGCACCAAAGTGAGCCTCAGAGCACCCCAAGATGATTGGGGTGTGTGCCCTGCCCCGGGCTGAGTCTCTCCAGCCCCCCCACCCCGCCCTAGCACTCCAGAGCCGAGTTTCTCCTCCAGAATAAACTTCCTTTAAAAATGAGGGGCTGGAGGGGCTGTGACCCGGGTTCGATTCCCAGCATCCCATAGGGTTCCCCGAGGACCACCAGGGGTAATTCCTGAGCGCAGAGCCAGGAGGAACCCCTGTGCATCACCGGCTGTGACCCAAAAAGCAAATAAATAAATAAATAGATTTTTTTAAAAATGAGGGGCTGGAGCCATAGCACAGCGGGGAGGGCATTTGCCTTACACACGGCAGACCCAGGTTCAATCCCTGGCATCCCACACAGTCCCCCGGTCCCCTGAGCACCACCAGGAGCAATGGAGTAATTCCTGATTGCAGAGCCAGGAGGAACTCCTGATCATCGCTGGGTGTGACCCCAAAAGCCAAAAAAAAGAGAAAGTTCCCCCTCTTTGGCCCCCAGGTGTTCCCAAGCCCCCCTCTGCGCTGGAGGGGGACCGTTGTCCTCATGCCCCTCTCCCTCCCTCCCGGTGTAGGTCAGATGCCTCAGGCGGGCCGCAAAGCCCCTCCCTGCACCCCCGGCATCCAGAGCCTCCCCGAGTCCCCGGGCCGGCCAGGCTCCACCAGCCCCTTCGCTCCGTCTGCCTCCGACCTTCCGGGCCTGCCCGAGCCCACCCTGACGTCGCAGGCCCCCACCGCAGGTATTCCAGGGGCTGAGACCCTCGGGGCCCCAATGCTCAAGTGCTGGGTGGGGGGTTCAGAGAGCCCAGAGCCAGGCAGGCCTCAGGCCAGGACCTGGAGCCAGAGCAGGAGAACCTCACCCGCCGCCCCAGGGGGCCTGCGGCCTGTGGCCATCGGGGAGGGAAGAGTTGGGCAGCCCCGCCGTCCACGCTGACAGCTGTTGCTTCCCCAGAGGATGCGGCCACCCGCAGCCCCGGCCCGGCAGAGGCCAGCAAGCCCCCAACATGGTCTGGTGAGTTACGGCAGGGACCCTGCTGGGTGCCCGGGTCTGGCTCCATTCATTCATTCATTCATTTTCTCAACACTTATCCATCTTCCTTCTTCCTTTCCTCCCTCCCTCCCTCTTTTCCTCCCTCTCTCCCTTCCATCCTCCCTCCCTCCTTTTCTCCCTCCTCCCTCCCTCCCTCCCTCCCTCCCTCCTTCCTCCCTTCCTCCCTTCCTTCCTTCCTTCCTTCCTTCCTACTTTCACTTCCTTTCTCTTTCTTTCCTCCTTCCTTTCTTCTTTTCTCTCCCTCTTCTTTTTCTTTTTGACTTTTAAGTCATTCCCGGCGATACTCAGGGGTTACTCCTGGCTCTGTGCTCAGGAATCACTCCTGGCGGTGCTCAGGGGACCCTGTGGGATGCTGGGGATGGAACTTGAGCCTTGCCCACTGTACTATCTCTTTAGACCCATTCTTTATTTCCAAGCTGATTAGAGCTGTGATTTATACAGCGACCCCACCACCAGTGTCAACCTCCCTCCCCCAGTGTCCCCTGCTCCCTCCTGTGCCCTCTCCCCTCCTCCCCTCCACCCACTGCCTTGACAGACGTGTTTCAAAGATCCAGTGTTTTGGGCTGGAGAGATAGCACAGCGGGGAGGGCGTCTGCCTTGCACGCGGCCGACCCAGGTTCGATTCCCAGCATCGCATAGGGTCCCCTGAGCACCGCCAGGAGTAACTCCTGAGTGCAGAGCCAGGAGGAACCCCTGTGCATCGCCGGGTGTGACCCAAAAAGAAAAAAAAACAAAGATCCGGTGTTTGTAGTTTCAGTGTCTGTGGTTGAGTCTGTGCTTTGGGTCTAGAAGTGTACTTTCACATCACGGGTGTGACGGAGCCCTGGCCCCCTCGTTTCCCCTTCCTCTCCTTGCCTCTCCCCTAAGTTTTTTCCTTCTGTGTCCTCCTCCCTCTGCTCTGAGGCCAAGGGTGATCCAGGTGACCCCCCTGTGCTCCGGGCCATTTCCCCATCCGGTTATTTCGTGACTTCTTCCCACAGCATCCTGCTTCCTTAGCTCTCTCCGCTGTTCATTTTCTTACCTGATTCGAACATCAACTCGGCCTCTCTCCCTCAGAAAATGTCTAGGAAGGGCTGGAAAGAGAGTTTGTGGTTCAGGTGTTTGCCGCACAAGCAGCTGCCTGGCTCCGTCCCGGCACCGCCAGGGGTCACCCCTGCCCAGATCACAGAGCACAGAGTGAAAGAGAACCTCTGAGCATGGCCAGGCAACACCCAGCCCCCTACAAAAAAAAAAAAAAAAGACAAAGGTTTCTATTTATGGGCCCTCCAGAAGCCCCCAGGAGGCATTTGCCAGGCTGAGAAAAAATGGGGGGGGGGGGGAGTGAAGGAGGGAGGGGCTGGCGGATGGGGAACCAGTGGGAGAGAAGGGGAGACCGAGGAGGAATGAGGCCACGGATGAGAGTGACCCAAAAGGGGCTGGAGCCATATCACAGCAGGGAGGGCGTTTGCCTTGCATGCGGCCGATCCGGGTTCGATTCCCAGCATCCCATAGGGTCCCCTGAGCACCGCCAGGGGTGATTCCTGAGTGCAGAGACAGGAGCCAACCCTGAGCATTGCTGGGTGTGACCCAAACAGCAAAAAAAGAAGAGTGACCCAAAGGACGCCCGGCTCTGCCCCAGGGGGCTTCTGAGCACTTTTGCCATCTCCGATCTCTGGCATTGCAGCCAGCCCTGCTCTGACTCAGATGAGGAAACTGAGGAACAGGTAGTAGAGAAGACTCAGACCAATCTGTGGCAGGAGTAGGACTTGAACCCAGACACACAGGCTCCGCTCTCCTCTGACCGTTGATGGGGTGCAAGGGGGCACCCTACACTACTCCCAGGGATATGTGGCCACCTGCACCTGGCATGGACTTGGGGGCCTCCAGGTCAACCCCCATCAGCAATCAGACTGGGGGCCTTGCACATGCTCAGAGGGTCTCCCAGCACCCCCGATCTTTTTTTTTAATTTTTGGTTTTTGGGTCACACCCAGCAATGCTCAGGGGTCACTCCTAGCACTGCACTCAGGAATTACTCCTGGCGGTACTCGGGGGACCCTACAGGATGCCAGGGATCGAACCCAGGTCAGCCGCATGCAAGGCAGACGCGCTCCCCACTGTACTATCACTCACGTGCGCCCCTCCAGATGGACAGCGGGCTTGGGAGCAAAGGCAGGGATGGAGTAAGGGGGAAAAGATGAGTGAGTGTGGGGATGGATGGATGGATGGATGGATGGATGGATGGATGGATGGGAGATTGGATGAATAGATGAGCTGCTGGGTGGACAGATGGATAGATGGATGGATGGATGGATGGATGGATGGATGGATGGACGGATGGATGGACGGATGGATGGATGGATGGAAGATTGGATGAATAAATGAGCTGCTGGGTGGACAGATGGATAGATGGATGGATGGATGGATGGATGGATGGATGGATGGATGGATGATTGGGTGAATAGATGAGTTGCTGGGTGGACAGATGGATGGATGGATGGACGGACGGACGGATGGATGATTGGGTGAATAGATGAGCTGCTGGGTGGACGGACGGATGGATGGATGGATGGATGGATAGATGGATGGATGGATGGATGATTGGATGAATAGATGAGCTGCTGGGTGGACAGATGGATGGATGGATGGATGGACGAATGGATGATTGGATGAATAGAGGAGCTGCTGGGTGGACAGATGGATGGATGGATGGATGGATGGACGGACGGACGGACGGACGGATGATTGGATGAATAGATGAGCTTCTGGGTGGACGGATGGATGGATGGATGGATGGACGGATGGATGATTGGATGAATAGATGAGCTGCTGGGTGGACAGATGGATGGATGCCTGGCTAAGTGAAAGAGGCTGCTAATAAAGAAGGCCCCAGTGGACGCTGTAATCAGTAGATGAAGCAGCTGGACAGCCCCCGGGTGCCCTCCTGGAGACCAGTCCTGCCGCTCGTAACTGCCCCCCACCCCCTTTGACCCCTGCAGAGAGTGTGGAGCGGTTCCAGCGCTCGCTGCGGGACAAGTACCAGGCGGAGCCGCTGGGCCCGGAAGGCTTCCTGGTGGAGGTGGACCTGGTGAGGGCACGGCTGGAGAGGAGCAGCATCAAGAGCCAGGAGCGGGAGCTGGCCATCCTGGACTGGACCGAGCGGCAGCCGGCCCGTGGAGGGCTGGCCGCCATCCTGCTGGCCCCTGGGGCCCGCCGGCGGCCGCAGGACACGCAGGTGATCGCTGCGCTGGGCAAAGCCGGCCAGGGGAAGAGCCTGTGGGTGCGGAGCGTGGCCCGCGCCTGGGCCAGCGGCCAGTTGCCCCAGTTCGACTTCGTCTTTCTCCTCCGCGGCCACTGCCTGGACCGTCTGGGCGACCCGTGCCGCCTGCAGGACCTGCTGTCCCTCGCGGCCTCGCAGCCACTGGACGCCGAGGTCCTGGACCACGTTGTGAAGCGGCCACACCGCGTCCTGCTCATCTGGGACGCGTTCGAAGAGCTGGAAGCCCAGGACGGGCCCCCCCACGGTGCGAGTGGACACGCGTGGACGGAGCCCTGCTCGCCGCGGGTGCTGCTGGCCGGCCTCTTCCAGCGCAAGCTCCTGCGAGGTTGCACCATGTTGCTGGCCGCCCGGCCCCGCGGCCGCCTGGCCCTCAGCCTCAGCAAGGCCGACGCGCTGTTCGAGGTGGCCGGCTTCTCCGCCCGGCAGGCCGAGGCCTATGTGAGGCGCCACTGGGCGCACCGGGACAGGCCGGAGCTCCAGGACGAGGCCCTGCGGCTCCTCCACGCACACCCCTTCCTGCTCGGCCACTGCCGCATCCCCGCGGCGTGCCAGGCCGTGTGCCGGCTCGCGGAGACCCTCGTGGGGCAGGCGGAGGGGGCCCCGCTGCCCTCCACGCTCACTGGACTCTACGTGGGGCTCTTGGGCCCAGCCGTCCGCGGCAGCCCACCGGGGGCCCTGGAGGAACTGGCCAGGCTGGCCTGGGAGCTGGGCCGCCAGCACCACAGCACCCTGCGGGCCGAGCAGCTCCCGTCGGCCGAGCTCAGGGCCTGGGCAGGGGCTGCGGGGCTCCTGCAGCCGGTGCCGGGCTCCCACGAGGCTGAGCTGGCCTTCCCCAGCCTCCTCATGCAGTGCTTCCTGGCGGCCGTGTGGCTGGCCCGGAGCCCCCACGTCAAGGACAAGGAGCTGCCGCAGTACCTGGCCTTGACGCCCAGGAAGAAGAGACCCTACGACAACTGGCTGGAGGCCGTGCCCCGCTTCCTGGCCGGGCTGGTCTTCCAGCCGCCCGCCCACGGCCTGGCCGCACTGGTGGGGCCCGTGGCGGCCACCGTGAGCGGCAGGAAGCAGAAGATGCTGAGCCGGTACCTGAAACGCCTGCAGCCCGGGCTGCTGCCAGCCGGGCGGCTGCTGGAGCTCCTGCACTGTGCCCACGAGGCGGAGGACCCCGGCCTCTGGGAGCACGCCCTGCACGGGCTCCCCGCCCACCTCGGCTTCCCAGGCACCCGCCTGGCGCCCCCCGATGTGCACGTGCTGGCCCGGGCCCTGAAGGCCGCCGGCCGTGATTTCACCCTGGACATCCGCAGCACGGGCATTGACCCCCCGGGCCTGGCCACCCTCGTGGGACTCAGCTGCGTCTCCTGTGTCAGGTGGGGGCAGGAGCCCGCCAGAGGGTCTCAGGGCCGTCGGGGGGCTCGAGGGACACCCTCCCTTTCCAAGACGGGGCGGGCGAGGCTCAGAGAAGGGGACGGCGGCTGGTCCAGGGTCCCACAGGCTGGGAGGGGCAGTCTTATCCTCTCCACCCCAGTCAAGGGTGAGCGACCCGGGTTCTAATTCGTTTTCCATCTTCTCATCAAGCCCGTTTTCTTTCTTTCTTTCTTTCTTTCTTTCTTTCTTTCTTTCTTTCTTTCTTTCCTTCCTTCTTTCTTTCTTTCTTCCTTCCTTCCTTCCTTTCTCTCTCTCTCTCTCTCTCTCTTTTTTTTTGGGTCACACCCGGCGATGCTTAGGGGTTACTCCTGGCTCTGCACTCAGGAATTACTCCTGGTGGTGCTCGGGGGACCATATGGGATGCTGGGAATCGAACCCGGGTCAGCCTCGTGCAAGGCAAACGCCCTCCCCGCTGTGCTATTGCTCCAGCCCCTTCTTCCTTTTTTTTCTTTTCATGGTTAGATCCAGGCCTCCCGGCCACTGTCCCAAAGGACTGAGCTTTCATGCAAGGGGCCTGGAAATTGCCGATACCTCAGGGTCTCCAAGCACTGCTGGAGCACAGAGCCAGGAGCAGCTGCGAGCACTGCCGGAATTGGCACACACGCAAAAGTTTTTTTTTTGTTTTTTTTTTTTTTTGCTTTTTGCTTTTTGGCGATCCTCAGGGGTTACTTCTAGCTTTGTAACTCAGGAATCACTCCTGACGGTGCTCAGGAGACCATATGGGATGTTGGAAATTGAACCTGGGTCGGCCGCGTGCAAGGCAAACCCCTCCCCGCTGTGCTGTTGCTCCAGCCCCCCACATGTAAAAGTTTTTTTGTTTTTGTTTTAAGAAAATAGACCAGGGTCAGAGGGACAGTACAGTGTTCAGGGCACTGGCTTTGCACGCAGCTGACCTGGGTTCAATGCTTGGCATCCCATAGGGTCCACTGGGCCTGCCAGGAGTGATCCCTGAGCATCGCCAGGTGTGGCTGCCAACCCCTGCCCCCTCTCTCTCTCACACACACACACACACACACACACACAATGAAGGCCAAAGCCTCCCTCAGGCCTCCCTGCCTCCCTCCTCTCTGTTCTAATGTACTTTATAGCCAACCCCTGGGTCATCCTCCAGAACTTGACTCTGACCTATCCCAACCCTGCTTGACCCTCCAGGGCCCCTTCCTGCTCCCAGTGGGAGATCCTTCACCTTCTGGGTTCAGTGAAGTCCCACAATCCGCTCGGTCACCTCGCCCCCGTCTTTAAAGTAGAGGCAGGTGGACCTGCCCCAGGACCCGCTTTAGCCAGGCCGGGGAACCCGGCACCACCACCGCGGTGGCTCAATCAAGACTTAGCAGTGAGGGCCGGAGAGATAGCCCAGTGGGGAGAGCGCCGAACTTGAACACAGCCCACCCAGGTTCCGTCCCCCTGGGGCCTCTTGAGCCCCACCAGGAGTGATTCCGGAGTGCAGAGAGCACAGAGCCAGGAGTAAGCCCTAAGCACTGCTGGGGTTTAGAATTTATTTATTTATTTATTTTGCTTTTTGTTTCACACCCGGCAATGCACAGGGGTTCCTCCTGGCTCGGCACTCAAGAGTTACTCCTGGCGGTGCTCAGGGGACCCTATGGGATGCTGGGAATCGAACCCAGGTCGGCCGCGTGCAAGGCAGACGCCCTACCCGCTGTGCTATCTCTCCAGCCCTGGGGTTTAGAATTTAGCACTGAGCTTCCTGGTAGCCAGAGCAACAACAGCAAAACGAAAAAGAAAAGAAAAGGAAAAGGGAAAGACAGTCTCTGGGGAGCAGGGAGGTGGAGGGGGCGGAAAGGAAGGGAGAGGGAGGGAGAGGGACGGGAGTGGTCCTGGAGGGCTTCCTGCAGGAAGCGGGGCTGGCCCTCCACCACTCTCACTCTGAGGCCCTCCCTCCCCAGGGCTGCCTTGAGCGACGCGGTGGCGCTGTGGCGGTCTCTGCGGCAGCAGGGACAGACCGGGCTGCTGCGGGCGGCAGAGGACAAATTCACCATCGAACCCTTCAAGGTCGAGTCCCCGAAGGACGTGGAGGACCTGATCGACCTCGTGCAGCTGCAGAGGTGAGGGGGGGTGGGGGCCGGCGTTCAGGGGTCCTGCCCTGCTGCCCCCGGGGCTCAGAGGCGCTTGGTCCAGCCTTGGCCCGGCTGCTCCGTCGTGGGTGGTGCCCGGGCCGTGCTCTGACCCCCGTGCCGTGCCGCCACACCGGGGAGAGGGGTCTCGGGGAGGCCGTTGGGCTCAGAGGCAGCAGGACCCCGACCCCCACTAACGCCGCCGTTCCTGCAGGGCCCGAGGGACCCCCGGGGACGCCGAGCCAGGGGAGCTCCCGGCTGTCCGGGGCCTGAGGAAGCTGGAGTTTGCGTAAGTCGGGGGGTGCCTGCTCGGGGTGCCACACGCCGTCCTCTTCAGCAGCACCGGGTGGGCGCCCCCAGAATCATCCCTCCCCTGCCACCCCACCACTCGGGCGGGGAGAGGGCAAGCATGGGCAGGCTGGGGGAGCTTCCCGGAGGAGGTAACTGAAGAGCCAAGTGGCAGAGAAGGCGTCAGCCTGGGGTGCGTGGGAGGCCGCAGGAGAGAGAAGGTTCTCCCGGGGGTGGGGCTCGGTCTTTGGAGGACACTGCCCGCACACCCCACGGACACACCACCTGTCCCCCGTGCCCACTCGTGTGTGTGTCCACGGCCAGCCGGAGGGTTTTCTGGCACAACTACCCCCTCCAGGCTGACCTCTGCCCCCCCCCCCAGAGCAGGGGTGCCCAGGCCCTCCCGCCTGAGGCTCAGAACAGGGGCTCTCCCTCAAGGGACGCCCGGGAGCTTCCTAGCCTGGGCAGCCGAGCACCCCAGCCGAGCACCCCAGCCGAGCACCCCCGGGCTGGGGACGGTGCCGATTTCTGCCCTGAGCGTCGTGCAGGGAAAGCCTCAGTCGCCCCCCTGTGGCCAGAGCTGCCAAAGATGGGGGGGAGGGCACAGCAGCGGGGGCCTGGGGGCCCAGGCTGGCCCCGGTGACCGAGAGGGGCAACACCCAGCTCGTGCGCCCCAGGGGGCAGCAGTGAAGCTCGGGATGCGGGTGGGACACCTACACCCCTGAGCCTGGGGAGCCCCTCTGGGGATCATCACCAGCCCCCGCACACAGGTGCAGGCGCGTAGGTGGCACGTCTCTCTGTCTGTACGTACGTCTGTCTGTCTGTCTGTCTGCCTGTCCATCGTCTGTCGGTCTGTCCATCCGCCTGCCTGTCCATCCGTCTGTCTGTCCATCTGTCTGTCTGTCCATCTGTCTACCCGGCAGTCTGTCGGTCCGTCTGTCTTTCCACCCATCATCTGTCTGTCCATCCGTCCATCTGTCTGTCTGCCCGACTGGCTGTCTGGCTGGCTGTCTGCCCGTCCATCTGTCTGCCCGGCTGTCTGTCCCTCCATCTGTCTGTCTATCCGTCTGTCCATCCGTCTTTCTGTTCGTCTGACTATCTGTCTGTCTGTCCATCTGTCCGTCTGTCTGTTCACCTGTCGTCGTCTGTCTGTCTGTCCGTCCGTCTGTGCATCTGTCCGCTGAGCCCAGCTCTGGGTCTGACAAAGACAAAGGTTGAATTTGCGTTTGGCGCTTCTTGGGGCTCTGCAGTCTCCTAGCAAGACGGAGCCGGGAGCCTCGGCCGGTGTGTGCCGCGCACCCTCTGACTGAGCCCCTGGGGGCTCGGGATCACCCCCAGTTCACACTTGGAAGAACCGGGGGGCCCTGGGAGGCCCGGTCCCTTGCGCAAGGTCCACAGCTCACTCCCCGTGCTGTCTGTCCCTCCCGATCCAATGCCCCCACCCCCCCCCACATGACCCAGCAGAACCCACACGTTTCTTATTCGGGACGGAAACCAGCACGCAGCAGCTGCGCAGGGGAAGCGGCAGGGACAGTCGGACCCTCGCGGAACCCTCAGGCTGGGTTATCTTCAGCTTGAAGAGCCCCGAGCTCAGGGTGGCAGCGCCTGTGGGGTGGAACGGCCCGGAATGGGGAGGGGGGCGCCGGCCAGCTAGAGCACAGAGCCCCAGTGAGGATGCCAGGAAGAGGCAGGGAGGTGCTCTGAGGGGAGCCGGGAGCCCAGGGCCGCCTCTGCCGCCCCCCCACCGGGCGCCCCCTGCACCAGGTTCAGCCGCTCGCACCCCGTGGGGGCTCGGCTGGTCACCAGGGTCCTCCCTGATCGGTGCCCACCCCGGGCTCACCCCACTTCCTGCCACGTTCTTTCCAGGCTCCGAGACACAGTTGGGCCTTGGGGGCTGCCACGATGCTGCTGCCAGATGTTCCCGCCCCCCGCCCCTCCCCACGTCCTTGCACCCCCAATAGTGCTCACGGGGGCCCTCTCAGCCGCAACCCCGCATCCTTAGCTCCTGCCCACACTCCTGCCCGCGTCTTGGCTCTCTGGCTTGTCCTCTGCCCCCCTGCTCCGCCAAGGCCACGCGTGTCCTTCATTTACATTAGATCCGCCCCCATGGTGGCACCCAGGGCCTCTCCCCGGGCCCCTCGGTTGGCACTCTGGGCCAGTGGTCAGGCGCAGCAGGGCTTGGGGTGCACGGGCACTGCCCTGGGCGGTACTGGAGGTGGCGGGCGGTGGCGGGGACACATCTCGGGCCAGACCCGCCTCCCCCATCCCTGAGACCCAGAAAGGCCAGCACAGCTGGTGCCTGGACAGAAGGCAGTTCAGGGGGCGTCGCCAACCCCCACGCCAGAGCCCACCAGCCTTCCCCTGTCTGTGCACTCTCAGCCCAGGCGGCTGGTGCTCTGTGCCTCAGTTTCCCCTCCTGTCAGAGGGCTCTGAGCTCAGATCTGCGGAGCTCTGCCCCCACCCCGACTCCTGGGACCGGGGCCAGCCTGTGGGCCCGCTTTTCTGGGGTGTCAGTGAGAATCAGCCCCCCACTGGAGATGAAGCTAGTTAGTTTGGGGGCCTTGGAGGGGAGGGGGGTGGGCAGGCATGGGGCATGGAAAGGGGCCTCGGCCTCTCTGCTCTGCCCGTCCCGCCCGGGGCCTTGACTGTCTCTTCTCTGTCTCCCAGGCTGGGCCCCGTGCGGGGTCCCCAGGCCTTCCCCAGACTGGTCGGGATCCTGGAGGCCTTCTCCTCCCTTCGGTACCTGGAGTGAGTAGGACGCCCGGGACCCCAGCCCTGCCCCTGGCCTCTGCCCCCTCCCCTGCCACCCTCCCCGTCTCTCCCGCCCGAGGGGGACCCCCACAGTGAAAACACTGACCTTTCCTGTGGCGAACGTTGAACTCTGCCCACTCAGGGACACCCCCCCCCCATCCACAGCCCCCAGAGGCATGGGAGGCAGCAGCCCCTGGGAAGTTGGGTCCTCAGAGGCTCAGGAAGTTGTCCAAATTCATGGAACTCTCCAGAAACGGTTCTGGGACTCGAGTCCCTCGGGAGTTTGAACCTGGTCTCCTAGTTGGCCGACTGTGGCTGCCCAGCCTCGGCGGAGACTTGTTCCCGTGAGCCTGGTGGGTGTGGGAGGGTGCGGGGACGAGGGCGGGAGACTGTCTCTGGGGCACTGGCTGATGTGTCCCTGGACCGTCTCGTTCAAACCACAGCCTGGACTCGCTGAGTGAGAACAAGATCGGGGACGATGGAGTCACTCTGCTCTCGGCCGCCTTCCCCCGGCTGAAGGCCCTGGAGACGCTCAAGTGAGTGGGTCTGCCCTTCCGCTCTCTCCCTCCCGTTCACACGTCCACTCGTCCACTCAGCCGCTGGCCTAGTTGTGATCCAGGTGATCCTCCCTCGTCCGGTCACCCCTGCCGCCGTTCACTCGTTCCTGCCACCCATTCCATCATCCATCCATCCACTCACCCACCCACCCAGCCATCACTCACTCATTGATCTGTCCACTCGTTACTTATCCAGTCACCCATCCATTGACCCAAGCATTCGCCGAGTTATCCATCCGTTCATTCATTCATTCATTCATTCATTCATTCATCCGCCCAATCCTCCACAACGAACAGCGACGTGCTTTTCTGCCAAGCCAGGCAAAGTCCTCAGAGTCTGTCCAATTTCTCCGTGGCTCCACCGAAACAGTCCCCGGATTCGCCACGACTCACTTAGGGATACTCCCGATTTATCACACTCTGGGGCGGAACTTCTCTGCCTCTTCCCTGCCCGGCCCCCATCCTGGCCTCCTTTCTTTCCTGCGACCCACTGGGGTGATTTGCACCCGCACCCCCCTTGGAATGTCCTGGGGTCCTAGACCTCTCGTCCCTCTCCTTTCCCTCGCTTCCCTGCTCACGTCCATGTTTATTGAGCACCTACTGTGCGCTTCACACTGACTGAACCCCAGTGCGAGCCCAGGGGTCCTCGGACTCCCAGCTCCTGCCCATGCCTCGCAGCTCCTGTAAGAGGAGCGTTTCCCAGCTGGCTGTGGGGCAGGAAGTGTAGGTAGGAAAGGAGCACTCCCCTCACCGTGCTCCCCTCGCTGTGCTTCCCCTCGCTGTGCTCCCCCAACCATGCTCCCCCTCAATGCGTTTCCCCACCCATGCTCCCCTCTGCGTGCCCCCTCACTGTACTCCCATCGCTATGCTCCCCTTACTGTGCTCCTTCTGCTGTGCTCCCCCACCATGCTCCCCTGGCTGGGCTACCCTCCCCATACTCTCCTCACTGTGCTCTCCTCACTGTGCTCCCCCTCACCATGCCCCCTCACCGTGCTCCCTTGTTGTACTCCCCCTCACCGTGCTCCCCTAGCTGTGCTCCCCCTCACCATGCCTCTCATTGTGCTCCCCTAGCTGTGCTCCCCCTCATCATGCCCCTCACCATGCCCCTCACCATGCTCCCTTGTTGTACTCCCCCTCACCGTGCTCCCCTCACTATGCTCCCTCTCACCATGTCCTGTCACTGTGCCCCTTACCGTGCTCCCTTTGCTGTGCCCCTCACCGTGCTCCCCCTCATCATGCCCTCTCACCGTGCCCCCTCACTGTGCTCCCCTTACTGTGCTCCCCCTCCCCATGCCCCCTCATCATGCCCCCTCACTGTGCCCCTCACCATACTCTCATTGCTGTGCTCACCCTCACCATGCCCCCTCATCGTGCTCCCTCATCGTGCTCCCCTTGCTGTGCTCCCCCTCACCATGCCCCTCACCGTGCTCCCCTAGCTGTGCTCTCCCTCACCATGCCCCATCGTGCTCCCCTTGCTGTGCTCCCCCTCACTGTGCTCCTCCTCACCATGCCCCTCACCGTGCTCCCCTAGCTGTGCTCCCCCTCACCATGCCTCTCATCGTGCTCCCCTAGCTGTGCTCCCCCTCACCATGCCCCTCACCGTGCTCCCCTCACTATGCTCCCCCTCACCATGCCCCTCACCATGCCCCTTATCGTGCTCCCCTAGCTGTGCTCCTCCTCACCATGCCCCTCACCATGCTCCCCTAGCTGTGCTCCCCCTCGCCACGCCCCTCACCGTGCTCCCCTAGCTGTGCTCTCCCTCACCATGCCCCATCGTGCTCCCCTTGCTGTGCTCCCCCTCACTGTGCTCCTCCTCACCATGCCCCTCACCATGCTCCCCTAGCTGTGCTCCCCCTCACCATGCCCCTTATCGTGCTCCCCTAGCTGTGCTCCCCCTCGCCACGCCCCTCACCGTGCTCCCCTAGCTGTGCTCCCCCTCGCCACGCCCCTCACCGTGCTCCCCTAGCTGTGCTCCCCCTCGCCACGCCCCTCACCGTGCTCCCCTAGCTGTGCTCCCCCTCGCCACGCCCCTCACCGTGCTCCCCTAGCTGTGCTCCCCCTCGCCACGCCCCTCACCGTGCTCCCCTAGCTGTGCTCCCCCTCGCCACGCCCCTCACCGTGCTCCCCTAGCTGTGCTCCCCCTCGCCACGCCCCTCACCGTGCTCCCCTAGCTGTGCTCCCCTCGCCACGCCCCTCACCGTGCTCCCCTAGCTGTGCTCCCCTCGCCACGCCCCTCACCGTGCTCCCCTAGCTGTGCTCCCCCTCGCCACGCCCCTCACCGTGCTCCCCTAGCTGTGCTCCCCTCGCCACGCCCCTCACCGTGCTCCCCTAGCTGTGCTCCCCTCGCCACGCCCCTCACCGTGCTCCCCTAGCTGTGCTCCTCCTCACCATGCCCCTCACCGTGCTCCCCTAGCTGTGCTCCCCCTCGCCACGCCCCTCACTGTGCTCCCCTAGCTGTGCTCCCCTCGCCACGCCCCTCACCGTGCTCCCCTAGCTGTGCTCCCCTCGCCACGCCCCTCACCGTGCTCCCCTAGCTGTGCTCCCCTCGCCACGCCCCTCACCGTGCTCCCCTAGCTGTGCTCCTCCTCACCATGCCCCTCACCGTGCTCCCCTAGCTGTGCTCCCCCTCGCCACGCCCCTCACTGTGCTCCCCTAGCTGTGCTCCCCTCGCCACGCCCCTCACCGTGCTCCCCTAGCTGTGCTCCCCCTCGCCACGCCCCTCACCGTGCCCCCTTCTCACCACACCTCCTCCCCATGACCCCACAGCCTGTCCCAGAACAGCATCACCGACGTGGGCGCCTGCAAGCTGGCGGAGGCGCTGCCCGCCCTGGCCGCCTCCCTTCTCAGGCTGAGGTGAGCAGGCCCCTCCCGCCAGGGGTCGGGGTGGGGATGCTGAGACTAGCCGGGGGTGCACCCCCCACCCCCAGGGTCGGCGATGCCCCGGCAAGAAGCGGATAGCGGGGCCCGGGGGGGGCACTTGGCCCAGTCGCTTGGTCATCCTGAGCACGTTTCGTCGGCTGGAAAACGCCTCTGTCCCCGTGGCCTGGGGACGGCGCCGGCCACGTTCCCAGGGACCAGCCGGTGAGCGTTTCTGGGGTCCCCAGCACTGGGGTCTCGGCTGGTCCTGCAGGGCCTACACTGCCACTTCCTGGCGCTGTGGCACAACACCTCTTGCCTTCAGGGCTTCCCACCCTGTTTTACTGTCGGGGCCCAGGACTTGGACCCGATCCGATCCGGCCTGGATCCTCCCGGCTCCCTCTGCTTGCCCCCGCGGTCCTAGCTCGGACCTGGGACGGAGTCGCGGCCAAATCACAGCCCTGAAATTAGAGCCAGCTTGGCCGTCGGGTGCCCGGGACCCCTGAGCCCCTGCCGCTGGCCTCCAGGCAGGCTGGCCCCGTGTACTCTGGGTTGCTCTGTCCCCTCTACGCCTTGGACTGGCCCCAGGCCCCCCGGGAGCTGACCATAACCACAGCTAAGCCTTTAGTTCGGCCCTGGCACTATATGACCCCCAGGGCACCGGCCAGGTGTGCCCCCCTCCCCAAATACACACAGACCTCGCCCACCCCCGGGCTCCTCCCCACCATGTCCCTAGAACGTCCATGTCCCAAGCGGGAGGGAAGTGGCCGTGAAGGCACCCCGGGCCGGAACCTGGGCCAGAGTGTCCCCTCCTCTGGGTCCAGCCGCCTTCCAACACCCACGGCCTGACCCAGGAGAATGGCAGCCCGGAGAAGGGGGCGGTGAGCCCAGCTGGGTGGGGTCCCCACGCACCCCGAGCCTGACCTCGCTCTCCGGCAGCTTGTACAATAACTGCATCTGCGACAAGGGAGCTCAGAGCCTAGCCCACGTGCTGCCCGAGATGGGGACCCTCCAGGAGCTGGAGTGAGTTGGTCGGGGAGGGGGAGGCTGGGGAGGGGGGCTGCGGGGTGGCGCCGGGTCTCCCGCTGACCTCGGGCTAGGGCTGGCGGGTCCTGAGCACAGGCCTCTGTCCCCAGTGTCCAGTACAACAAGTTCACAGCGTCGGGCGCGCAGCAGCTGGCCGCCAGCCTGAAGAAGAGCCCGCAGGTGAAGAGGCTGGCGTAAGTCGTGGCCACCAGGGCGCGCGGGCCAGCATCCCTCCCCACCCAAAACTACTTGGCTGCATCCTCGTTTGCTTTGGCATGCGGGGGGCTTTGCCCCCTGAGCCAGCAGCCCGGCCCCTCCCTCAACACGTTTTAACGACAAAATTGGCAATTGGTGACGCTTTACACTCACCTGGTTTTCCGACCACCATGAGTCTGAGGCCTAATATCACACTTGGCTCTGTTCCAAAGTAGTTTTTAACTTTTTCTTTTTGGGTCCCACCCAGCGATGCACAGGGGTCCCTCCTGGCCTAGCACTCGCGAATGACTCCTGGCGGTGCTCAGGGGACCCCATGGGATGCTGGGAATCGAACCCGGGCTGGCTGTGTGCCAGGCAAATGCCCTCCCTGCTCTGCTATCACTCCAGGTCTCTTCCTCCCTCCCTCCCTCCCTCCCTCCCTTCCTTCCTTCCTTCTCTCCTTTCCCTCCTTCCCTCCCTCCCTCCCTCCCTCCCTTCCTTCCTTCTCTCCTTTCCCTCCTTCCCTCCCTCCCTCCCTCCCTTCCTCCCTCCCTCCCTCCCTTCCTCCCTCCCTCCCTCTCTCCCTTCCTTCCTTCCTTCCTTCCTTCCTTCTCTCCTTTCCCTCCTTCCCTCTCTCCCTCCCTCCCTCCTTCCCGCCTTCCCTTTTTGGGTCCCACCCAGCGATGCTCAGGGGTCCCTCCTGGCCTAGCACTCGCGACTGACTCCTGGCGGTGCTCAGGGGACCCCATGGGATGCTGGGAATCGAACCCGGGTGGGCTGTGTGCAAGGCAAATGCCCTCCCCGCTGTGCTAGGGCTCCAGTTCCTCCAAAGTGCTTCCATATGCCGAACCCTTGGATTCTGCTAAGGGCCTGACTCTCAATCGGCCCCTTCGCAACGATGAGGAGAATGAAGCACTGAGAGGTTGATTCATCTTTTTGAGGCCACACAGCAAAAGGCAGCAAAGGGGGGCCAGGGAGATAGATAGAACTAGTGGGTAAGGCATTCAGCTTGTGTGCAGTCCATCTGGATTCACTGCCCAGCACGCCACGCCCTGCCAGGTGTGTCCCACCCCCCCAAAAGTAAACATCAGACGCAGAACTCAGGACCCGGGTTCTCTGTCACGTGAGCAGGGATCGGGGACCCCACTCCCCACGGCCCTCTCTCTCTCCCCCCCTGCAGGCTGTGGACACCCACCATCCCATTCGGTGTCCATGAGCACTTGCAACTGCTGGACTCCCGGATCAGCCTGAGGTGACCCCAGCAGGACAGGGATGAGGTGAGTGGGTGCTGGGGAGGGGGGACCTTGGGGGCCTGGGGTCTGGGGTCTCACACCCAGACACAGTGGCAGGGGCAGCAGGTGGAAGCCGGGGGACCCTCCCCAGAACCCAGGTCACCCGGGGCCTCCTCGCCCCTGAGCTGTGTGGGCCTGAGGGTCCCCACATGGGCGGCCTGGCGGGGGGGACACGGGGGCTACACACGCCCCACCCCCCACTCTGGGCCGCTCTTCCCTGGAAGGCTCGAGGCCCTTCCCGTGGCCACTTCCGCCCGGGACCCTGGGGGCTCCCTGCTGGTGGGCAGAGCAGGGGCTGGGCACCCCCAGCCTCCCTCCAGGGGCCCAGACACTGTCCCCCCAAACTCCGTGCCGCTGCCTCTGTCCTCCCGGCCCTTCCCTGCTCAGTCTCAGCCCCCGCCCCCGGCAGGGGATGTTCAGCTGCCCCCACCCCTTCCTTCATGACAGCCCCCTCCCCCCCCCAGCATCTCCTCTGTGGATGGAGCACGCGGGACCTTGAGCTGGTTGATGCCGCCGACTCCGCTGCTCGCGACCCTAGCGCCCGGCCCTGCGCCCTCAGGGCACCTGCCAGGCGCAGGAAGGGCCCAGTCTGGTTCTGTCGCCTGCGGCCCAGATGGACAGATGGATGGACGACGGACAGATGGATCGGTGGATGACTGGACGGCCACCTGGTGGCCAAGGCAACCCTTTCCAGGTGCCCCGAGGCTTTGCCTGAAGCTGGGGGCCAGGCAGGAGCTGGCCAGGGATGGCGCCAGCCCAACTGGGCATGCTCGGCTCCGGGGACCCCCCTGGGGACTCCCCCTGTGTCCGACCTGCTGGTGCAGCTGCCTCTGTCCACAGACTCACTATTTGCAAGGTCCGGCCAAACGCCCCGGGTGCCCAGGACCCCCGCGTCCCTCGGGGCCTGTATCTCTAGCACTACATCACTGACATGTCGAATGGCTCAGCAGCTTGGTGTTACCGAGTCCACACCTGATTCCCGCCGGCACCAGAACCCACCCCAGACAGAGCACCCGGGCCGGTGCCACGTTCACTGTCTGCCCGCACCCTGGGGGCAGCAGGACAGGCTCTGTCTGTGCCTCAGGGTCCGGCGTGAGGCTGCGGGAGGCGGCTCAGAGGGAGAGTCTGTACTTCGCACACACGAGGCCCTGGGTTCGATCCCCAGGACTGCGTAGGGCCCCCCGAGCTCTGCCACAAATCACTCCTGAGCACAGAACAGGAGTGTGACCCCAAACATACATACACACAGACACAGACACAGAGACATACACACATGCACACATTCAGACATACACACAGACATATAGATACACATACAGACACACACACACAAACACACAGACGTACAGACACACAGACACGCACACAAACATAGACACACATACAGACACACAGACACAGACGCACACATCAGCCCTCAGGGTTCCCAGGGCATCTGGCAGGGCCTTGGCCCCGTGGGGGCTCCTCCCGGCCCCCGTGGCCCCCTCCGGGTAGGAGCTGGGGCGGCCGCGGGCTGGAGCAGGTCTGTCACCTCAAGGAGCAGCCCGCAGAGTCCTCCACCATCACTGCTGGCCTCTCTGGCCATGGGGCATTGCTCTTCCCTGCCATCGCACACGCATGTATACACACATACACACACATACACACACGTGCACCCAGAAGGTCTCCCCCGCGCTTCTGGAGGCTCCAGGGACGGTCCTCACCCGCGGGTCAGTGGAGCTTGTTGTGGGACCCGGCTGGTGAGCTGGTGTCCGGCTGCTGTCCCGGCCAGCAGGGGGGCTGGGCCCCTGCAGGGCTGCTCCTCGTGTGAGGCCCAGGGCCCGGGGGCTGGGGTTGTTCAGACAGGGCGGCCCGGACGGTGGTGCAGTCTGGGCACTGCACAAGGGCCCCTGGCCCAGGGTGTGGGGTCCGGCCCGGGGCCACACACGGCCACCTGGCACCATGCCCCAGGTCACATAGCTGACTTGCCCACGCCTGGCCTGTCCGGGAGGGGTTGAGGTGACGGGATCTGGGAGACTCTGGGGCCAGCCCTGGGTGTGGGGTCAGGGGGTCGCTGGAGCAGCTTTCACTGGGGCTGGGGCGGCAGCTCGGGGAGTCTGGTGCAGCCCCCCCATGCCCCCCCACCCCCCGCAGGCCCCAGGCAGAAGAGGCGGCCGTGAGTTGCATATGCTCTTTAATGAAGAGGTGCCCCGTCAGTATTGCTTTACAGAGTCAAGTATCTGCGTGCCCCTCCAGTCTCCTGGGCCCTCCCAGGCAGGGGGGCAGTGGCCGGGGAGGTGGGCCGGAGGCGACACCGAGGTCTGAACTGAAGGACACCCCACCCGAGATGCCCACCCGCTTCTTCTCAGCTGTCCCCTGGGTCTCGAGGCTGGCGGGGTGGGTGGCTGCCAGCCCGGGCTGGCCCTGGCATCAAACATGGCTGGGAGTGGCTTGGCGTGGGGCGGGGGGGGAGGCGTCCCCCGGCTTGGCAAGTCCTCTCGGAGGCGAAGTGGACAGAGCAGGTGCAGGGGGGGCCGGCGGGGGCCTGTAAACATCCATGGGCGGCAGGGCGGGTCCGGGCTGGAGGCGCGGGCGGCAGGGGAGGTCTTGGGGCGGCCCCAGCGGAGCCCGGCCACCCCGACAGGGGCTCTCAGTCTCCGCGTCTCTGTCCCCGGCTCTGGGGTCCGGACAGGAGCCCCTCTGTTGGCACAAAGCTTTTGAGGAGAGCGGGCCTGGGGAGGAGGAGCAGAGGGAGCGTTACTGGGATGGACACACTGAGAGGCCCACTTGCCATTGTGTCGGGGCAGGGGTCCCGGCCCCAGGCCTCAGAACACTCTACAGGGGGACTCTCCCTCTTGGGGACCCCAGGCTGGAGACATTCCTATCATTTTTATTCACGATCCTTCCTCTTTTTTTATTTTTTTTAAACTCAATTTGTCTTATTCCTTAAGGCCCTGGGCTGGCCGAGCGGAGAAGCACTCCGGGGTCCCCTGCGCTCACCCAGAAAAGGCGCCACAGCCCCTAGGAAGCCCGTGGCCAGCAGCACCCCCTGGTTCTGGCCACCAGGAACCCCAGTTCCCGTCTCTGTGTGCAGGTGGGGTGGGGGGGTGCCTCTGGCCCGGTTCCTGCAAACCCAGCCCCAGTTCGGAGCCCCTTCCTGGCCCGCAGAGTCTAATCTCTGCCAGGCCTCCCTTGGGACCCGAACAGGTCCCACCCGCGGCCAGGACAACCTCTAATGTGTGGGGTCTGCCACCAGCCTCGGGGAACGCCCCAGCCCACTGTCCCACTGCCCAGGGGCCAGCACGGCCTCCGCGAGCCCCGTGGCCGAGGCAGAGCGGCAGGTCGGGCCCCCTGGCAGCACCCCGGCTGGGCACAGCCATGTCTCGGTCTTGGGGCCTGGCAGACCCCGTCTCTGCCCGGCTTTCCACTCGGCTGAGGTCGGGTCAGCGGCCCACTCCCTCGCAGGCTCCGTGTGCACCGGCACCAGCAGGTGCCCGGCTGCTTCTGTTCCCAAGAACAGCTTCTCTTTCCTGGGGGCGTCTACACGGGCAGCGTCCCAGAGACTGACGCTGAGTCCTCCCGAGTGCTCCCTGAGTCCTCCCTCGGGGTGCCGCACCCAAGCTTGGGGGTGCTGGGGACCCCGGCGATGCTCAGGGGTTCCTCCTGGCTCTGCACTCAGGAATTACCCCTGGTGGTGCTCGGGGGACCTCATGGGATGCTGGGAATCGAACCCGGGTTGGCCGCATGTAAGGCCAACGCCCTCTCTGCTGTGCCATTCCTCTAGCCCCTGGGCCCAAAGTTTTAAGGACCCCGCCTCCGCGGTTCATCTCGGTCCCAGGGGGTGTCCAAAGCCCCCAGAGACTGGGGCTGGGGCCACCAGCACTGGGTCCTCTGCCCCTCCCCACTTCCCATCTTTGGGTGGGACTGCGGGCCGGATAGGGACTCTGGGCTGTCCCCGAGATGACCGTCGGGAGTGCAGAGGTGGCCAGCGAGGAAGCAGCTGCCTCTGACGGGGAGGAGGTGCGGGGGCAGGACTGGCCAGGCTGGAGGTGGGGGGGGGGGGTCTCTGGATGAAGTTTCGTTCCCTCGGGGCTCCTCATGCAAGCTGGGGCTGGCAGGGTACGGTGGGCACCTTCGGGCACCTTCCTCCTGCTCCCTGCCTGGGCCCAGGCTCCTGACCTGGCCGGGCTGTGTGGGGGTGGGGGCGAGGCCCGGGTCCAGCCCAGGCCTCCCAGGGGCGGCAGCCTGGGACCTGCAGAGGCCCCTGGGGTGTGTTGGTGCCTCGCTCCCGGCCTGCTTCCCGGGGTGACGCTCAGGGGAAGCCAGGGTGATGCCGGGGCGGGGCGGCCATTTCCGACACCCCACAAGGCAGGAATCTCAGGAATGGGGCCCGCCCGGGGGGGGGGCGGAAACGGTCCCCAGCACCCCCAAGCTTGGGCTGCAGCACCCTGAGGGAGGACTCAGGGAGGACTCCGCGTCAGTCTCTGGGACGCTGCCCGCCCGCGTAGACGCCCCCAGGACAGCAGGCCCCGGGGAGGAGGAGGAAGGCTGCCTCCCCCATCTGACCGGCCCTCAGCGTCACTGCTGCTCCCCAGAAGGGTGGTGTCCATCTGCCTTCCCGTCACGGGCTGGCACCAGGCTCCCAGAGAGGAAACTGAGGCTGGGGGTGGTGCCTCCTGTCCAAGGTGTGGGTGCAGCTGGCACTGAGGGTCGTGGCAGTCCGACTAGCAAGCCTCGGGTGGCAGGTTTAGGGGCTGGGCAGAGGAGAACCTTAAACAGTGAGGGTGACGGAGCCAGAGTGGGGACATTTCCGGTCCTCGGTCACGCCGAGACTCCCTGTCCCACCCCCGCATCAGCTTCCCTTTGTGTGTGTGTGGGTGGGGGGCACACCCCGAGGTGCTCAGGACTTATTCCTGGCTCTGTGCTCAGGGCTCACTCTTGGCAGGGCTCGGGGGACCCTCCGGGGTGGCAGGGATCAAACCCAGCTCTGCCACATGCCAGGCAGATGCCCTCCCCGCCTACCCCTACTCTGGCCCTCAGCCCTCGTTGGAACTGGGATCCGCAGCCCAAGTCCCTGGGCTTCAGTGGCCGGTCGTGGTCTGGCCGAAGCTAATGGCTTCGGAACTTACTATTTTTATCCACGTCCGGGCACGCGGGTTTACCTTTCCAGAGACAGAAACTCGCGTCCAAAGGGCTCGGGGAGATAGGACCGTGGGCAACTTGACAGTGGGCAACTTGCAGGCAGCTGACCCCACTGGGCTTCGCCCCCATGCCACAGATGGTCCCTTAAGCACTGATGGACGTGGCGCCCTCCCTTCCCCCTCCGAAAAATGAAAACTGCATTCACAGAGAAGGTAGAATTTCAGAAAGCAAAACACTAGAGCCAGCAGCCTTAGCTCTGAAGGGAGAGAGGGCAAGAGAGTGCCCGGGGAGAGAGAGAGAGAGAGCGAGGACTTATTCCTGGCTCTGTGCTCAGGGCTCACTCTTGGCAGGGCTCGGGGGACCCTCCGGGGTGGCAGGGATCAAAGATCAAAGATCAAAGTGTACCACTGGGAGGGGAGTGGCCACCGTGCACAGGGTGGCAGGATTCTGTCCAGGACCCCGTCCCCTGTGGAGGGCCCTCACAAAAGGGCACCGTGGGGAAGCTGCTGTGGGGGGACTGTCCACCCGAGGCCAGTGGCTCTGAGGGTGGAATCTCCCAACTTCGAGGCTGAAGGTCCCGAGGGGGAAGAAGGCAGCAGCCACTGAAATGTCCGGCTGACTGCAACACACGCCCCACACCGAAACTCACCCTCTCCAAGGCACCTGCCACGGGAACGGCCGCACTGGCCGACACAGACCCACTGAAGCTGCACCAGCCCGTGTGTGCCACAGACACCAACACGGGTGGGCACGTGTGAGCAAGCGGGGGGTCGGGGGGGCGGTTCCTTTGCCGGCTCTCCCCAGAAACTGCGGCGCTCAGCGGGGAATCTTTCTATGACGATGGAGAGATCTCACAGTAGAGATGGGCGCTTGGGGGGCTGGAGCGATAGCACAGCAGGGAGGGCGTTTGCCTTGTACGTGGCCGACCCGGGTTCGATTCCTAGAATCCCATAGGGTCCCCCAAGCACTGCCAGGAGTAACTCCTGAGTGCAGAGCCAGGAGCGACCCCTGAGCATTGCTGGGTGTGATCCAAAAAGCAAAAAACAACAACAACAAAAATAATAGGGGGGCAGCCAGTGGCCTGTGGGGGTCACCTCTCACCTGGATGATGCCCTAACCCCCAACCCCACTTCCACAACAACCTGCCCGCCCCCCCGAACCCATGAAGGTTTGGAGCAGGGCAGGGACACGTCCAGCTGACGGCACGGGTGACCCGGGAAGGTGGGTCTGGGGACCCTCAGCGCCACACGTGGTGCCCCCAGGCCACGCTGCCACTGCCACCCGCCGTCTCCTGTCTCTGGCCCGGAGGAGCCTGGCTCCCTCCCCGTGCCCGGCCCCGGTGCCAGGGGAGGCTGGCAGGCAGCGGCGGCTTGCATCAGGCACTGGGACCAATCAACCCAGCCGAGCGACCTGCCTGGCTTAAGGCTCCCCGGCTGGTACCGTGACCTGCTCCTGAGAAGGGGGCGGCCGGCCCCACTCCTGCTTCCTGCAACAATGACCAGAAAAGCTCAGAGCCGGGGCTCTGCAAGGACCCAGCACGTGTACGTGTGTGTTGGGGGGGTTGCTTTAGAGAGGGGGACACCTGGGGCTGGAGTGGTAGCACCGCGGGGAGGGCGCTTGCCCTGCGCATGGCTGAGCTGGTTCGATCCCCGGCACCCCCGAGGGGCCCCCCGAGCACCGCCAGGAGAGAGTCCTGAGTGCAGAGCCAGGAGGAACCCCTGAGCATCGCCGGGAGGGAGACAGAAGCACAGGGAGGCCCAGGCCCAGGTCACCCTGGGACGGGGGCTGCCACCGGGAACGATGCCAATCAGTCTTGCCTCCCCCAGGAACTGAGTCGCGCGGGTGGGAGCTGGCGGTGTCCCCTGCGCCACCCTGCCCACAGCCAGGGCACCCCACCCCCTCCGGGCAGGCGCTTCCTGGCCCGGCTTTGTGGGGCACACGGGTATGTCACATGAGCGTGTCTGCGGAAGGAGGAGGGAGCAAAAGCATGACCTGCCAGCCCGCGGCAAGGGAAGCACAGACCACAGGCCTGGCCCCGTGCCAGGGTGCCCCTGAGACACGCCTCCTGTATCCGCTCAGTGCTCAGTGCTCAGTGCTCGCGGCCAGCGTGTGGGCTCAGCTGGAAGGGATGACGGAGCAGACCACCCACCCGGTCCTGGTGAGGGCCAGGTGCGCCTTGCGGGGACTTACTCTCCAGGGCGCGAGTTGGATCGAGACCTGGGATGGCTCTGAAGGGCTCCCAGAGGCCCATGGGCTCAGAAGGGGCTTCTCCCCCTGGGCGAACTGGCCTCCTGCTGGCCTCGTGTCCCGCCGGGCAGGACAAATGAACAGTCCCGAGCCGGCCTGGCCCAAGTGTTCTGCCCACAGCCATCTCCACCGAGGGGGAAGTGAATGGGGCTGCCCCCGCCTCGCACTGTGGCCTCCCACCTCTCTTGGGGTCTTCCTAGAGCCCCCCCCCACACGGGCGACTCCGCCTGTGTTTCTGGTGCCCCCTGCCAAGGCTGGGGTGCACCGTCTCCAGCCGCCCAGCCAAAGCAGCCCAGCTCCGTTCCTCTCTTCTGCTGGTCCCAAGCCCTTCACAGGCCCCTCTGGGCACCAGGCACCGTTCAGGGAACAGACCAGGGGGCGCCCCGTCCTCCTTTGGGGTCTTCACGGCACCCCAGGCTCTGTGGTCCTTCCTGGTCACTCCACTTGTCTGACTCTGCAAGCATCCTTCTCCCCACCCCCACCCCGGAAACTCCGCACCCACCGTCCGCGGCAGGGCTGGCTCGGGGCGGGCTGCAGCCCGGCCTGTTTGTGCCTCTTGCCAAAACTCCTCAGCCAAGCTCGGATCTGGTTCTCCTTAAGAAAACCTCCTCCGTGGGCCCCCCCACCCCCAAGACCACGGCCAGCTGGTCCCACCCTGCCCCACCTGGCCCTGACTGTGGCCCCCTTGGCAGGGGAAGGCAGGGGCGTGCTGGGGTGGCCTGGAGGGGGGACGGTGGGAGCCTGTTTTCCAAAGGGGGCCCTCACGGCTGCGCCAGGATCCTCCCCGTTGTGCAGCTCTGGGGGGCTCAGCCCAGGAGCCCCTCTGAGCCCTGCCCACACCCCCTCCCTCCCTCCCTCTCTGTCTCTCTCCTTGGCAAGTTCCTCTCCTGCCTGGGCCTTCCTTCCTATCCCAGCTCCAAAACCTTCCAGCCCGCAACCCTGGGCTGGGGCATGGATGCCGTGGGCAAAGCCAGACCCAGTACCACCCTGGGGGGGGGGCCGAAGGCAGACCCCCATCCCTCCCCCCCGCCCCCAGGCTGGAGCTGCCCAGGGGAGCAGGAGTTCTTGCCCATCGCTGCCTGGCCCCCACCGGGTCCCCAGAGGGCACAGGCCAGAGGAGGGGCGGGGGTCCGAGCCCGGTCCCCTGCCCCTCAGGAGCCCTGGACCGGCCGGGCTCCGTCCAGCCACCCCCCAAATGCCAAGGTCACCCCCGGGCCGGGCTGGGGACGGGGGAGGAGCTGCGGGCATCGCCTTCAAAGGCTCCGCGGCCAGCGGCGGCGCCCGCCAGGGCTTTTTCCATCAGCCGGTCCGAGCGGGGCCGGCCGGAGGGGCAGCCCACGACCCCCCGGCGCCTGGCCCGGCAGGGGGAGGAGCTTCCCGCCCAGGGGGCCGGGGGCTCCGGGGGGCTCCGGGGGTCCCGGGGTCCCCGACTCCGACGGCCCCCCGGCCCCGCGCACTCACGGGGCCCGTCCCGCTACTCCAGGGGGCCGTCCAGCGCGTCCAGCTCCGAGTCGGTCTCGTAGAGGCCCGCGCCGGGGTCCGAGAGCACGCCCAGGTCCACGAGCGCCTGGTCCATGTCCTCGGGCAGGAAGACCAGGCCCACGTTGAGCGCGATGTACTCCATGAGGAAGGCGTAGTAGAGGATGAGCACGTTGACGAAGAGCAGCCCCGCGTAGAACATAGAGGAGGGGGCGGCCGGGCCAGCGCGTCCAGCGGGCCGGGCCCGGGCGCCGGGCGTGCGGGGGGCGGCGGCGGGCCCCTCGCCCATCCGGGGCCGCCCGCCGCGGGCCCCGCGGAGGGCGCTCCGGACCCCGCACCGCCGCCCGCGCCGGCCCCGCCGCTCGGCCGCCCCGGGGGTCGCGCTCCGGCCGCCCGAGTGACCGGCGGCGGCCGGCGGCCCCGGGCTCCCGGCGCGCGCTCGCGGGCCCTGGCAGCTCCGGCGGGGAGCGCGGCGCCGCTCAGCGTCGAGGGTCCGTCCGGGCGGCGGCGGCGGCGGCGGCGGCGGCGGCGCCTCCGGCCCGCGGCGGCCGGTCCTCGAGCCCCCCGCGCAGCCCCGCAGGCCCAGCGCCCAGCGCCGCTGGCCGCCGCGTCGCCCGCGGGGCGGGGCGGGGGCGGGGCGTGGCTCCCGGCCCCGCCTCCGGGGCCGCCTCCCCCGCGCCCATTGGCCCGCTCGGCGGGCGCGCTCATTGGCCCGGGCCCCGGGGCGGTG
Organism: Sorex fumeus; assembly: GCF_029834395.1. NCBI lineage: Eukaryota > Metazoa > Chordata > Mammalia > Eulipotyphla > Soricidae > Sorex > Sorex fumeus. The sequence continues at coordinate 1,631,344 of NW_026606222.1, read as the reverse complement.
GGAGGGGCGGGGCCCGGCGCGCGGCCATTGGCCCGAGCCTTCCTGAGGGCGGGGCCCACCTCGCCGCGGTGGAGGGGGGCGGGGCCCGGCGCGCGGCCATTGGCCCGCGCCTTCCTGAGGGCGGGCCCACCTCGCCGCGGTGGGGGGGGCGGGGCCCGGCGCGCGGCCATTGGCCCGCGCCTTCCTGAGGGCGGGGCCCACCTCGCCGCGGTGGGGGGGCGGGGCCCGGCGCGCGGCCATTGGCCCGGCCCCAAGGGCGGTGGGGCGGTGGGGGCGGGGGGCGGGGCCCGGCGCGCGGCCATTGGCCCGCGTCTTCCCGAGGGCGGGGTCCGCCTCCGCCGCCATTGGCCCGCGCTTGCCCGAGGGCGGGGCCCACCTCGCCGCGGTTTGGGGGGGGGTGTGGGCGGGGCCCGGCGCACGGCCATTGGCCCGCGCCTTCCTGAGGGCGGGGCCCACCTCGCCGCGGTGGGGGGGGCGGGGCCCGGCGCGCGGCCATTGGCCCGCGTCTTCCCGAGGGCGGGGTCCGCCTCCGCCGCCATTGGCCCGCGCCTGCCCGAGGGCGGGGCCCACCTCACCGCGGTTTGTGGGGGGTGTGGGCGGGGCCCGGCGCGCGGCCATTGGCCCGCGCCTTCCTGAGGGCGGGGCCCACCTCGCCGCGGTTGGGGGGGCGGGGCCCGGCGTGCGGCCATTGGCCCGCGCCTGCCCGAGGGGCGGGCCTCGGAGCCGCTTTCCGGGTTCGGCGCTCCGCCCCTCTCAAGCCTGATTGGCTCTGGGGAAACCGCCCCCTGCCGCGCCCGAGTCGGCCGGGTGGAAAACTACTCCCGAGACCGCCCCGGTCACTGCACCTTCCAGCAGGGACTTGAGGGGAAGGCCCCGCTTGGGACTCAGTTTACCAGTAAAAATAAAATAAAGCCGGACGGCCGGCACCAGGCTGCTTTTGTTTCCCTGTTCTTCATATTATTATTCTCACTGATCGCTGCAGTGTAGGGATCCAACCCAGAGCACAAGGAAGATAAATGCGATTCTACCACCGAATCACGCCCCAGATCTTAAAAGCAAGACAAAACCACAAAACCCAAAAAACAACTCCCAACTCGGTAAGCCACATCGTCGAAGAATAAACGCGCAGGCGGTCAAACCAACGACCGAGAAGGACGCAGAGAAGCCTGTGTCCCCTCCTCCTCTTCCCTCTTTCTGGGCTACCCGAGAACATCTCTCTGGAGGCTGATCTTGTGCAAAGCACTTTTCAAAGCAGGTGAACGAATTTTACATCTCAGACCACACAACATTGGGGGCATGACACGTTTCGCTTTAGTGGAGTGCCACAGGGCGTTGATTTTATAGATAGGGGCAAAAAGAGACCGAGACCAATGGCAAAAGCCTAGCAGCTGGTGGACCTGCGCATGTATATATATATTCCCAGGCTAGAACCTTTCTCTTTTGTCACTGTAGCTGAATTTTAGCACAAGCCATTAAATTCCACTAAGTTCTCTCTCTCCCATCTGCCTGCTGGTGGTGGGGCAGACTGGAGTTCATTCATTCACTTTGCTGAACACCTGTTAAGCACCAAGACATGGGCTAGGGCACATTGGCACCTGTTTTGTCCTGAGCCCAGGTCACAGGACTCAGCATTCTTGGATAACTATGAGATATAGAAATGAATGAGCAAATAAATGATAAACAGGTAGTTGTACTGTCACCGTTTCCCTCTCCTCATCTAAGAAAGAAATATGCCTGAATCTTCTCGACTTATATAAGAAACTTTGGGTATGTTAAGACGTTTCCTTCCTTCCTTCCTTCCTTCCTTCCTTCCTTCCTTCCTTCCTTTTCTTCCTTCCTTGTTCCTTCCCTCCCTCCCTCCCTTCCTTCCTTCCTTCCTTCCTTCCTTCCTTCCTTCCTTCCTTCTTAGAAGTGATAGGCACTGGGGCTGGAGTCACACTATCATGGATTCTGCCTTGCACATGGCAACCTGGGTTCAATCCCTGATACCCCATATCATCCTGATTCCTCCAGGAATGATCTGTGAGCGCAGAGCCAGGGGTAAGCCCTGAGCACCACCAGGTATGGCCCCCAAACAAAACAAACAAAATGGGAGTGGCATGGGCTTGGGGTGAAGACTCCCTGAAAGAAAAATCCCTTGGGAGAACAGAATATACCTTTGGGGACATTTCTTACAATATTCACTTATTGACAAGAAGCAAACTCTGGGCCTCACATATCCCTGTCCCAATATTTATTTTTTAATGGGGGGGGGGACGGAACAGAGCGCAAGGACAAAAAGTCTGATTTGGTGCAGTGTGGCCTAGTGAAAGATAAAAATAAGGGTGCTGGAGCAGAAGTGCAAGATCTTGAACAAATCAATCGCAGTGTGATTCGGTCCTGGTAAATGGGGAAAGCAGTAATAGTTCCTCAGTCAGTGGGAATCATGCAGCCTTATAGTATCAAGTGCTTAGGTCAGCGTCACAGAGTAATGCGTCATACACAAGCTGCGTCTTTTCAGCTCCTAGGATAAAAATCAGCTTTATTTTTATTTATTTATTTGATGCGGAGAGCCCGGCAAGCTACCGAGAGTATTCGATATGCCAGACACAGTAACAACAAAGTCTCCAATGGAGCCGTTACTGGGCCCGCTCGAGCAAATCGACGATCAACGGGAGGGCCTTTATTATTTATTATTAATTATTATTATTATTATTTGATGGGGGGAGGGGGGCTGTACCCAGGAGTGCTTAGGGCTTGCTCCCTCCCGGCTCTGCGCTCAGGGGTCAATCCTGCAACGCATACGTCCTCCTCGCTGTCCCATCTCCCCGGCCCCTGCAAAAGCTGTTTTTCAAGGGGGTGGGGGGTGGCTCCCCGGGGCTCCCGGGCCCGAGGACTGTCCCCTGCGCTGCTCGCTCGCTGGACTGCGGCGGCGGGGAGGCAACCCGGGTCCCGTGCACGCAGGGAAGGCGCCCCGGCCCTCGGGGCGACCCCCCAGGCCCGCCGAGCGATCCTCCTTCACTTCCACTCTCCGAGGGGGTCGCGACTCGCGCCCGCCCCGCCCTCCGCCCGGCCCCCGCCCTGCCCCCGCCCCGCCCGAAGTTCCCGGGACCGCGGACTCGCCGCCTCCGGCCCCGCCCCCGCCCCCGCGCGGGGCACGCCGGGACTTGTAGTCCCCGCGCGGAGTCCCGCGGGCCGGCGCCTCGCGGCCGGACTCCAACTCCCGGCGGCCCCCGCGGCGGCGGCGGCCGTCAAGCGCGGCGGCGGCGGCCGTCAAGCGCGGCGGGCGGCGCAACGGCCGGTTCCGGCTGAATGTCAGTGCGGGGCCGCGGGCCCGGGTGGACGCTGCTGCTCGGCGCTGCCTGGGCGCCCCTCGGGCCGCTGCCCCCTGGGCTGGACCCGCCGCCCGGCCCCGGGCCGCCATGTTCGGCCGCTCGCGGAGCTGGGTGGGCGGGGGCCCCGGCCGGTCGTCCCGCAACATCCACTCCCTGGACCACCTCAAGTGAGCGCGGGCGGGGGCGCGGGGCGGGGGGGAGGGGGCGGGCAGGGGCCTGGAGCCGGGTCCGAGGGTGGCAGGGGGCCCGGGGGGCGCCCCAGAGACGGGGCCGGGGGGCGGGGCCGGGGTCCCGCCGCGGACCCCCTCGCAGCTGCCCTCCCCGCCCCCCCCCCGCGGGTCAGACCCCGGCCCGGGTCGCTCGTGGGTCCGGCCGGGCAGGTCCCCCCCGGCCACAGCGCGTCCCCCCGGGGGCTTCCTCTTCCGGCACCCCGGGGTCCCACTGGCTCCCGCCTCTCTGCTGGGAGGGGGCCCGGGCCCCCGTGCCCAGGGCCCTGCGGGTCCCCCAGGAGTCAAGGAGGCGGCCGAGTGGGGGGGCGAGGTGCAGAGCCTGAGCCTGCAGACGGGGTCCAGCAGGGCCCGGGATGGGGACTTGAGGGTGCCGAGGGTCGGGGAGGGGGCTGCAGGCAGGCCTGGGGTGCTGAGGGGTGGCTGGACCGGCTCCGGGAGGGGGCTCCTGCAGGACCCCCGGGAGAGGGGGCAGATGCAGCCCCCCTGAGCGCTCCTTGGGGGTTCTCCTGCGTGTCCACCCCGGACCCCTCTGGCCTGGAGCAGGGGGCCTTACCCCAGGTGGGAGCATCTCCGCCAGTGGGGTCTGGGGCTGGCCACGTGCAGAGGATCGGTTCGGGGGTACAGATGACCGTCCCGGGGAGGAGGCTGCCCAGGGCGCGGGGTGGGGGTGTGGGGCCGCTGGAATGTGCGGGGCAGGTGGCCGGGAGAGGGAGCGGCGTGTCACCGTGTCACCCCCCAGGCCTGGGGCCAGCCTCTGGCTACCTGCCACTTCCTTCCTCCCGGGCCCTTTTCTCATTACCTGGGCGTCTCTTGAGTGCGTTTTTTGGCCTCCCCTGGCTGGGTGTCGGGGAGACTCTTGGCCGTGTCTTTCCGGACACTGAGCTTTGGGGTCGAATTTGCGTGTCCCAAGGGTGTGTGTGTGTCGGGTGGACTGCTGAAAGTGGGTCTGGATACCCCGGCCTTTGAAGGACAGCAGCCTCCGGGGCTGGCGCGATCGCACGGTGGGCAGGGCGTTTGCCTTGCACGTGGCCAACCAGGGTTTGATTCCCAGGTCCCCCGAGCTCCACCAGGAGTGACTCCTGAGCACCGCTGGGTGTGACCCAAAAAGCAAAATAAATAGAGAAATAAAGGACCCCTTCCTCCCCAGCCTGGGGGGACTGGTGGGGGCGTCTCTGCCTCAGAGCTGCTGTGTGTCCATTAGGGTCCATCGTGTCCTCTGCCAGTGGCCCTTGGGACTTTGCGGAAACCTGAACTGTGTGTGTGGGTCAGGCAGACCAGACTCGTTAGAGCCTCAGGAACTCGGCGGTTCGCGTGTTGGCGTGGGGGGTGGGGGGGAGGCCGTAGGTAGTGAGTGGCCGCAGCTCTGCCGTCACCGTCGCAGGCCTTGGGTCTGCGGGTGCCAGGCAGCCCCTGCCCCAGGGAGTGTGTAGGTAGGGCAGGAGACGTGGCTGAGGGGTGAGACCGCCCGGATGGTCACACAGCCACGGCTCCCGTGGGGACCTTGGGCGGGTTCCTAGGAGGCGCCCCGGAGCAGGCAGTGGGGGGGGGAGGGAGCGGGAGGGACACGATGACTGTCCAGTGCTCCAGGGATTCAGGGACTGTCAGTGCTGGACTGCGAGAGCCCTGGTCCGTGGTACAGGTTGGGAGAGCGTCACGGTTCCAGTACCACACTTCTGGTGCCACGGTGCCAGTGCCACTGTTTTGATGCCACAGTTCTGGTATTAGAGTTCTGGTACGCTCTGACCCATGGTGTTGTGGAGGTGAGGAGTGATCGAGGTATTTCACAGAATTGAGAAACACCTTGGTGTGTGTGTGTGTGTGTGTGTAGCACACGAAAGGATCCGGGAACCCGGGAACCTTCCCCCCTTTTAAAAATAGACACACACACACACACACACACATATATATATATATATTTTTTTTTTTTTTTAAGCACAATTTGAGAGTCACAGAAAAATGGAGAAGATAATGAGGTGCCGGGAGCCCTTTTGGGATCGCAGAATCCTGCATCTCATTGCAGCTGTCAGCTAGGAAGCTCTCTTCCTGCTCAGCCTCCCGCTGCTGGGCTGCGGGGGACGGTGCCCCCCAGCTCCTGATGAGGAAGCATCCAGGCACCGGCACCCCCGGTGTGCTGGGGGCACAGGACACATGGCCTCTGCCCAGCCAGACCTGCGCCCCCAGGACCACTTCTGCGGGCTCCCGCTGTGCCCTGGGTTCTGTCGCGTTTCTGTCAGGGCAGGAAAGGGCCAGAGACCCACCTGGGCTGGCCTGATCCCCAGGAGGAAGGTCTGGCCCTGTCCTTGAGGGCTGCCCTGGTCCCTCCGCTCTGGGGTGCTGGGGGCCTCCAGCTGCCCCCACCTTCCCCCGAGCCAGCTGAACCCAGGGTGGTCTCTCCGGGCCACCGGCTCTAGTGGACAGAGGATGAGGAAGAGTGGGCTCCCCAGGGACCCGCCCACGACACCCCCCGGCGTTAGAGTGAGCGCTGATGTTCCTGGCCTGGGCTTCAGCGTCCGCCTGCTCCCAGAGCGGGGACACGGAGTGGCGGGGTGTTGCTGGGGGGCGCGTGGTGCTACCTCGCCACCTGCCAGCTGCTTCTCAGCTCTTGCCTCTTCCTACCCATGGTGCCCGCCTGGGTCCTTAAAGCGTGGCTCTGCCCTGAGACGGCCCTGCTGATGGCAGCCGGGAACCCCCCCCCTCGGCGTGACTCATGGGTCCCTGCGCACCCTGTCAGCGCCCACGGCCGTCTCTTCCCCGTCAGACCGGCTCCAGGCCCTGGCACTCTGCCCCGCCCGCTTTGCCCCGCGTGGGGTGACGGTACAGGCGCGTCCTCGTGCTGTGCCCCGTGGTCTGACTGTGTTACGTGTTGCCGCGTCTCTCAGCACGCGCGTGGCCTGGTGGGGCCCGGCAGAGTCGGGGATCCAGAAGCGTCTGTCCCCGGAAGACGGGATGGAGCAGCCGTTTCTGGGGCGGGATCCCAGGACTCGCCGAGGGCCCCAGCGCCGGCGTCACACCTTAGGAGAAGCCCCTCTGGGAGCACACCCTCCCGCTGATCTGGGGCTCCTGCCCGCCATCCTCCCGACCCACAATTCCTCATCCTGCCCGCCAGCCTGGCCACTTGCCAGGGGAGGTTTCTGCAGTGCAAAGTGAGGGCGCGTCGGGGAAGTTCTGGGGGGTGGCAGCCCCTCTGCCCTACCCCTTGGGCTCTGTTACTTTTTTTTTTATAACTTTATTAAGTCATCAGTTCAGCTATAGACATTCGATTTTCCTACACCAATCCCACCACCATTATTTCCAATTTCCCAACCACCCCTTAAGCCTATCCCCTTAGCAGGCCCTCAAGTCACTTATTTTATGTTGTTTTCGGTAATTTGCTAAAAGGATGATCAAAAAAGGTTTCCGGTAGAAGAAAGTTAGTGAAGATGGTTTGAGTCTCACCCCGGAGCCTGCAAGCCCTCATCTAAGTTTACTGAGATGTCAGAGGCTGAGCTGTCTGTGTTGCGATCTGGTCATCGAGATTGGTCACCCTCTGCGTCACGGCCCATCCGATCCCGTGTGCCACTCCTGGTCTGTCAGTGTTGGAGGGTCGAGACCCAGGGTGTCCAAAAGGTTTAATGGGGTGATATGCCTGGAGTTAAATTGAACCGGCTGATGGCTCTGGGGTGTGGATGTGACTGCCGGGGCTTTGGGAAGAAGTACAGGGAGACAGCGGGAGGTAGCCCACCCCCGACTCGGTGAAAGCCTGGCGATTTCAGTTACAAAACCCACATCCCTGCGTTTTTCAACAAGTCGATTTTGGGATGAGGCTCGTCTGAGCCCTGGGGCCCGGCCGGGAGCTGGGTGGTGATTGTGAAGTGTGGAGGTTTCCAGCCGCTGGGGTTCTGTGTGGGCGGGCGCAGGACACTGTAATTTGAGGGTGATCCGAGTGGACGGGTGGATGGTCCCCCGGTCTCATCACTCTGCTCTTCCCCTCACTCTGGCCTGCGGAGGAGCTTTGGGGTCTTCCTGCGGGGGGCGCCCTGCGAGCTTCCACTCTGTCTGCCGAGCAGAGAGGGGCTAAGGGTGTGCTGGCATGGAAAGTCTGTCACTTGGCGATGAGCCTCCAGGGGCTTCGATGCACCACGGGATGCGCTGACGGCGTTTCCAATAAGGGATTAAGGGACCTGCCGAGATGCCAGGAGCCGGGTCCCCCTGTGGCTCAGGTTTTCACGGCCATTTGGTTTCCTTACAGTCAGGCCTGCCGAGCCTTAGGCCAGGGAGTGGCCATCATTGGCATCGGCCACATTGTTTGCATTTTTTTTCCTTTTTGAGTCACACCCAGTGATGCTCAGGGGTCACTCCTAGCTCTGCACTCAGGAATTACTCCTGGCGGTGCCAGGGGGACCCCGGGGGATGCCGGGGATCGAACCCGGGTCAGCTGCATGCAAGGCAAACGCCCTACCCGCTCTGCTATTACTCCAGCCCTGCTTTTTCTTTTTCTTTTCTTTTTTTTTTTTTGTCCAGGAGAGTGGCTCTAATCCTGGGATCTGGGGTCAGATGCCCTGAGGTGTGGGACTCTGGGCTGGGCCCTGCCTCTGGGACCCCAGAGCACTCACCCGCCGGGGAGCCGGGAGGCTCTTGTGGGTGGGCGCGTTGTTCTGCAGGCACTGCCCAGGTTCTCACAGCCGGGGCTGCAGCTGTTCCCGGGAGGGTATAAAAATGTGAACCCAGGGCCCTGAGAGGTGGTACAAGTGGTCACGCCCAGGACTGGCATGCGTGAGTCCTGAGTTCCATTCCTGAACACACACACACACACTGGAGTGAACTGTGCCTCCTTGGCCAGTTCAGAGACCGGCCCAGCCTTGCACTGGGATGGCCTCGTAGCAGGGCCCGCCTTCTGCTTCTTCAACTTCTATTTTTTTTTTTTTGCGTGTTTTCTTTTTAGGCCACACCTGGCCGTGCTTACTCCTGGCTCTGCTATCAGGAATCACTCCTGGCAGTGCCTCGGGGGCAGGAGAATGGAGGGCAGGGGCAGGGGGTGGGGGGCTGCGTCATGCTGGGGATCACACACGTTACTGACCCCCTAAACCAGAGTGTCCCGGAGTGTTTGGCCACCTGCCCGCTTCTTAACAGGACTCAGAGCTGCCCTGGCAATCTGCTGGCTCTAAGCCAACAAACAGGCGCCCCGCCCCTCCCCTCCCCTCGGGTCATTCTAGAGCCTGTGCCACTGCCCCACCAGGGTTCCAGTGGCCCTTGGGAGACATCACCTGCTTTGGGGAACCCGATGTTCCCTAGAGTGGGGACGCTGTCGGCGGAGCAGACCTCTGCAGTTTTTCTCCTGGTGGCCGTGCAGGTGTCTGGGAATCGGTGTCGTGACAGGAGCCATGGCTGCTTTGATGTCATCAGGAGGTGGGGCAAAATGTGGGCCCAGGAAGGGACTCAGACCCTCGGCACCCTGGATCGCCCGCAGCCCAGGGAAAGACCCAGGGAACCAGCGCAGGCCGCAGGCATTGGGTACTTCCAGGCAGGTGTGAGGCACCATCGCCGTTGCTCTTTTTTTTTTTTTTTTTGCTTTTTGGGTCATACCTGGAGATGCTCGGGGGTTACTCCTGGCTCTACGCTCAGGAATCACTCCTGGCAGTGTGCTCAGGGACCGTATGGGATGCTGGGAATCGAACCCGGGTTGGCCGCGTGCAGGGTAAATGTCCTATCCCCTCTGCTATCACTCCAGCCCTCGCCGTTGCTCTTGGCCGTTGAAATGTCCAGCCTGCCTCCAGTGAGTGTTTGGTTACGACGGGGACGTGGTCAAGGTCTCTCTGGGCAGTTGTGTTTCTGGCCCTCGCGGAGCCCTGGACTCGGGCGCAGTGTTCAGACCTTGAACGTGAATCCGTCCGGCATTCTTTCCTGGGCCCTACCCAGAGCCAGGGCATCGGGGTCCTGAGTGATGAGCCGGCCCCCAGGAAGCAGGGCAGACCCGGAGAGCGCACGTGGGGTCTGTGCTGAGTATCTCAGCCCCCCGACCCCCGGGCATCCTCACGAGGGAGCCACCCCTGCTCCCTAGAAATCAGCCGGGTGAGCCCCCCTGCTGTGTCACTCCTCCCGAACCAGGGCAGCCTGAGAGGAAATCCTCGCCGGCATCTCTCTGGGGATGGAGAAGGTGATTTTTATTTTATTTATGTATTTTTTTTGCTTTTTGGGTCACACCCAGTGATGCACCGGGGTTACTCCTGGTTCATGCACTCAGGAATTACGCCTGACCGTGCTCAGGGGCCCCTACAGGATGCTGGGAATCGAACCCGGGTCGGCCGCCTGCAAGGCAAAACGCCCTCCCCGCTGGGCTCTTGCTCCAGCCCCGGAGAAGGTGATTTTTAAATCGACATGGAAAGCAAAGGGTCCAGCGCCGCCCCTGGGATCGGGAGAGAACTGGAAGGAAGGGCTGGGGGGCTTGCGTGTTGCAGCAGCTGTGCTCAGCTGATGGCACGGGGCTGTCACATGCAGACGGGTGGGAGGCCACCTACGGCCACGGTGACACTGACGGGCACTGGGGAAACGGCCTTGTCGGTCCCTTGTTGGCCCCTGAGGTGGAGTCCACTGGCAGAGTTTGGGCCGGTGCCTCAGACCGCAGGGAAACCAGCTGCCGGGACACTGGGTCATGTGAAGGGAAAAGCAGCTGCTGCTTTCAAATAAGAAAACTGGGGTTAGAGTGAGAGCACAGCGGGGAGGGCATTTGCCTTGCATGTGACCGACCTGGGTACGATTCCTGGCATCCCATAGGGTCCCCCGAGACTGCCAGGAGTGATTCCTGAGTGCAGAGCCAGGAGGAACCCCCTGAGCATTGCTGGGTGCAACTTGAAAAAAAAAAAACCAAATCAAATAAGAAAACGGGGTCAGAGCGATACTGCAGTGGGGAGGGTGTTTGCCTTACACACGACTGGCCCGGGTCTGATTCCCAGCATCCCATAGGATCCCCCAGCACCACCAGGAGTAATTCCTGAGTGCAGAGCCAGGAGTAACCCCTGAGCATCACTGGGTGTGACCCCCCCCCCCAAAAAAAAGCCAGAAAAATAAAGATAAAAGAAAAAAAGGAAACATCCTTTCTTCACAACCTTGGAGATAGGGATTTCTTACATTTGAAGCAAAGAACGCTCTCTGAGGGGAAGACTGGTTACCTGGGCGGAATCGCCATTGGGGTCCAGGCATCAGAGACCAGCCGCTGTACAGAGAGAACGAGGAGCCAGATGTGTTTCCCGCCAGGGGGAGATGGGAAGGATCCCCGTTCTCAGATCCTGAGCGCCCCCAAACAGCTGCCTCGACAGTGCTCCGCTGCAAGTCTTGAAGCCACTCGGGCTGAGCTCTCGCTGTGCATGGCAGAGCCTCTGGTTAGACCCAAGCACAGCCTGGAGCGACCCCCGAGCACTGTCGGGTGTGGCCCCCAAACAGGAGGCTTCCGGGGTAACCAGAGAAGGAAGTCCCTCAGCCCCACCAGCCACCACTCTGCAAGACTCCCGTGCAGACCCCCGTGCGGTACTGCCACGTTCCCAGCCGGCCGAGCAAAGGGAACCGGGAGACCGCAGGACGGTGGGACCCCTTGGATGGCACCTCACAGCCCTGGAGATTCCGAATCCCCAGAGACTGAATCTCAGCAGAGGTGGCGTCTGTGGGCTGCCTGCTTCCTGGGAGCCCTCAGTGCCGACGGGCGCTGTGCTGGGTGGGGCGGCAGGAGCCCCAGCTGTGGCCTTGGGGCGCTGCCCACCTGCCCGTCTCTGCCTCTGCTTCTGCTCCTGAGCCCTGCTGTCCTCTCCGTCCGAATAGTGGGGGGATGTGACAGACTGGGGGAGGGAGCACGGTAACCCAGACGTTCTCTGGCTCACCTGGGTTCGAGGATGGTGGCCTGCGAGGGGCCGGCGATGCTTCTGCTTCCATCTGGGCGGGCGCTTCCGGGCTCTTTCATGGCCCCAGCATCACCGGCCCTTCCTTGGCCCCGGAGGCGTGTCTCGCCTGCCTGGGAGACGGAGGGAAAGGGAACCTGAATGTCCAGACCGTGCTGGCCCCCTGAACGGCGCCCACAGTTGCTGGACCCGGCTCGGCTCGGGTTTCCTGGCCCGTCCCACCCTCCGCTAACCTCTCTGCTCTCCGGCCCCGCAGGTATCTGTACCATGTTTTGACCAAGAACACGACCGTGACAGAGCAGAACCGGAACCTTCTGGTGGAGACCATTCGCTCCATCACCGAGATCCTGATCTGGGGCGACCAGAATGACAGCTCCGTGTTTGAGTAAGGGCCGAGCCTGTGTCTCTGCCTGCCGGGACCCTCGGGGAAGGCAGCTGAGAAGGAGGGAGCGCAGGGCAGGGAGCGCGGGGACAAAAATCTGAAAATAGCCGAGATGGTTTTCCTGGGGTGGGCGTGGGGGGTGTCTCTGATCCACCCCAAGGAGGGAGAAGCTGCCGTGGTGGGGGCAGGTTCTGGGGGTGCAGGAAGGACCCCCCCCTGGCTGTGCCACTGAGGCCCACAGTTACAGGAGCTGCAGATCTCTCAGTTAGCCTGGGGTCGGGGGTTCCTGCTGGGTCACCCCCTGACAGAGGGGGGAACAGTGCTCAGACCCTGAGCCCCAAGGGACCAGTTTTTTCCCCCCGCCCTGCATCCGAGGTGAGCCGAGTGCGGTCAGGTGTACTCTCAGGGTTGCCTGAGCACAGAGCCAGGAGCAAGCCCAGAGCGACGCCAGGTGTAGCCCCCGAACAACAGTGACAAAGGATGTTGCTCTTGGACTGTCCCGTGAAGCCCCTTCCCGGGACCCCCTCAGGTCTCTCTGCAGGACGATTTGGGTTCTGACAACCCCTAGATACTGTTTTTATAGAGAATGTCAATGATGAGTATTGAGGCTCTCGGCAAAGCCCATCTAAGGGGGCGGAGAGTGGCCTTGTCTGGGGGGGCTCCGGAGGGGGGCCTGGACCCCGTGGTCTGGGGTGACGCCTTTCCTGACAACCCCACATTTTCCTTGGTTCCGAAGGTAAAGAGCGGACGTGCGCTCCGGGCCAGCCTGCGCCCGTGTTCTCAGGAAGCCGGTCGGGCTTCTTGGGGGTCCCTTGTGGGTGGGTTTTGTTGGCAATCTGTTTTGAAATGGAAAAGGTCACTGGACTTAAAAATGAGAAACTCGGGGCTGGAGAGAGAGCACAGCAGGCAGGGCGTTTGCCTTGCACGCAGCCAACCCGGGTTCGATTCCCAGCATCCCATATGGTCCCCTGAGCACCGCCAGGAGTCATTCCTGAGTGCAGAGCCAGGAGGAACCCCTGTGCATCGCCGGGTGCGACCCCCCCCAAAAAAAGAAACTCAGGGGGCTGGAAAGATAGCACAGCAGGTAGGGGGCTTGCCTTGCACCTGGGCTCGATTGTGAGCCCCGCACATGGTCCCCAGGGCCCCGCCGGGACTGACCGTGGGAACAGCTGTGGTGCTGGGGTCACATCCAGGTTGGCACAGGCACACTCGCACCCTGACTTCTGTGCCATCTCGTGTTGCCCTGCCCTTGCCCCAGAATCAGCCACTTCCCCCCGCGGAATTCCCGAGTTCCCTGGGTGTGCTTTAAAATCCAGGCTCCTGGATTTTGCACTGATTTCCGTCGATCCTGCACAGGACCCAGGGACTGGCACTTCCGCAGGCTGTGTGGGTGCTGTGGGCAGCACAGATCACTAGACACAGCTCTAGGGGGAGAGGGGGAGAGCTGGACGAGGTATGGGGGGGGTTTCTTTCGTCTTCAGGTTGTTTCTCTTCCTCCCCCTGCCCGGAGTCACATGGGAGTTTGCAGGTGCCAGTTATGAGCAAGTGCCAGACCCATGACCCTGCCCCAGGGTGCCGGCAGACCCGGCTACAGCTGTGTGGACAGTCGAGCAGTGGACAGGGCTCACCTCAGTCCGCCCATGAGCCCGTGGAAGCAGAAATGACGAGGGTTGCCTATGAGGAAGGGCACAGGGACTGCCACCTCCTGTCCACAGCGCAGAGATGGCTGCACCTCCAGAGTGCTGTCCCCTAGACAGGAGAGCAGCCATCCTGGGGGGCCAGCCAGCGCCCACCCCGCTGGCTCCTTTTCCCTTCCAGACCGGCAGCTACGAACCTGCAAGGGAACCGACGCTCTCTGGATGGCCCGGGGAGCAAGGCCGGGGGCGGCGGTGGGGCGGGGGCAGTACCGAGGGGGACGAGCGGTCAGGCCGATGGGTGGGCTCAGGGGCCACCAGTGCTCGGGGCTTCCTCATGGGGAGGGAAGATGACCCCTGACGCCGCCCCCTGCCGCCCCCAGCTTCTTCCTGGAGAAGAACATGTTCGTCTTCTTCCTGAACATCCTGCGGCAGAAGTCGGGCCGCTACGTGTGCGTGCAGCTGCTGCAGACCTTGAACATCCTCTTCGAGAACATCAGCCACGAGACCTCGCTCTGTAAGGGGCGGCCCTCTGCGGGGGCGTGGCTCCGGGTGGGCGTGGCCCTCGTGTGGGCGGGGCGGTGGGCGTGGCCCAGGGTGGGTGTGATGTGTTGGTGGGCGTGTCATCCCCGCGATGGGCGTGGCCTCCTGGGCGGGCGTGGCCCGGGGTGGGTGTGATATTTTGGTGGGCGTGTCATCCAGGGTGGGCGTGGCCCAGGGTGGGTGTGATGTGTTGGTGGGCGTGTCATCCCCCCGATGGGCGTGGCCTCCTGGGCGGGCGTGGCCCGGGGTGGGTGTGATATTTTGGTGGGCGTGTCATCCAGGGTGGGCGTGGCCCAGGGTGGGTGTGATATGTTGGTGGGCGTGTCACCCACGATGGGCGTGGCCTTCTGGGGGCGTGGCCCAGGGTTGGTGTGATATGTTGGTGGGCGTGTCATCCCCCGATGGGTGTGGCCTCCTGGGCGGGCGTGGCCCAGGGTGGATGTGATATTTTGGTGGGCGTGTCATCCAGGGTGGGCGTGTCGCCCACGATAGGCGTGGCCTTCTAGGGGCGTGGCCCAGGGTGGGTGTGATATGTTGATGGGCGTGTCACCCACGATGGGCGTGGCCTCTTGGGAGGGCGTGGCCCAGGGTGGGTGTGATATGTTGGTGGGTGTGTCATCCACGGTGGGCGTGGCCTCCTGGGAGGGCATGGCCCAGGGTGGGTGTGATATGTTGGTGGGCGTGTCAGCCACGATAGGCGTGGCCTTCTGGGGGCGTGGCCCAGGGTGGGTGTGATATGTTGTGGGCGTGTCACTCACGATGGGCGTGGCCTATTGGGAGGGCGTGGCCAGGGTGGGTGTGATATGTTGGTGGGCGTGTCATTTACGATGGGCGTGGCCTCTTGGGAGGGCGTGGCCCAGGGTGGGTGTGATATGTTGGTGGGCGTGTCATTCACGATGGGCGTGGCCTCCCGGGTGGGCGTGGTTTCCATGCTGCCATCAGGTCGCCCACCAGGGTCTTAACGTCCTGGGCTTGGGGGCTGCGAGCCCTCCATCAGGGTGTCTTTGGGAGGTTCCTCCTCTCACCCCCCCCCCCCCCCCCATTTTGCTGGCCTCTGCCCCTGGCCCTCACCAGGGAGTCTCCTACCCTCTCTCTTGGGTGTCAGGCCCTGCCTTGGCCGTTACCTTCCCCTCTGCATGACCCGTCCCAGCCACCTTGGGTGGGGGTGTAGGCTTTGGGGTGTCTGAGTTTGGGGGTTCGCAGTTTGGTCCCCGGCACCTTGTTAATCCCTGCCTCGTGGGGTATGGGGAAGGTGGCTCTCCTGGCTTAGAGACCAAGGGGTTGCGCCCCTTCTTTGCAAACGGGGTTGTTAAAGACGTGGGGTCACAGAGTAAGCATTGGGACTGGCAGAGGGAGGAGTGGGGGGCTTCCCCACCTGCTCCAGCCCCCAGGCTCCCCTGGCTAGTGGTCCTGCCTCAGGGGCAGTGACCCCAGGAGGCCTGCTCCCATGTTTAAGCCCCTGGTGTTAGGGTCTGTGGCCCACAGGAGCAGCGCCGGCCTGGCTGCTGTCATCAGGGCTCAGCCCTCGTGCTGGGCCTCGCAGGGCGTTGCCAACATCCGGAGGCATTTGGGGTGGCAGTCATGGGGCCAGTGGGGAGGAGGCCTGCCCCAAAGGATTGTCAGTCCCCAGCCCGTGCCGTGCCAGGGGAGAAGCCCCAGCCAAGCTCCTAGCCCCAGTCTCTCGCAGGAAATGGGCAGACAGGACAGAGCCTGGAATGTCAGTGACGGAGCAAGTGGGGGTCCCGGGTGGGTTTTCTGGTCACTGGGTGGTATCTGCCCTTCTGGAGGAAGGAGCTGCCGCAGCTCTGGGGTGTGGCCACTAGAGGGTGCTGTGGGCCCAGGTGTCCCCCGCAGGCCTGTGCTGCCGGCTAACTGGCCCAGGTGCCTGATTTCCTGTCTCTGGCTTTTGCTGCGAGTGACCTGAGGTCTGAGAACACCCAGCTCGAGGGTGTAGGGGCTGGCCCGAGATCCCACCAGGTCCACCCATGCTTGTACTTAGGGAGGAAACTCCCCACACAGCACAGTCCCTGAGGCCGGGAGAGTGACAGTTCCCAGGAGTACGGGGGAGTTGCGAAGCCGGTTTGGGGGCGGAGAGGGGCTGGCAAGGGGTATTACCCCATGCCCCTGGGGGCTCGCTGGGCCCACACTCCCCCAGGCCCTGGCTCGAGTTACCCTCGCTAAGTCCTGCCGGGCACAGGGCTGCTGGAGTCACTGCCTGCTTGCAGAACCCGGGTTGGTGCCAGCGAGTGAGGACCAGGACCTTTGATTTCCCCTTCTGACAGGAGAGAGAAAGACGTGATTGTAAAGCAACGGCGGCCACTCAAGGCTTAAAAACACTGGCACGAGCAGCATGGGGAGGGCACTTGCCTTACACACGGCTCATCTGGGTTCCACCCCCAGCATTCCACAGGGTCCCCGAACCCTGCCAGGAGTGAGCCCCGAGCATCGCGGGATGTGCCCCCTCCACCATGCTAAAGACAGGGTGCAGGTTCTGCCAGTCCCGTCCTGCCATTCGGGAGCGCCTCTCCAGCCCCCAGTTGGTTTAGGACTTCGGGGTGCGGGGAGAGCTCATGCCACTGGCTATGGACATCACCGTGGCTTCCAGGCTTCTCCTCCGACCAGCCACGTCCTCCCGAGTGTGCCCACAGCCCAGGGGCTTGTGGCCTGCATGACAGTCCCACGGGGTCGAGGTCACTTCCAGATACTGGGGCTGGTGTGGGAGGGAGACCGCAGAAAGTGGGTCACGCCGTGAGGGGTTTCAGGAGCCCCGGCTGCTCCCTCGGACCCCCCAGAGTCAGAGCTGGAGGGCCACCACTGTTCTTCAGCTGGCCACGGTGCTCCGGGCCCCAGTCACTGACTTGCCGTTGTTACTGGTCCCCACTGGCGAGGACGATAGGCTGGTGGCCGGCGGCTGAAACCCGGCTTTGATGGCAGACCACAGTTTGAATCCCACCTCTGTGCCCGGCTGTCTCGCCACTCACCTGCAGGCCGGGCCAGGCTGGGCGTGCTCTGTGCTCTCGTCCCACATGTGGACGCTGGCGGGAAGCTCGCAGGCTGGCGCGGTGCTTGTGTGAAGCAGGTGACCTGACTGCGGAACCCCCCACCAGCTCCGCCTCCTGCCGGAGCAGAGGGTTTGTTCTCCGTGTGGGTGGGACTCTGGCCAGGCCCGGCCCTGGGCTGGCTCGGGGCTTCTGGTGGTGGCGCCCCGGGGCCCCTTTCCCCAATGGCTTGTCGGACCCTAGCAGCCCCAGAAGAGGCTGCTGGTACTCGAGTGTCTCTCCCCACACACGCCGACCGTCTCTCTCTCTCTCTCTCTCTCTCTCTCTCTCTCTCTCTCTCTCCTCTCGTGGCCCTTCCCCCTCCAGATTACCTGCTCTCCAATAACTACGTGAACTCCATCATTGTCCATAAGTTCGATTTTTCCGACGAGGAGATCATGGCGTATTACATATCTTTCCTGAAGACGCTGTCGCTGAAGCTCAACAACCACACAGTCCACTTCTTTTACAACGAGGTGAGTCACTGCCGGAGGCGGGGCTGGGGTAGGAAGCCTAGTGGTCAGGGTGGCCCCCGTCCATGGGGGCCGTGAGTCTGCTTGTCGGCCGGCTGTGGCCTTGTTCACGCAGCAACACATTTGCCCTGCGCCCACTTCATGAACGATTCTAACATGTTAACTGCTCTAGGATTCTCTTCAGTTGTAATTGTTCTGAGTCAGTCTTGCTCGGTGAGACCTAGTGCTCAGAATTTAACTTGGGGGGCTGGAGCGATAGCACAGCGGGGAGCACTTTTGCCTTGCACGCGGCCGACCCGGGTTCAATTCCCAGCATCCCATAGGGTCCCCTGAGCACCGCCAGGCATAATTCCTGAGTTTTTGAGCCAGGAGAAACCCCTGAGCGTCGCCGGGTATGATCCAAAAAGAAAAAAAAAAGACGATGAAAACAATTTGACTTGGGGTCTTACTTCTCGGTGAGGGGGAGAGAGAAGCTCCGGTCATTCCTGGCTGGCCACTTCCTGCCATCCAGCCATGGGACACCCCAGCCCTCTGAACCTCAGTTGCCTCCTCGCCTGCAGAAAGGCGTCGGGTTTCCAGAGAGGAGGTAGACGGAGCGATGTCGTCCTCCTGGCACATCCCTGGCTCCCTAGAATTGTCACCGCGCCGCCTCGTTTTGCTTTTTAATAAGCTGCCGTCCCCAGGGCTTCTCCAGGAGCTCATCTGGCCGCTTAAGTCATCCACACTAGCTGCTCTTGCGTTGCACGGACATTGGGTTAGGCCGTCTGAGGCGCTGAGACAAGGAATGTGAAAGAAATCACGGTTCACGGAGGATCACGAGACTCGCTCAGATCTTGTGACAGAGCAATCTTTTCGGCCTCCTTTTATTTGTTGGCTTAGAACCACGGCCAATGAATTTCAGCAGCGTGGTAAGAACCACCAGTGAAATTCAGCAGCTTGGGAAGAACAAAGAACCAGAGGGAATGAGAACACAGTCAGTTACGAGAAGAAAAATGTGGCCAATTACACAGGTCACATCCTCAGTCCCATCAGGACCTCCTCACACCTGGGGTCTGTGATAAGCAGGAGAGGATGATTTAAATCTAAAGTTTAGCGAGGTCTGAAATACGTGAAAAGGAGAAGCGGCTGCTTTGTGCTGCAGGAATTTGCTGGCCGCCGAGGGTTAGTTTCGCTCTATCAGTCAGACTCTCAAACTTAACGCTCACCCACGTAGTGCAGTGTGGGATCCCGGTTCTGCTTCCTGCTTGCAGGGCAGCGTCCAAGGACTCATCTTCATGACCTGGGTGGGTACCAACACTCGCAATGAGTGGGAGCCTGGAGCCTGTGGGTTCCTCAGCACCCTGAAGCCCAGCAGCGCAGGGAGTGACCCCCAAGCCCGGAGCCGGGAGTAGCCTCTGGGCCCTGCCGGGGCTGGGTCCCAAATGCAAAGCAAAAGCAGACGCCAGGAGTGAGCCCAGACAGCAGAGTCGAGTTGTGTGCAGACCAGAAGGGATGGGAGGTGCCGGCTCGCCCCAGGCCAGGCTTGTTTGTGGCACCACCTTTACGGGGGACCCAGGCCCCAGGCTCAGCCCCTCACGACCTCAGACTGGTCCCCCAGCCGTGGTTCCAGCCATCACATACTCATTCCCCTGCCCAGACGTCTCCTGAGGTCGCCTCCCTTTTCTGTCCCTTCCAGCTCCCTGACACCCCCTCCCCTGGAAGCCTCCCCACCCAGCCCTGGGACAGAGCAGGCGATGCTTTGGAAGTGACCACCGCAGGTCCAAGTCGGGGTGGGAGGATCCATTGGCAGGCCAGTGGTCCCCTGAGGAACGACCCAGGAAACCAGGACAGTCAGCCCCGCCCCCGAGGTCCCACGGCATCGCGGGGACCCCAGGGGGAGAGGGAGCCCAGGGGTGGGCCCAGGAGGGCAGGGGCATCAGGCTGTCCTGCGGGTTTCTGATGGGCACCGTGGCCCGTGTTTGGAGCCTGCCTAGCCCCTGCCGTGTTAGGTTTCGTCACCGTCCCCTCCCCCCCAGTTGTCCCCGGGTCTGAGCTGGGGAGGGCTGGCCGTCGCACGCGCTCGGTAGCCATGGTCAGGCCCTGAGGGGTGCCGTTGCGTCCCCCAGGCCTCTCCCACCCCGCAGTGGCCACCTGCTGGGCGGGACTCTCCCTCTGTTCAGGGGCAGCCGGGCCCGAGGCCATTGCTGGGCGTGGAGGCCAGGGGTGGAGGAGCCGGGTGTGTCCCGCAGGGGATTGGGCGGCTTCCTGCAGTGGGCTCGCGTCCGCCTTCCGTGGACGGCAGCCAGCACGTGGCGAGCGTCTGCCTCCTGCTCCCGTGGGCGAGGCTCCACGGGACCCGCGTCTTCTGGCTGAGGGTGCTTGTGGCTTCTTCCCTCGCAGGTGGCCTGTGGGGGCTGTGGGGGGCACTCGCCAGAAGGGGGCAGCAGAGTCACTCCGTGGGACCCGGGCCTGGGCTCTTTCCCTCCAGCCTGATGAAACGTACCTAATTTTTCAAGTTTTTTTGTTCGTTTTGTTTGGGGGTCACGCCCAGCGGCGCTCAGGCCTGACCGGGACGTCTCCTGGGGTCGCCTCCCTTCTCTGTCAGGGATCACGCCTGCTAGGTTTTGGGGGGACTCTGGGATGCTGGGGATCAAACCCTAGTAGGCCACAGGCAAGGCAAACGCCCTCCCCCCGTCCCGTCACTCCGGCCCCTTGATGGTCTCTGCTCAATGTGAGAACATTCCCAGCACCCTCGGCCTTCGGGATAATGTTTGTCCTTTTACTATGTATGAATCGAGAAATAGAGCCGAGAGTCTGCTACGGGGAGAGCCTAACATACGAGATTCACCGTCTCATTTAAAGAAAACCTCTGAAAAATGCCGGAGGGTCTGCGATTTCCAGCGTTGTTGGTGGTGCTCATGTCCCGGGCCCGTGGTTCCCCACCCCACTCCCCAGCCCCCCACTCCCCCTGCCCAGCGCCTCCCTCTTCTGTCTCCTTTGCTTTGCCCTTTTGGGTTGGGGGCAACACACCCAAGAGTTCCATGTTTGGGCTGGAGCGATAGCCCGGCGGCGGGGGCGTTTGCCTGGCACATGGCTGACCCGGGTTCAATCCCCGGCATCCTATATGGTCCCCCAGGCCAGGAGTAATTCCTAAGTCCAGAGCCAGGAGAAACCCCCGAGCATCGCTGGGTGTGACCCAAAAGGCAAGAATAAATAAAAATAAATTAAGAACAAAAAAAGTTCCAGGTTCACTCCTGGGGATCACCCCTGGCCAGCTCAGGGGACTGTGTGGGGCGTCAGGGATCAAACCGGACGCCATCACCCCTGTCCTACCGCTCTGGTCCCCCAAGGCATCTCACTGGTCCAGAAGGATCCTGGAGGGAAGTGATTCCATCACGGGGGTGAGAAACAGGTGTAGGAATCACACGGGAGGGAGGGGTAGGTCCTGGTCGGGCCCTGCTTGGCCCTTTCTCCTCCTCTCCCTGCTGGGCCTGGCCCAGCCCGCAGGGTCCCCCCTGGCGGTCTTCCTCCATTAGTGTCCTTATTTTGTTTTTTTTTTTTCTTTTTGGGATCAAAACCGGGTCGGCCGTGTGCCAGGCAAACACCCTCCCCGCTGTGCTATCGCTCCAGCCCAGTATCTTTATTTTTTTTTTCCAAACTGAAGTCTGATGGTTCTGAC
This sequence comes from Sorex fumeus, assembly GCF_029834395.1. Taxonomy (NCBI): domain Eukaryota; kingdom Metazoa; phylum Chordata; class Mammalia; order Eulipotyphla; family Soricidae; genus Sorex; species Sorex fumeus. The sequence continues at coordinate 1,610,207 of NW_026606222.1, read as the reverse complement.
TCCCGGGGGCTCGGGTTGGGGGCTGGCCCAGTACTGGGGTCTGGAGCTCACTTGGGGGGCGGACACCCCTTCTGTCTCAGCACACCAATGACTTCGCCCTGTACACGGAAGCCATCAAGTTCTTCAACCACCCTGAAAGCATGGTCCGCATCGCCGTGAGGACCATCACGCTGAATGTCTACAAAGGTGCGTGTCCCCGTGGGTGCGGGGCTCCGGGACCCTGCGTCCCCTCCTTGGGGGCTCCCGGGGGTGTTCCCGGGGTCCTGCCGGCCGGTTCAGCCCACGCCGGGCTTCTAGCCGGCCGCCCCACTACCGTCCCAACCACTCAGCCCTCCGCGTGTGAAGACACCCCAGGAGTTCCCGTGGGGCCCGGGTAGCTCATCCCAGCCGCGGGGTGGGACTCTGTGCTCCCGGTGGCCCGCTGAGGGGTCCGTGGTCTTTAGCACGTCCTGGCCGGCAGGGGGCAGCATTGTATCCCCAACCCGCCGGCCAGCTTGCAGGGACAGGCCGCCAGCTGCCTGGTGCCTGAGCTGGATGGAGACGCACCCCCACCCCGGGGCAAGCGGTCTCGGCCCCGGCCTCTGCCCACTGGCATGAGCCCGTTTTCTCTGCTGCAGGCAGCTCTGACCCCGAGTCTCCGTGTCCTGGGAGGGGACCCTGCAGGGGCCGGAGGTGGGCTCCCAGGGGCTTCCTGCAGCCCCCTGCCCAGAACCCCCGGAACCGAGAAGAGCATTTCTCCCGCGGGGCCTCCGCAGCTGGGGTCCCTGGGGGCAGGGGAGAGTTCCGGTCGGGAGGGCTTGGCTCGTGCTGGGGATCAGGGAACGTGGGTTCAGCCCCCCGGTCCGGGGCGGCCCCGAGCTGCCCACCGAGCCGCGCGGCCGCCAGACCCAGCTCCGCTGCCCTCTGTGCTCTGTTCTCTCTGTCTCCTCTGCCCTGCCCCCAGCGCGGGCCCCGAGCCCGGCGCCCCGGCCCGCGAGTCCCCCGCCCCGCTCGGTTCGGACCCCGTTAACCGCTGTCTGTTCTTGCCTTGCCTTCACTGCCGATTCCCGCCTTCCTTATTCCAGTGTCATGTAAGTCACTCGCCTCTGATTTTCCGCTTTCGAAACGCCCCCTCCCGCGCGCGCCCGGCGGCCTCGCGTGGCGCGGGGCCTCGTCCCGCTGGCCTCTGGGCGCCCGCGCGCGGGCCGGGCCGTCCCCGGCCTCCCGCAGCTCCGACTGTCGCCGGGCCGGCCCGGCTGGCTCCCTGGGAGAGGCAGAGGCTCGGACCCGCGGCCCTTTGCCTTGCTTGCGGGGGTGGGCGCGTCCCCGGCCCGCAGCCAACGCCCCCTCCCCCGCCCCGGCCAGTGGACAACCAGGCGATGCTGCACTACATCCGCGACAAGACGGCCGTCCCCTACTTCTCCAACCTGGTCTGGTTCATCGGCAGCCACGTGATCGAGCTGGACGACTGCGTGCAGACGGACGAGGAGTGAGTGGCCCCCGCGGGGTCTTGATGGGGGGGCAGCCGCGCGGACGCCCCCGAGGCCGTGGGGAGGGGGGAGCCCCGGGCGGGGGCGCAGAGGCGAGGGAGCCCACGGCGCGGAAGGACCCGCGTGGCGCGAGGAGCCCAGGCACGTCCCGGGAAGGGCGTAGAGGCCGGCTGAGGCCATGAGCCGGCCGAGGTGAGGGAGCCGGCTGAGGTGAGGGAGTCGGATGAGGCGGTAGAGCCAGTTGAGGTGATGGAGCTGCCGAGGTGATGGGGCCGGTTGAGGTGATGGGGCCAGCTGAGGTGATGAAACAGCTGAGGCCGTGGAGTCCGCTGAGGTCACGGAGCTGGCTGAGGTGATAGAGCCGGATGAGGTGATGGAGCTGCTGAGGCCATGGAGCCGGCCGAGGTGATGGAGCTGGATGAGGCGGTAGAGCCAGTTGAGGTGATGGAGCTGCCGAGGTGATGGGGCCGGTTGAGGTGATGGGGCCAGCTGTGGTGACAGAACTGCTGAAGTAATGGAGCTGCTGAGGCCATGGGCCGGCTGAGGTGATGGAGCTGACTGAGGTGATGGAGCCGGATGAGGCGATAGAGCCAGTTGAGGTGATGGAGCTGCCCGGTGATGGGGCCGGTTGAGGTGATGGGGCCAACTGTGGTGACAGAACTGCTGAAGTAATGGAGCTGCTGAGGCCATGGGCCGGCTGAGGTGATGGAGCTGACTGAGGTGATGGAGCTGGATGAGGCGATAGAGCCAGTTGAGGTGATGGAGCTGCCGAGGTGATGGGGCCGGTTGAGGTGATGGGGCCAGCTGCGGTGACAGAACTGCTGAAGTAATGGAGCTGCTGAGGCCATGGAGCCGACTGAGGTGATGGAGCTGCTGAGGCAGTGCACCCTGCTGAGGTGATGGAGCCAGCTGAGGTGATGAAACAGCTGAGGCCGTGGAGTCCACTGAGTCCATGGAGCCGGCTGAGGTGATGGAGCTGCTGAGGCACTATACCCGCTGAGGTGATGGAGCCAGCTAAGGTGATAGAGCTGGTTGAGGTGATGGAGCTGCTGAGGTGCTGGGGCTGGCTAAGGCAGTGGGGCCGGCTGAGTGACAGAGCTGCTGAGACCATGTACCCGGCTGAGGCAATGGAGCTGCTGAGGCGACGGGGCCCACTGAGTTGATGGAGCCGGCTGAGGTGTTGGGGCTGTGAGTCCATGGAACCGGCTTGAGGTGATGGAGCTGACTGAGGTGATGGAGCTGCTGAGGCCGTGCACCCTGCTGAGATGATGGAGCCGCTGAGGTGCTGGGGCTGGCTAAGGTGACGGAGCCGGCTAAGGCCATGGGGCCGGCTGAGGCGATGGAGCTGCTGAGGCGATGGGGCCCGCTGAGTTGATGGAGCCAGCTGAGGTGTTGGAGCTGACTGAGATGATGGAGCCGGCTGAGGCGATGGAGCTGCTGAGGCGATGGGGCCGGCTGAGGATCCGTCGAGGCTGTGGGGCGCTTGCCTGGCCGCTGCTGACGGCAGCTGTGTCCTCGTCCCAGCGGCAGGGCAGGTTTCATCGAAGCTCAGTGGGGGCCGCCCCGGAGGCCACACCGCGGACGGGCTGAGAGGGACTGAGAGGGGCCGCGTGGCTGGCACCAGGGCCGCCGAGTTCCCTCAAGGACACGCAGGTCACCCATGTTGGGGACACGGCCGGGGGCCGGAGCCGTGTCAGGCTCTCGAGGGCGCCGGCGTCTTCGGACCAGGCTTCCTCCTTTAGTTTTCTGTCTCACCAGAGGAGCAGCACCGAGCAGTAACCCGGGCCCAGCGCCAGTGTCTTCCTCCCACAGTGCTCCTCGGGGCCAAGCTCCGGTGGAGGGGACACCGGCCCCCAGCTGGTGGGGGTCCTGTCCTTGGGGAGGTGGGACCGACCTGCCTGGCACCCGGCCGGCATGCTGACAGTTCCCAGGGCGCAGGGGGGCACGGCCCGTCCTGGCGGGCAGTGGCTGCTGCGGCCTGGCCTGGTCACCGGCCGGGCTTATTGTCCCATTAGACCGCTTGGATCTCGGGCTCTCTCCACTTCAGCCGATGCCCCTGGGCTGGACTGCTCGGAGCCCGGGTGGGTTTGTTCAGGGGGCGCGGGGTGAGCTGGTCCGGCCGGGGGCGCCCCGAGCGATCGAGTCGATCACAGGGCCCTGCCCACCTGCCCTTCGTGGGTCCCTGCTGTCAGGAGGGCTGATAGGAGTCGGCCCACCCTGCCTGAGTGCGCTCCCTCTCCCTCCTCCCTCTCTCTCCCTCTTTCCCCTCCCTCCCCCCTCTGTCTCCTTCTCTCTCCCTCTCTCCCTCTGTCTCTGTCTCTGTCTCTCTGTCCCTGTCTCTCTCCCTCTCCCTCCCTCTCTCCTCCCCCCCTCCTCAGGCACCGGAACAGGGGGAAGCTGAGCGACCTGGTGGCCGAGCACCTGGACCACCTGCACTACCTCAACGACATCCTGATCATCAACTGCGAGTTCCTCAACGACGTGCTCACGGACCACCTGCTCAACCGGCTCTTCCTGCCCCTCTACGTGTCCTCGCTGGAGAACCAGGGCAAGGTGGGCACGGCCAGCACGCCACTGGCCCTTCCCGGCCGCTGCTCCGCCACCCCCTCCCTCCCCTCCCCTCCCCTCGGTGTCTGTGCAGCCCCTCTTGGGGGGGCCCCCCTGCAGCTCACTGACCGGGAGAGGCAGTGGCGCTGGGAGGACGGGACGGGGTCCCCCAGGCACACCGGAAGCCGTGCCAGGCAGTGACCCCGGAACAGTTCCTGTGGGTCCCCACTGATGTCAGTGGGCGCCACGGTTGGCTCAGGTGAAGTGGGGGGGAGAAAGACGGTCACTCTCTCCCCGACCGCCCCTGCGGAGCCACCCGGGACCCAGGGTTACTGGGTTCTTGTCTTGCCTCGCAGGAAGGACTTAGACGAGCCGTGAAATCGCAGTGTTTATTTGTAGGTTTTGAAGGGAGGAGGGGGAGAAAGTGGCAGAGAGTGGAGAGGAACGTGCTTGAGAGAAAGCCCGGGCTTCTCCAAGGGCAGAGAGAGCCCCTGCACACACCCCAGCGTCAGACAGGAGAGCGTGAAAGTCCCCATCTCAAGAGGGGAGATGCGAGCAGCACGTATGCCCAGGCACCGCGTGTGCCCGGCCACGTGGGCACCAGCAGCACACGGGCTTGGGCAGCATCTTCACGCTTCCTCGGTCCAAGGTGGCCTTTCTAGGGTTTCTCCAAACTGCCCCCACGTGGGGCTTCTACCTGAGTCAAAGCTCCTGGCTAAGGAGGTTCGGGGGGTTGGGAGTGGTGGTGGTCTTCTTTGAAATTCCTTCTTTGAAATTCCTTTGTTCTGCAGGAGCTTCTCTGGGTCTGTGGCTGTGGATGGTTGAGGGTCTCATCGGGCCTTGGTTCCTGTTTTTTTCCCGTTTTCTTCTGAGGGTTTTTATCGGGCTCTCCCAGCAACTCCGAGGCTCTTTCTTCCCAGGAAATCTTCGCCGTTGCCTTGGGAAGGGGCCTTCCCTATCCTGCCTACACCATCGTTCCCCCTAGAGATTTCACCGCCTTAAATCTTGAAGGGGAAAATGGTCGAAGTTCCGACTTGTGGAGCTGCTTCATGCTGACAGAGGGGGGCGGACCCTGCCCGCGTAAGGGGTGGAATCTCATGCTGCCTTAGTTTTAGTGGACCCCAGGCAACGAATTGGTCGGTTCCCGAAGTTACCTGAAAGCAAAGATCAGGTCACTTAGACGGAGGGCTGTCACCTTGAGATGATTAGACCCTGGAGGAGTGGAAGGTCCTTTCTTACCCAGTAAGGACAGAGTGGTTTGCTGTCTTCGCAAACGCAAGAGTCAAAGCAACAGGAACCGAGGCATCGTAACGCCATACCCATTTCTATCATTAAAAAAATGGAAAGGAGTAACTCCTTCACCTACAGGTTTGGTTGATAGGAAATGACTTCCCGCGTCCAGATTTTTCTGAGCGGCTAGAGAAGCATCAAGCCACCTTTCCGGCTTTCTCAGTGCAGGCTGGAAGGGCTCTTGCTCACCCACTGACGCTGTCAATCGGAGCCGATAGATATTTATGCCTTGATCATTTGCATGAGGTCAAGCTGCCAATCCTCTCCCAACTTTGGGGCTATTTCTCGGTGAAGGCAGGATAGGGTGGACACGAGCCACCCGTGGGGCCCACCGACGTCACCACGTCCCACCCAATGGTGGGCCCGGGGGCTGCAGCTCCCCAGGGCGGGAGCGGGGGTCTGTCCGCGCCTGGAGGCAACGCAGGGTCACCCTCGGCCTCTCCCTCCGGGCACCAAATGCAGATCCTCCCCAAAGTCCTTCCGGCCTGGAGTGAGTGGGAGCTTGTTGGCTCTCGGGACAGATATGGGGGTTCCCCGAGGCCGAGCGCCCCAGATATGTCGCCGCGAGCACCCCTGCTCGCGAGAGCCTTGTGGGTGATGCCTCAGGCCAAGTGGGGCCCGCCCGGCGCTGAGCCGTCTAGTTGCAGCACGACGACTTGTGTCAGGAGCGTCGATGGAGGGAGGAGCTGCAGGGTCCCAGCGCTCGCGGGGGTGGAGGGGTGTGGGGGGAGGGGGCCTCAGCCTCACCCGCTGGCTCTATGCCACTCACTCTGCGCCTTTCCCTAGGGAGGGGAGAGGCCGAAGATCAGCCTGCCGGTGTCCCTCTACCTGCTGTCCCAGGTAGGTCTGTGCTCTGGGGTGTGGAGTGTGGCTGGGCCGCCCCGAGGCGCCCTCACACACTCGGGGCTGGGCCTCTAAAGACGCGTGCCAGGGGCTGGCTGGAGCGATAGCACAGCGGGGAGGGCCTTTGCCTTGCACGCGGCCGACCCGGGTTCGACTCCCAGCATCCCATAGGGTCCCCCGAGCACCGCCAGGAGTCACTCCTGAGTGCAGAGCCAGGGGTAACCCCTGAGCATTGCCAGGTGTGAAACAAAAAGCAAAACAAAACAGACAAAAACAAACATAAAGACACATGGAAAATGCACGCGGGCACAACTGGGGCCGGGTGGTTCTAGAATGTTCTGTACACCCTGGGCGGCGAACTGCAGGGGTCCTCATTCGGGGCCCCGGGCTTAGGGCGCCCCGGGTGTGCATCCGTTAGCGCATCGCCAGTGGATCCCTGCCCGGGCCCCACACCCGTGGCTCCCCCTGGAGGTTTCTCGGCTCCTGATCCCGCCCGCCGGGCTGCTTCCTGCCCCTCCGACAGGCGCTTCCTCCTCCGGATTCTGTAATATTTACAAGAAGGGAAAAACTCCATGGCGACCCAGTTACATAACCCGGGAAGTATTTTTATTGCGAGCAGCCCCGACGCTCGGGCCGCCTCGCTGCAGGCTGGCCTGCTGCCCCCGCGGGCTCCCAGAGAGCCGAGGCCCTTTGCGGCCCGCGCCCCACCTGGGGTCTCTCCGGCAGCTCCGAGGCCCCCGGTGGCCCTGGGGGGCCCCTTCCCCATCGGGGCGGATCGGTCGGGGTGAGGCGGCCCCCGTCTCCCGCCGCGGGCGCCTTTCCCTGGTCCTGCGTTTCCCTGAGCACCAGCCCACCTTGGCCCCTGCGGTTGCGGCCGCGACGGCTCACAGAGCCGCCAGCCCGCTGGACGCTCCTCCGGGACTCGAGTGCAAGCACTGAGATTCGAGCCTCCTGGAGTTCTAGCACAGCCTCCAAGCAGGCATGAGCCCCGTCCACTGGCCCGGCTTCTGCGTGCTTGGGCCCCACCACCGAGCACTTGTCTGACTGAGACAAGCTTTGGCCTGTGGCCCGCGTCCACTACCAAGTCCCTGCAGAGTGTGTGTGTGTGTGTGTGTGTGTGTGCGTGTGTGTGCGTGCGTGTGTGTGTATATGTGTATGTGTGTATATATGTGTCTGTGCATGTGTGTATGTATGTATGTGTGCATGCGTGTGTATGTATGTGTGTGTCCGTGTCCGTGTGTCTCTGTCTGCCACTCCCCACCCCGGTCCTAGGGACGACCCCCACGTACCGCGTCCGTCCACAGCCGGAGTTGGGACTGTCCGTGCTCCGAGCCTCGGCAGGGCTCACTGAGCACAGGAAGGAAGAAAGATGCACTCAGGCCTCGCTCAGACATGGCACAGAGGCCGCGTGGCCACTGCAGACTCCATGGCCGGGTTGTTTGTGGGTCACTCCCACCCCCGTCCCCCTCGCTGTGATCACTGCCTGTGCCAGCAGGACCCTCGCCCAGGCCTCTGTCTGGACCCCTGCCCGGGGTCAGTAGGACCCCCCACGCCTGGTCTCACACCGGCTCTCGGGGTCACCTTCTTGCCTCCATGGAATTTTTGTTTCTGTTTAATTTGGGGCCGTCCTGGTGGTGCTTAGGGCCTACTCCTGGCTCCGTGCTCAGGGGTCACTCCTGGTGGGCGTGGGGGACCCTGTGGGATGCTGGGGATTGAACCCAGGTGCGCGGTGTGCAAGGCAAGTGCCCTCCCTGCTGTGCCATCTCTGGGCATCTTCAGACAGTGGCAGTGGCAGGAGTGTGTGGAGTGTGTCAGCCCAGCTGGACATCTGGAACAGGGCACACAGCCGGAACAGCGCCTGCTGGTGGACCGGGGCCGGTCTCCCCGCCTCCCCACGTCTCCCATGCCGCTGTGGCATTCTGCTCGGGACCTCCCGCGGGGGTGCCAGCTCCTAGGTGCTGACCGGGCCGAGCCCCCCTTTCCCTGCGGCTAGAGCATCCTCTTGATGGGGGGGGGGATGGTGCCGGTGGGTTCCCTCCCGTGGCTCCACACCCCATTTGGTGTCAGGCAGACACGAGGCACAGTCTGGCCTTGCTGTCCTTCCTGCTGCCCGCTGGCCAGGCGACTGCCTCCACAGAGGGCCCTGGCCCCAGATGGGGGGAGTCAGGGACCCCGGGTGGGCCCGGCATCCTGGGGGTGCCCAGAAACACTCCGCTCACACCAGTGCCCCCCGCCCACACCTCCCACCAGGTCTTCCTCATCATCCACCACGCGCCCCTGGTGAACTCACTGGCGGAGGTCATCCTGAATGGGGACCCGTCGGAGCTGCCCGCCGAGACCGAGCAGGACGTCCCGAGAAGCGTAAGTGTCCAGGGCCGGGGCTCTTCCTGCGCCGTGACCCACGGCCGTGGCTGCTGCTGGTCCCTGGGGCCACGACGGTGCCCGCCTCGAGATGGGGACTTGACACCGGAGCACAGTCTTACCCCGTCTGGCCCGCGGGCTCTGCATCGGGTGGTCACGGGCACCGGGACAGGGTGAGAGCACGCCTTGGCCAGGGGACGGGCGAGACTGGTTGGGCGGGGAGGACGCATGAATGACAGTGGCCCCAAGGGAGGCATAAGGGGACGGTGAGGAGGCAGTGGGGGGCAGTGGGGCGTGGGGAGCGCAGTGTGATGTGAGTAGCTGCAGGCTGGACATGGGCTGGGCTGCAGAGTTCAGCCCGGCCCCTGTGCTGTCTTCAGGACACGCTTGTGCCCGGGCTTCCAGCAGAAGGGAAATCCCGGCCTGGCCCGGCTCCTGGCTCCCAGCCTGCCCCCAGGTCCTGGACGCGAGGCCACCTTTCCGCTCCTCCCAGCTCCTTCCTCTGCACAGGTCTCAGCAGGCCCTGAGCTGCCGGGGGCAGGTGGCTGGTCCCCCATCGGCTCCGGAGCAGGACTGGGAAACCAAAGTGTGGGGGGATGGGCCCGGCCTCTGCCCTCGGCCCCCCCCCCCAGTCCCCTCTGGTCATTGCTGTGGCCTGCACAGGGATGGCCCCTCTGCTCTGCGCAATGACAGAGCTCAGGGACTTGGAAAGGCTGCCAGGGTCCCGTGCTCCTGGGTGACGTCAGCGTGAGATGGGCAGGGGCAGCGGGAGGGGGTTGCCCTCTTGTCGTCTCTGCCTGCTGTGTCCCTGGTTCTGGTTGGTTCCGTCATCCCTGTCTGTATCGCGCTGTCCTGGGCATGTGCAAGACTCCTCGGACAGTCCACATGATGCTGGAGCCGGGGACCCCCCCAGGCTCTGCCGACAGTGCTTGGCCCAGGGACCCTCCACCCTCCTGTCTCCTGGGCTCTGCGGGAGGGAGCTGGACTTGGTGACCGGGGCTGATGCAACCATTGTTCGGGAAACTCTGATTTCTATTTATTTACTTTTTGCTTTTTGGGTCACCCCCGGCGCTGCACAGGGGTTCCTCCTGGCTCTGCACTCAGGAATCACTCCTGGCAGTGCTCGGGGGACCCTATGGGATGCTGGGCATCGAACCCGGGTCAGTCGCGTGCAAGGCAAACGCCCTCTCTGCTGTGCTATCGCTCCCGCCCAACCACTGATTGTTCTTGCAGGGTGGTGGTGGGGCCCCTGCTTAGTGCCGGGGCAGCACTCCTAGCAGTGAGACACCGTAATCGAACCTGGGCCCCCGCAGGCAGAGCCCCCGTTCCCCTGGCGCACCTTATTCCACCCGGTGGGACACAGTCGGGGTGCCCGCCTCGCAGGGCACAGCCCTGCTCCGCAAGCGTCTGGTTTGCTTTTCACCGCACTCAGAAGGGAAGTTCATAAGCTCCAGGCTCCGACGCTCTGGAAGTTTCTCCTCCGAGGCCAGCTCGGAGCCTGTCCCGAGCCAGCCGAGGTCCAGTGTGCAGGCCCTGGTTCAGTGCAGGCGTGTGACAAGGTGCTGCTGGCCTGGCCTGTGTTGCCGGGGCTCAGGCCCTCAGAGGACATGCCCTGCCGGTGTCTGCCCGGCGGTGTGTGCCCCAGACGCTGCCCCCTCCCCTCCCAGTCTTGACACCTGGGGCGCTGCCGCCGGCCTGTTCGTTTATTTGCCTTTTGGTCGAAGTGGATGGGCGTGTGGTCCCCGGGCTGGACCCAGAGCGATGCCCCTGACTACGGATGTCCCCGAGTGTGCAAGTTGCAGAAAGTGCCACCTCCCAGCCTTGGACGCCCCCCTCCCCCCTCCCCGCGCCTCCCCCTCCTTTCCGTTGCTGCTTCCCTCTAATTAGGGGTCCTGCCGCCAGCCTGCAGGGTAGAGGCCTGAGCGGAAAACGAGACTGACGGGGAAGGAGCTGCCAGCCCAAGCGAAAGTGTCAGCTTTCTGCTTCCGGCGGGGCTGTCTCTGCCCCGCTCGCCTGTGGGAAGTCGGGGGTTTGTTGTGCTCTGATCGCTGACCCCCTCTGGGGTCCGGGAGGGGCGTGGGACCCTGGTGGGCACCGCCCTCCCCTCCAGCAGTACCGGCTCCTATTGTTTCCTGCCGAACTCGGATGTGGTTTGGTCTCACTTGTTCTGAGTGTCTTGGTCTTGTTTAACCTACTTTCTCCTTCCCGTAATTTGTAGATAAGTTACTGGTATTGCTCCGAGTTCTTTACCAGCAGACCTTTCACCAAACCAAACCAAAATTGAAGAGCGAGAGGCCGGGGGAGCAGGGAGTTATTTGAAAAGTCTGTAATTCAGGGTTAAATTTAAAACACGGCGGCGTGGTGGTCAGATCAGCGCCTGATTGAAGCGCGTCTGTGCGTGCAGACCCTCCGTTTCCCGCTCGCGCGGGGCCGGCCGCGAGCTGGCGTCTGAAGCGCGCACAGTTCTTGCCGGGAGAGTCAGAGGACCCGATTCAGAAGCTGTTCTGGGGCCCGGGAGTCCCCTGAGGAACCTGCAGGCGGGCTTGGGGCTGCGCTTCCTTCCCCGCGAGCTCGTGCTCGAGGGCCCTTTCCGCCCTGGGCTCCACTCCCGGTCCTCCGTGTCTTGCACTGCAGGGCAGGGCGGTGTTCTGGGAAGCTGCGTCTCTGCACTCGCCCCGGAGACAGAGTCCGGGAGCTGCCTGCGCCCCCTGAGCTGTCAGGCCCAGCCAGCGATGTGGGGGTGCTCTCTGCAGGAGTGTGTCCAGCGGGGATGTGGGTGCTCCCTGCTCCTCCTGAATGTTCTTTACGACTCTCAGGAGGCCAAGTCTGACCCTCCGGACCCCTGCTCTGCTCAGAAACTGGCTCTGGGAGTGCTGTTGAGGTCAGCCAGGGCTGGGCTACGGGCTGGCTCACCCTGTCCAGGCCCCATTTCCCACCCGTTCCCAGGGGCAGACCCCCCTGGGCCGCTGGCAGGAGCGAAGGCGCCCGGAGAACAGCGCCCACGGGTGGCGGGTTCGAGGCTTCCGTCTTTCTGTGTGCTGTGCGGCTCTGCGCTCAGGGCTCCCTCCCAGCGGGGCCTGGGGACGCCAGGCCTGGTGCCGAGAGTCAACCCCCAGTTGGCCAGGTGCAAGTTCGCGCCTGCACGAGGTGCCGCCCCACCTGCCTGCGTCCCAGGGTGTGTCCGTCCTTGGCCGCTGCCTGAGCTGACCAGCACCCCGACGTGGGCCCTGGCACACAGGGGGTCCTGGTGGCAGGTTCACGGCAGGGGCGGCCCGAGGACCCTCACAGCCCGGGTCCCACTGCAGATTCCAAGAGGGGACCGAGGCCCCTGGCTCTGGGGACCTGGCTCCTTCCTGCCTGAGGCGTTGCAGTGAAGTGACCGGGCATGGGACTGGGGGGTGCCTGCTGCTGATTCCCCGAGAGTAAGGCTTGCCACTGGCTCTGTGGGCCCCGCGTTTCCCGGGCTGGACCCTCTGCCAGGACGTGGGCTGAGGGCACAGTGGCCTGGCACCTCGAGGCATAGGCTTTGTGCCGCCACCACAGCCCGAGGGAGGAAGAGACTCTGGAGACCCTGGACCTCACTGCCTGGCTGCCTTCCGGGACGCACTGTGGCTTCCCCCACTTAGGGGGTGGCAGGGGCCTTGGGTCTGTGTGGCCTGAGCGTGGAGCCCCTGCATGAGGCAGTTTTGACTCGCGGAGAGGATCAGGCAGACTATTCTCTGGAGACACGGAGCGTCCCAGGGAACCAGCCCCGCTGTGCAGAGACAGGCCGGAAGCTGGTGGGAGCCCTTGGGCTGGGCTGCTGGCATCAGCCAGGAGTGGGATGGAGGGGGGGTGTGTTCTGGGGCTGCCCCTCAAGGAGGGGCTCCCAGGGCACTCTAGGTGGGCAGGCAGGGGACAATGACCCAGCCTGGCGAGACACCAGCTCTGCGGGCACACCATCCTGAGGACAGCTGGGGCAGGGTGGGGATGGGGGGCTGTCACTGATGGGCCACAAGGAGTGCGTTTGGTTTCTGTCCGGATGGCCCTGTCCCTTCTGTCCTCAGCTTAGCCCGTTGACAGCATCAACCTGCACCTCTTCCCTGGACATTTGAGGGCTTTCTGGTGTTTTTGTGTTTTGCTTTTGCTTTTTGGGTCACACCCGGCGATGCTCACGGCTTCCTCCTGGCTCTGCGCTCAGAAATTACTCCTGGCGGTGTGCGGGGGACCCTCTGGGGTGCCTGGGATCGAACCCGGGTCGGCCGGGTGCAAGGCCAAACGCCCTTCACGCCGTGCTATGGCTCCAGCTCCTTTTTTCAGATGATTTTTTAAACGATCTTTTAAAAAGTGGGAGTGAGGGCGCGCCTGGTGCTGAGTCTGGAGACGGGTTAGTTTTTGTTGTTGTTTTGGGCATCCCTGGTGATGCTCAGGGATCACTCCTGACTCTGCACTCAGGGATTGCTCCGGAAGGTGCTTGTTGGGGTGGGGTGGGGGGGGGCGGGGGTGTGTGTTTGAGCCTGGGGCTGCCTGGTGCTTGGACTGTCGCTCCCGGCCCCCTGGGGCTGTCCAACTCTCGGCCCTCGGTGCTCGCCCCTGCCCTGGCCAGTGAGCAGACGTCACAGTCATTGCCGCTGTGTCGGTGTGGTTGTCACTTGTGCAGATGGCTCCCGCGTGGACGCCTTCCCCAGCGCTGCCCAACGGAGAGGCCATGTGCAAGGACTCAACTCGCAGTTGAGGGGACCGGGAACTGGAGGGACCCCAACCCCCGGGTCTGGCATTCCGGGCCGGGAGACAGCCGGCAACGGTGACGGGGATGTGGGGAGAGAGAGCAGCAGTGGGGGAGCGGAGGGGTGACGGGTGCCCCGGGGGGCTGGCGCTGGCCCTCAGGACTCCCTGCGGAGGCGGCTGTGCCGTGCGTGGGACATAGCTCAGCTTGTGGCAGGCGGGTCAGAGCCCCAGGCAGGACGGAGGCCGGAAGCAGGGGCACCTGAGGCCGGGAGAGGGTTCTGGGCGCATTCCAGGAAGGACATGCTGGCTCGTCTCCGCCGCCTCACCCCGGACCCCCCTCAGCACCCGGCCACTGTCCCGTCCGTTCTCGTCCCCCGGCTGGCACCCGGCCCCGGCTGCCTGCGCCCCATCTCCACCCGCACTGCTCGTCGCTGTCCACTGAGCTGCAGCTGGAGCTGCTGTCCCCTTCTGGGCACGGGGAGTCCCTGGCCCCTCCTAGCCGAGAACAAGGAGTGACACTTTTCCCTGAAGAAACACCTCTGTGCCCCCCACCCCGCTCCCCCACGTCTGAGTCGGTGCAAGGAAATCCGGCCCTGGGCTCAGGGCAGGGATACCCCGGCAGCTCTTCCTGCTGGCTGCAGAGAGTGGACAGGTCACTGGGTGGCCCAGCCCCACCCCAGCTTCCCGTGAGCCACCGGAGCCCCTGTGTCCAGGGGCGCCCCCCCCCCCCACCTTCTCTAGCGTTCCAGGCCTGCCTTAGACCAGGAAACCAGCCCCTCCTGGCACAGTCCCCCCACCCTCCACCCCGCACCCCGGAGTTCTCCCGGCCATGAGGCAGCGCCGCGAGAGGGGTGAGTGGTCACGGCATCCTCCATGGCCAGGGCCACCAGGGCTCACTTGTTTGGGTTGAGCTGAACGGGCCTGCCCCCGCCCCTGAGGCCGCGGGCCTGGCTCATTCACCATGAGGAAACACACAGGACGTGGCTCTCGTGGCAGGCCCACCCCTCCACCTGGGTCCGTGCAGTGGCTGGCACTGACCTGTGACCGTTGACCTCTGGGTGGGAGCAGGGCCACACAGCCGGCCACGGGACGGGAAGGTGAAAGTGTCCCCCCACCCCCCGCAGCCTCGGCACACAGCTCCTCCTCCTCGCTGGGGAGGGCGGGGGTGCTCTGGGGGCCACCGGTGGTTCAGGACCGAATGTGGGTCAGCTGCATGCAGGGCAGCTGCCTTCCCCTGCGTCCTGTCCCTGCCTGCTGTCACACTCTGCATCCCGGAGCTCACCCTGCGTTCGCCCTTCTCTAGGAGAAGGACGCGGGAGAGCGTAGGCGCCAGCACTGGCCTCGCACGCGGCCAACCTGGGCTGGAGCCTCAGTACCCTGTCGGGTCCCCTGAGCACCGCCAGAAGGAGTCAGCCCTGTGCACAGAGCCAGGAGTGAGCCCTGAGCACAGAGCCAGGAGTTAGTCCTGAGCACAGAGCCAGGAGGAAGCCCTGAGCACTGCTGGGAGGGAGCCCTGAGCACAGAGCCAAGAGTCAGCGCTGAGCACAGAGCCAGGAGTGAGCCCTGAGCACAGAGCCAGGAGTCAACCCTGAGCACAGAGCCGGGAGGGAGCCCTGAGCACAGAGCCAGGAGTGAGCCCTGAGCACAGAGCCAGGAGTGAGCCCTGAGCACAGAGCCAGGAGTGAGTCCTGAGCACAGAGCCAGGAGGAAGCCCTGAGCACTGCTGGGAGGGAGCCCTGAGCACAGAGCCAGGAGTCAGCCCTGAGCACAGAGCCAGGAGTGAGCCCTGAGCACAGAGCCAGGAGTGAGTCCTGAGCACAGAGCCAGGAGGAAGCCCTGAGCTCAGAGCCGGGAGTCAGCCCTGAGCACAGAGCCAGGAGTCAGCCCTGAGCACTGCTGGGAGTGAGCCCTAGCACCGCTGGGAATGGCCTCCAGTCAAATCGGATCGGTAAGAACTTGGTCCCCGAGACATCTGCGTGGCTTCCCACGCTGACCAGCCGGAACCACCCACTGCTCCTGGGAGATGGGCATTTAGGGTATTTCCGTGGGTCCCCGCATGGTTGCATTTGAAATGTCTGAAATTCCCCGGTGCCTGGGTCCTCCCCTGCCACCCCAACTCCCCTTGGCACCTGTGCTGCTTCCAGCTGCTCATCTCCTACTCTGCGTGCTGGGTGGGGACCGGGGCCAGGTCCGGAAGGAACTCTTCTTCGGGGTTGGTGTTTGGGGCCACACGCGACCGTGCTCAGGGGCCACTCCAGGAGGGACTCAGGGGACCCCGGGGGGTACCAGGGATTGAAACCTGGTCAACCGTGTGCCAGGCACGCGCCCCCGCCCCTCCCCGTTTGCTCTCACTCCAGCCCCCCCCCCGGAAGGAACTCTGCCTCCGGGGGCTGTGTTCTCGCCTGAGTCTGTGCCTGGACATTCCCCAAGCCGGCATCGTGCGTGGCTGCGGGGGGCCTGTTCCCGCCAGGCCTCCTGCCCTTGCCGCTCTGCCCGCCTCGTGCCCGGCAAGTCTGCCCCACTGGCGCTCACGGTGGGCATCTGAGCCCGTGGCTTCCTTGGGAGAACCTCCGGTGGGCAGCGTCTCCTGGTGTCCAGCGCGGCCTTCTCCTCTGCAGGCTGTGATGGATGGCGGCGCGTGCCCCCCCTCCTCACGGGGAAGAGGTCGGGGCAAGCGGCTGCTTCATCTTCATCTTCTCTCTCCGTGCGCCAGGAGATGCAGGGCGCCAGGCCGCACCCCTCTCCCCGGGTCAGGCGAGGTCCCTCCCTCTGCCAGCTCTGGGCCCCGGGCCGTCAGCCTCATCATGAATATCTGGTTTCCGGGGCCTTCGGACCATAGCTCAATTCACCTGTCACTTTTTGTGCGTGTGCATGGATGAATGAATTCATAGCGGGCGAATAAAAATTAATGTTTGTATTTGGATGCTAATTTAGCTTTCAATTAGGTTTCATTCTGAGCGTTATTGAAATTAATCTGTGTTCCCCGAGACCATCCTGCTTATTGGCAAGGGCTGTGGGTCGCGGGAGGTGGGGGGCGGCGCGTCGCTGGGGCTGGGGGAGGAATTCAGAAGATGGATCGTCTGCATCAGGGGAACGGAGGAGTCCACTTCCAGACTGGCTCCTTTTTCATTCCGATGAAGGCCTGTCCAAATGGCCTCTGTGCTCTGGACGCAGAGACGCGCGTCCGCCTCGGCCCTGGCACTTGGGACCCGACGGTGTCTTGGGGCCTCTCCCCGCTAGGTGCAGGCGTGTGGCGTTGCCTCTGGGTGCCTGGGGATCTCCCCCTGGAATGGGACGAGCTTCCGTGTAGATTCCGACTCTGAAGCGGTGGGACGGTGGGGAGGGTGCTTGGCCTCGCATGCGGCAGACCTGGCTTGGTCCCCAGTCTCCCACACGCCCCCCTGAGCCCCCCGGAAAGGATCCCCGAGAGCAGAGCCAGGAGGAAGCCTTGAGCACCCCCGGGTGTGGACCCCACACGAAAGAACCAGCACCACCATATCCCGCCTCTGCATCACAGCGCGGTGACCTTGGGCAGGTCACTTCCGGGTGGGGCAACATCCAGCCCCCCTGTCTTCTGTCACAGCCGCACGCTCAGCTGCATCCCACCCACCTTGGGTATTCTTTAAATTATTATTTTCTGCCATTTTCTTGATAGCAAAGGACACTAGTATTCTACAGATCTACAGATAGACAGTTTCTTTTCTTTTTTTCATTTTGGGTCACACCCAGCGATGCTCAGGGGTTACTCCTGGCTCATGCACTCAGGAATGACTCCTGGCAGTGCCCGGGGGACCCTATGGGACGCTGGGAATCGAACCCGGGTCAGTCGCGTGCAAGGCAAACGCCCTACCTGCTACTATCATTCCAACCCCCAACAAAGTTTATTTAAGGAGTCAGTGGGGGGACAGCTCAGGGGACTAGCGCCCCTGCTTTACCAGTGGAAGCCTGGGGTCAATCCCTGGCACAGCATGGTCCCCCAGGCACCGTCCAGGGAGCAGCCTCTGAGCACCGCCATGTCTGACCCACATCTCCTGCTCCCCAAAGTCACAGAATAAGTGGCTAAGAGGGTCCTGGGGTCCTGGGAGGGAGCACAAGTGGTCCAGCTCGTTCCCTGTGTGTGCAGAGCCCAGAGTGAGATCCCTGGCACTGCCTGCCCCTGAGCACTGTGCGGGCTGCTTAGGGGGTCCGAGCACGGCAGGGAGCTTGCCCAGGCCCACGCCTCCTGGCACCGTCGGCTGCAGCTGTAGCAAGAGTCGGCTGATCTTGGTTGAACGTTACCTGGGGCCCCAGAAGCAGCCGGGACCCAGCTCTGCCCCTCCTGGCCGGTGCCCCCGAGCCCCTACCCCTCCTCAGGACAGAGCAGCAGTGCCTGTGGGCTGGTTGTGACCTTCCGGTGTGTTAGAACCGAGAACAGCATCGGCAGAGACCAAGCATCACGGGGACAGGGGGAGGCTCAGGGCGGGGGCGCTGGCGGGAACCCCGGGTCCTGTCCCCAGGACCCCATCGTCCCCCCAAAAAACCCAAGAGTGCATCACAGCGAGGGTCCCCAGAAGGGTCTTTCACCCCGACGCTCACCCTTCAGTGCTCACACCGGCCTGGGCCCGCTCGGAGCAGCGGACAGACTGCGGTGGCCGGGAGGCTGCCGGGGCACGGGGAGCCCGGCGCTCAGGCCCCCGCCCCTGTCCCTTCTGCAGGCCCAGCCCAGCATCCGGTGCTTCACCAAGCCCGCCGAGTCCCTGGAGCGCTCCCTGGAGATGAGCAAACACAAGGGCCGGCGGCGGCTGCAGAAGCGGCCCAACTACAAGAACGTGGGCGAGGACGAGGACGACGACAAGGGCTCCGCCGAGGAGGGCCCCGAGGACGCCGAGAAGGCCAAGGGCCCCGAGGGCCCCAAGGGCAGCAAGGCCAGCGGGGAGAACGAAGGTGAGCGCTGGGGGTGTGTGTGTGTGTGTTGTGTATTTACCTGTGTGTCTCTTTGTGTATGTGCCTGTGTACATTTATGTCTTTGTGTATGTGCTTGTGTGTGTGTGTGTGTTTGTGTCTATGTGCCTGTGTGTGTTTATGTCTTTGTGTGTGTGTGTGTATGATGTGCTTGTGTGTGTATTTGTGTGTGTATGGGTATGTGCCTGTGTGTGTCTGTGTGTTTGTGTGTGTGTGTGTGTGTACACACTCATTCGTGTGTGTACACGCTCATGTGTGCAGGTTCTGCTGCAGCCCCGCCCCCCAGATGTTGGGCAGCCCCTTGTTCCAGTGCCCACCCCTGGGCTGGCAGCAGGCGAGGCGTGGCACCATCTGCCCTCGGGCGGAGGGTGGGTGGCAGCTGGCCTGTGTCAGACCTGTTTCCAAACAGGCCAGTGTGTCGTTTGGAAACGTCTCCCGGTGCCAGCAGTGACGCGGGGCCCCTTCACGGTGTCAGCCTCGTCGCTTGCACCGTGTTCACCCATATTCTCAGGGGTTGACGCGGGTCCCCACCCTGAAGGTGCTTCCCACGAGGCTGGTTCAGGGCCAGAACAATGGTACAGCACGTGTGACCCTGGCTTTGCACACAGCCGGCCCGGGTTCTACTCCATCAGGCCCCCGGAGCCTGCCAGGAGGGATGTGAGCCCGCAGGGCGCATTCTGAGTCAGGGAGGTTTGGGGTTTGGGGACCCTTGGCTGGAAGGTGCCGCTCGGGCAGGGTGGGGTGGCCGCCTGGGCCAAGCCCCACTGGCCTGTGGCTTTGGAATGTTGGGGTTTATCTTCTGAGCGTCAGTGGGGAGAACAGCATCCACACTGGCCGTGCTGTCCTGCCCCGCGTCCCCACCCTGTGCTCTGCTCGGCCTGTCTCCGAGGATGCTCCCTCTGTTGTCCCTCTCAGGGCTGCTCTCTCTCCAGGCCTGGCCCGAGGCTGACAGGGGTGGACAGTCCCGGTGTGACCTCGGACTCACCGTGGGAGGAGTTGGCGCCGGGGGCTTTGGTGGCAGCGGTGCATGAGGCTGCTGGGCTGGAGTTGGGGCTCCCTGGGGGAGGGGGGGAGGGGGTAGACACCCCCACCAGCCTCCGGGCTTCCCGGGTTGTGGTTCAGATCTCCTCGTCACGCTCGTGCGGGGCGGGGGGGATGCAGTTGGGGGTCTGGCCTGTGGCGACCTCTGCAGGGGGCTAGAGGGTGGCGGGGAGGGGGGGTGGGGGGCTGGGAAGGGAGGCACTGGCTTGAGTCCTGCCTCGACAGCGTCTTGGCTCCAGGCGTCCCTGGAGGGTCTCTAGGCCCTGGACACACACACGCCCGCCCCCTTGTTCCCACCTGGAAACTGAGCCGAGAGCGTCTGACTCATGGGGCTGCTGGTTTCAGATGCAGGTCGGCTGGGCCCTGGCAGCGGCAGAATCCGGAAGTTTTTAGAACCTCAGAAACGGGCCTGAGCGGAACGAGACGCACGGGCCTGGCCTGGGGGCGAGGCCGAGGCTGGGCTCCGCTGGGCCCTGCAGAGGGCGCTGTGTTGTGGGCCAGGCCTGGGACGTGGGGTGCTATATCCATGCCTGAGACCACCCACCCCAGCCCGGCTTTGCAGAGAAACCCCCTTTGCCTCGTGTCCCTGGGACGGTGACTCATTCTGAAATCCAGGCCATCTGGGGGCCCCTCTGGGTGCAGCGAGGAGCAAGGGGCGGCCCCCGTCCACCCGCCACGGGCAGCAAGTGTGCCTGGCCATGCCCTGACAGCCCTCTGGACGCGGCTGCTTCACTCTCAGGCTGGCTGGAACTTTCCTGTGGGAACTCGGGCTTTGCTCAGGGCCCGGGGGGCATGGGCCGCGGCTTCCCGCCGTCCCTCCGACCTGCAGCGGTAGGGACCACGGCACCCGAGCTGGCTTTGCACCAGCCGTGTCAGTGGGAAGCCGAGCCCGGGAGCTGCAGCCCGCACTTTGCTGGTGGTTTAGTTCCTGGGACGTGCCCGGGAGAGGGAGGGAGGCCCGGCCGCCTCCTGGCACCGAGCCTGGCCCCCAGGGGCTTCCCCACCTAATCTCGGCCTGCGCCACCTGGGTCTGAACTGGGCGCATCATGCGTCCCCTTTCCGCGCTGCTCCGCCTTCCTCCCTGGGGTCCTGCCCGCGGCTTGGCCCTCCCCGGAAGGTGGAGAGTAGAGGGAGGGGCCCGGAGGGGCCATGAGTTTGCTGGGGGGCTCTGTGCTCGGGGAGGGGCGCCTTCCCTGGGGTTCATCTCTCAGTAGTGTCTGGGACGGGGCGGAGGGAGAGTCCAGGCCTGCAGTGCAGCCAAGCCCAAGCGGCTCCCTCTCCCACGTGGGGACCCCAGAGACCCTGCGCATCACCGGGGGCCCGGGGAGCCCTAAAGGCTGAGGCACACCGTGTCCACGCCACATCCTTGGGCACTTGCATCGAGTTACTAGGGCCGGGTGGGCTGAGCACTGCCAGGGTGGGTTCCCCGAACTTCCTCAGCACCTCTTTGAGTGACTCCCCCCCACCCCCCAGAAGCTGATAACGAAAGAGAGTGTGTGTGCGTGTGCGTGTGTGCGCGGGTCTGCACATGTGTCTGCGTGTGTCTTCGTGTGTGTGTGCACATTCATGGGAAGGAAGAAAGGGAGAAGGACCTTTCGACGGGGCCCAAGCAGCAAGATTAGAAGTGAATGTTGGAGGTGACTCTAGTAGGTGAGGGTTGGAGGTGAGGGAGGTGAGGGTTGGGGGTGAGGGTTGGAGGTGAGTGCGGGTAGGTCTCCCGAAGAGATCTCCTTTGAGGGCTGTCCTGAGTTCGCCGTGGTGCTGCCCGCCCAGGCTGAGAGGGAGCAGAGCTCAGCCCCAGTGCTCGCGCACGCACTCCCGTGCTGGCCGGTGCTTTGGGACCAGGAGTCTTTGCGCTGGAGCCAGCCAGTGCCCTGCTGTCCCACCACACTGCCCACATCGGGGCCGGCCGGCACAGCGTCCCCGCTTCCCGGGGCCACTTTCCTCCCCCTTCCCGCCGCCCAGCATCTGTCCGCAGGGCCCAGCACTCAGGCGCTGCTGCAGACGGCCTGGAGCAGGGGTCAGCGGCGTTCCCACCCGAGGCCAGGCCCTAGAAGCTGCATTTCCCGAATAGTCGTCCGATGAGGACATTCGTCATCCCAGCCCGGCTGATCGTTTCCAAATCGAGCGTGCCAGCGGCTTGCTTGGACGCCGCGGGGCTGACGGGCTCTGGCCTTGCAGCGAGCAGCCGTCCTGCCCGCCCAGTGCCTGCCCCCACCATCCCCAGACCCTCCTCTCCCGTCCGAGCCCCGTTCCAGGAACCGGCAGCTCCCGCCCCGCCCCGGCCCTGTCTCTCCGGGGTTCCGGGGCATCCATGAAGTGGGCGTGCGGGGCTGTGTTTCCGGGGCCCTGACCGTGGTTCCCCGCCTGCTGGCCTGGGCAGCACCCAGCTTCCGGCCCTGTAGCTGAAGGCCTTCCTGAGTTGGGGGCTTTACTTTCGTTTGGGAGTCAGACGCGGTGGTGCTCAGGGCTTCCTCCCGGCTCTGCCCCCGGGGGTCACTCCTGGCGGGGCTCAGGGTCCCACGCACACGTCCGCCCGCACTACCCAGCCCCCCTCGTCTTCGTTTCTCCCTCTGGAACGGCTCAGGCTTGGTCAGCAGGGCCCAGTCTGGGGCGGTTTGGGACGGATCATGGGTTCTGGGCTGTGGGGAGCTTGAGGGGCCTCTCGGCCCGGTGCTCTGCCGGCTCCTATCCCCGGACCCCCTCCCAGGCACATGCAGCCCCCTGCACCTGCCGATTTACTCTCTGCATTTTGCGGTTGGGTTTGTGCTCTCACGGAGCCTGGGCTTGTCTCGTGCACTCGGAAATTTTGTATGTGAACGTTGTTTCCCAAGTAAAGACTTTTTGAGGCCGAAACCAAGGAACACCTTCGCCAGGCTTCCCTTCTCACCGCCTCGCCGGCGCCGTGCTTCTTGCCTCGTGCCCTCTCTTGGTCCCTTTGCAGCTGGACGGGGGCCGCCCCTCTCGCCTCTTCCCTCGGACCCCTTCAGCTGGCCTCCGGGTCCCAGGCAGAGCCCCTGGGATCCCCACAGCGCTGTGGCCCTCTGGCCTTGGCCTCACCCTGCCTCTCCTTCGATATTCCCCTCCACTGGGTGGGCCTTTAACCGCCGCGTCTCTGCCCCCACCCGTGCTGGACCCTAATGTCCGTAGCCGTTGCCCCTGGCAGGACTGATGTCCCTGAGGCCTGCGGTGTCTCCCCGCCTGGGTGTCCGCGAGACGTGCCTCTTTCCGACCCAGGCTGGGTTGAGGGTTAGGCCGGGGCTCCGCTTGCTTGGTGGAATGTGGCTCAGAGGATGCCATGTCCTGGGGTGCTGTCGCCTCTGCCCCGGGGGCTGTTCCCTGGGGCCACCAGGCAAGGCATTGCTGCTCCCTCCAGGGCGGGCTGCGCTCCCGGTCCCCGCTGGGAAGTGACAGTCCCCGCACCTCATCAGCCTCTCGGCCCTTTTCACCCAGGGGTCTCTGTCCTTGGCCCATTCTCACAGGTGGACTCACGGTGGCCCAGCTGTGGCCGTGAGGAGCCTCTGGTGGCCGCCGCTCGGGCCTGACGGGAAACCCCTTCGTTTCCCCGACCGGTCCTTCACTTTCTCTTTCTCCACCGGGAGACGGACTCCTGGCCGTGCCCAGGGCCGGCTCCCGCTCCGCACTCTGGAAACCCTCCCGGGGGTGCTCGGGGGACCCTGTGGGATGCCGGGACCGCACCTGGGTGGGCCGCCTGTGACAGTCCCAGCCCCTGCCCTCGGCTCTCCTAACTCGGGGACTCGCCGTTTCCGATTCTGTCCCTGGGCAGCAGTGCCGGGGGGCGGGCTCAGGACGGCCAGGGTGCTCTTTGCTCCTGGGGGTCTGGGCTTGGGTCGGGGCCCACTTGGTGGGGCCGCAGCAGGACAGGGAGCACAGGCATATGGTAGAACGCTCCCAGAGGGGCCGGAGTGATAGCACAGAGGGGAGGGCGTTCGCCTTGCACTCGGCCATCCCGGGTTCGATTCTCAGCACCCCATAGGGTCCCCCCATCACCGCCCAGGGTAATTCCTGAGCAGAGCCAAGAGGAGACCTGAGCATTGCTGGGTGTGGCCCGAAAAGAGAAAAAAAAAAGAATGCTCCTGGAGACAGGCATCCATACACGCGCGCACACACACACACACACACACGCACGCACGCACGCACAACCTCGCCTCTGCCTGTGTAGGCCCGGCTCTCCAGGGATTAACCAAGGCAGATCTGAACCAAGGGCCCGTCCCCAGGAGTGTCCCTCCCGCGGTCCCTCCAGGCTGTTCCCCGCCTCCTGGAGCTCACCGGCCGACATGCTCCTGCCCTTCGTCTTCCGTGCTCACGGGGGCGGCTGCGCTGTGGGCTCTGCCACCCTTTGCCCTTTGCCCTTTGCCCCGAGCCCCCTCCAGCCTCCGCTCCCTGCCAGCTCCCACATGCCCCTGCGCTTACTCAGCCCGTGCCTGGACATTTAGGTGCTTTCCAGCGTTCTGCAAACGGTGCTGCTGTGAATTCCCTGGTACATGTGCGCCCATACGTCGCGGGGCGGGGGGCGGTCTCTCGGCTCATCCCAGCGAATGACCCAGAACCGTGGGTTTGGGGAGCCGGCAGCTGGCTGGGACTGGGCTGGGCCTCTGTGCCTGCCTCCCGCCACCAAAGCGGGAACCTGGCTGGGGTGGGGGTGGGGGCCACGGGCTCGGGCGGAGCCCCCCGGAAACATTCACCAGCGCCAGGACCCTGTGTCCCGTGCGGGCCTGGCTCTGCTTTCCCTGGTGGCGGGAGTGCTGCGTGGCGAGCTGGGGTCTGCACGGTGACCCCACGTGATGGGGGTAGGTCCCCCCTCTCGGTGGTGCCCTGGCTGAAAGATACCTCAGTCTGTCCAGGAGCAGCGGGCCGGGTACCACCCTCGCCCCGAAGCCTCCCCCTGGTCCTCACATCCGCCGAGCATCTCACGGAGGGGCAGGGCGTCCGCATGAAGTGCCAGTGCCCAGACAGGCTCGGCAAGCCGGGGCAGGAGAGCAACGCAGACCCTTGTAGCGACCCCCTCCAGCAGCCAGAACTCACCCCCCAGCCCCCCTGAGACCCGCTCGTACAGGGCCGAGCCCGCTGCCTGCTTGGGAGATCAGAGTGGAAGTCGAGGCAGAGCACCCTTCCTGGGGAGGGCCCTGGGCAGCCTCGTGCCAGGAATCCGGGTCACGGCCTGGGAGGGCTTTCCCCGCTGGGGTCTCCCTACCCCTCATCAGAGAATCAGACTCGCCCAGGCTGGCGGGACCCTCTGCCAACGACCCAAGGGCTCCCCTCGGGCAAAGTCGGGGAATGGGGGGGTTCTCCCAGCTGGGACAGTAGCAGGAGAAAGGGGTTGGGGTAGGAAGGAGCTGTGCTGGGGTGGCAGGCTGGCCAGGCCCACTTCCAGAGAGACAGAAGCGGAAGCTGGTGCGGAGCTGGGGTCTGCGAAGAGGTGGGCTTTGGAAAGGGCTGCGAAGGTGAGGTCTCCAGGGCAACCTCTGCTGTGGCCCCCATCGGCTGTGGGGACATCCAGGAAGAGGGGAGGAGAGAGGAGCGGGAGACTCGGGTGTGGGGGTGCCCCTGGCGTCAGCCTTTCCCCTCCATGTGTCTCCCTGGGACGTGGTGGGGGGGGGGGCTGCCTCCTGAGCGTCCGGCAGACATGGGGGCAGAGTCTGCCCCGCGTCCCTGGAGGCCGCGCTCTGCCACCCGGGCCCGTTGCCTTGGCGTCTGGTGAAAGGAAATGAGGTTCCCAGCCCCTTTGTGCCGCCCAAGGGTGCAGGGAGGCCACCAGGGTTGGGCTGGCCTCGGCAGAGTCGGTTCGGCCCTCCGACACTCCTCCTGCTTCCCCGCACCCCCCACCGGAGCAGGCTGGGAGGTGGGCGCCCCCCCTCCTTCCTTCCCACTGACCCCCGTGTCTCCTGGCAGAGATCGAGATGGTGATCATGGAGCCCAGCAAGCTGCCGGAGCCGGCCGTGCAGGAGCAGAACACCACGGACGAGGAGAAGAGCGCGGCGGCCACGGGCGTGGGCGCCGAGGGGGCGCTGTGGAGCAGGTCTGCCCTTCCCTGGCTGGGGGGCGGGAGGGTCTCTGGGCCTTGCCCCAGGGGCAGAGGCTTCCAGCTGCCCGGTTTTCCCTGGAGCCATCCCCCGGGGAGCCGGTTCTGCCCATCCCTCCCTGACACCCACCGTCTGCAGGGCCCCCCCCATGCACCATCCAGTGCCCTTGTCCACCGTCCACCTGCACTCAGGGGTCCATCCGGGGATGACCGTCACAACTGCTGCCCGTCCCACCTTCCAGGCTTCCCCCGCCTTGGACCTCCCCATCGCCTCCCCCTGCGCAAGGGGCTGGGAGCACCCTCCTAAGAGGGACCGTGACGGGACTGCTTCAGAGCAGAGACCGCACAACACCGATCAGCGGTGCTCCTGTCCCTCTACAGGGCCACAGGGGCTCCCATCCCTCTGCAGGGTCATGGGTGCTCCCATCCGTCTGAGGGTTCACAGGTGCTCCCGTCCCTCAGAGGAGTCATGGGATTCCCATTCCTCTGCGGGGTCATAGGTGCTCCCATCCTTCTGAGGGATCACGGGTGCTCCCGTCCCCTCGCCAACTCCCAGATTTCTGATCATGAGAAGTTGTTCTGAACACAAAGGGCGGAGAAAACACACTTGGAGGGCTCGGCCCAGCTTGTCTTGAATCTGGAGGGTTGGAAAGGCCTCAGGTGACTGGCCATGGGGCTTGCGTTCAGCAGACGAAGGGCCTGAGCTTCGAGAGTCACGGCTGCTGTTCTGAGCGGACTGTCTCGGGGGGTGGCTGTCTGCTCTCGGGTGAACGGAAGGTGGACGAGACTGAAACTTGCTCAGAACACTGTTTCTTGGGAAAGCTTGACCATTTTAATAGTCATTGCACGTGTGAGGCCCTGGGTTTGGTCCCCCGTGCTGTGCACGCGCGCACGCACACACACACATTCACATACACACACATTCACATACACACACGCTCACACTCACATACACACACTCACACACATACACACACACTTTATAAAACTTGACAAAAGTGCTTCAGAAAAAGCGGAACAAAAATCCTTGGAAAGCAGAGAGGGGAAAGTGTCCTTGGGCTGCACCCTAGGGCGCTCCCTCGGAGACCTTTGGGCTGTGCCCTTCCTGCCCTCTCTCCCGGTCTCTCCTTTCCTACCTACTGTCAGCCCTCAAGGCCGAATTTGGGTTGTTCTCTCAGAGGAGAGAATGGAATTCCCCTCCCCGGAGCCTCAGAGTGCCCCCGAGGGAGAGCCGGCCCACGTTCCCCGCAGCTGCCTGTAACGACATCTGACATCTGGGCGCGGTGGCCAGGGGCTCCCAAGACCGCACCCCAGGAAGGGGTTTCTTCATTTCTGTGTGTCCCATGCTTATCGCAAAGGTCGGGACAGGTTTGTCTGCTTTTTTTCATCCTAACGCTCGGAAGTGTCGGTCCATTCTGGAGTTCACAATGACACAGCATCGAGGTCCGGCAGAGACCCGCGTCTCGCCAGGGACTGCCCGCCTGCCTGGCCGCCGCTGGGTCCGAGGCCCGGGCCCTTGGTCACTCACTGAGGCGCTTAGCTTCAGGCTGGCATCCAGGCAACCGCAGAGGGACCCGGGATCGGAGCCTCCCGTCCCGCTGTCCCGCTGTCCCGCTGTCCGAATCTCTCTGGACTGGCCCCGCCCCGGGAAGGGGCCTGTGCTGTGTTGGCTCTGCCCTGCCAAGCTGGAGGGCTGAGGCACTGCCTGGCCATCTGTAGCGTCGAGAAAGGTCGTGGGGAGGTGTGGCTGTGCCAGGCCCTGCACCGTCAGATGGAGGAGGCGCTGCTACGAGTGTGAGAACAGAAGCCCGGTCACAGCCCCCAGGTGCTGCGTGCTGTTCCCCAGGCGCCTGGCCCTGTGGCCATTGGGCTCAGTATTGGAAGGAGCCCAGGAGGCACCGGGTTCCCCTCCCACCCACACACCCACCCACACACTCACACACACACACACACACACACACACCCAGACATACACATACACTCACATTCATACACTCGCACATACACTCACATACACACACTCACACAAACTCACACACACACACACTCCCTCACACTCACATTCTCACACACACACACACACACACACACACGCACAGGCGAGGTCTGGCTGACCGGCCCGTGGGTCTGCGGCCCTCTAGCGGACCCAGACCAGGCCCCGACTCAAGCCCCACGTTCCTGACTCTGCTGGCGTTGCCTCCGGCTCTTCTGTTTTCTTCTTCCCCTGTTGTGTGTTCGAGTCAGGATGTGTCTGTCTGTCCCTTTCTCTGCCCCTGGCTTGCGGTCTACAGCCGCAGCAGGATGCTGGGCCAGTGGTGTCCAGTGTCGGAGCAGCCAGTGAGTGCTCACAAGTGACCCTGCCCCGTGAATGCTCGCGGAGTGACCGAGGCGTCTGTCCTCAGTTTCCCTCTGAGAGCAGCTTCCTCCAGCTGGAGCCCCCGCTGCGCTGCGTGGGCCTGGGGAGGGGTGGTGGGAGGAGGGAGGTGCTCACTGTGTGGCCCCTTTCCAGACCCTTCCTGGACATGGTGTACCACGCCCTGGACAGCTCAGACGATGACTACCACGCGCTGTTTGTCCTGTGCCTCCTCTACGCCATGTCTCACAACAAAGGTAGGCGTGCCCTCGGCGTGACGTGCGTGCTCGGTGGCTGTGACACCCGGTGGCCCCGACACGTGTCCAGTGGCCATGACACGCTCGCTGTCATCCCCTCCGCTGTGTGGAGGGGAGGGAGGGAGGCAGCCGCCCCGAGGAACCGTCTGTCTGCAGCTGCTTACTCTGGCAGTGTGGGGGGAGGGTCCCAGGGCGGACTGTCCAGCGGCTGGTCACCCCGCGGCCGGTGCTCTCCCCCGGCTGGGTAGCTGGCGGGCGTGACCTCCTTCCTGACCCCGCACCTGACATCACTCACACCTGGCCTGGGTTTCGCTATTTATAGCTGTTCTTGCTCCGGGCGCAGAGCTAAGCCAGACCCCGGGTAAGGGCGGGGCGGCGTCATTTCCTTTCCGATGAAAGGTGTGGCCGTCCCGCTGGCGGCCCCGGTTCCTGGCGCTGCTGGGTGGGTGCTTCATCGGGATTCTTCAGTCACTCCCGCGCGGTGCCGCCTGGCTTGAAAACCCGTTAGAGACTCTCTGTCTCTGTCTCTCTGTCTCTCTCCCTCTTTGGTTCTCTCTCTCTCTCTCTCTGTGTGTCTGTCTCTGTTTCTCTCCGTCTCTCTCTGTCTCTCCTTCCCCCTCTCCCTTCTTTCTCCTCTCTCTCCCTCTCTTTTTGGTAGATGAAAGGTCAAATTTATTTGGAGATTGAGAGATGGGCCGTGCTTGAATATTGCCCCGCAGTCTAGATGCCCGGTCAGCACAGTCAGTGCCCATCCACTCTGTGGACACTTTCTTCTCTTGCAAGACAAGTTGGCGCCAGAAGACTTGAACTTGGGTTTCTGAGCCGTCTCTCCCCCGTGTTACAGTTCTCTCTCTGCCTCGCTGCTCTGTCTCCACTCAGCATCACGGTCCCATCCTCTCAGCGTCACAGTTCCACCCCCTCCTCAGCATCACAGTCCAGTCCTCCTCCCATGTCACAGTTCCACCCTCCGTGCCACAGTTCTTCTTTTTTCCCCCCCACAAAGCCAGTGGCATCGTCATCTTTGAAGGTGTGAAGCACGTTGGGCAAGGGATCAGTGGTTCATGCCCAAACCCACCGAGCCCGTTTCCTTTTGCTCCGTCTTTCATGTCTGTTCCTCACGCCAGACTGATGTCACTGTGAGTGGGAACTAAGACCGGGACGTTTTCATTGCTGGCGTGTTCTTCTGGGGTGCCAGTTAAAGTGGCGATGCCCAGTTTGTCCCCAGCTGTTTTTGAGTCGCTTATCTCAGACGTGGTCCTGTGCCAGCCTCCAGCCTCGGGAGCCTGGCCAGGACCCGGAAGACAAGTGGCTGTGTTGCCCCTTGTCCTCCTCCCTGCCGGCCGCCTCAGCGCTGAGGACGTTGAGTTCGCCACCATCCTGCCGCCCCTCTGTCTCCTGAGGAGGAGACTGAGACTTTCCTTCTGGCCCCTGGCAGGAGCCGGTCTGCACCCACGAGGCTTGGCACCAGGGGAGCCTTCGCAGGTCTTTCTTGCGCTTATCAGAGTAGGTGGGGTTGGGTTCTACTCAGACCGCCGGGATTCCAGACATTGCAAAAAATAAAACCCACTCGACCTTGGGAAGTGTTTATCACTCAGCCTTGGATGGCGAAAGTAAATTGACATTGGCAAAAGGTCACACCGTGGAGAAATTCCCCTTTGTGTCCCTTCTTCCTCGGAACCAGCTCAGATGTCCAGTCTGTTGGCTGTTCCTTTCTGCTTATCTTGGGGCCACACCTGGAGGCCCCGGGCCGGCAGTGCTTGGAGGCTGCCTGCTGCCGGGGCTTGGGTGTCAACACGTTTTCGGCTCCTGCCTTCCCCCTGCGCCACTGCTCAACGCGTCCTCCTCTTACTAAGTGACACCGAAGCTGCTGGCAGATGTTCCCGCGGCCCACGGTGGTGGGGGGCGGGGGGGCGATGCTCTCGCTCCCAGCCCAGGGCCCCTCTCGCCACTCCCCTCCCCTCGCCCTCTCTCCCCGTTCTTCCCAGGTGCCCTCTAGAATGTCCTTCTCTCGGGCTCTGTCAGCATCTCTCGCTCCCAAGCTCATCGCAGCCACTCCTGGTGCTGGTCAAGTGGCCAGCCGAGGCCAGAACTGCCGTGACCCCAGGGCCCTGGGCCGCCTCTGCCCCCAGCATCTTCTCCTTAAGCTCCCTCCGGCTCCTTCTCACTGCCCCTGTTTCCTCTCCCCGACCCTTGGTTCCAGCCCGATGTGCGTATCGTGTTGGACCCTTCTGGAGGGAGAAACTCACGGCTGGCTGCCCGGGAGTGCCCGGACTCGAATGTTCTTTAGGTTGCAAGCAGCCAGAGCCGCCTCTCGGGAACTTACTGCGTGGAGAAAGTCCCAGAGGGAGAGTGGGGGCGCACGGGGCCCAGGGCACGCCAAGCAGCCCTCCGGGGCCCTGGCTGGGCCTCCAGCAAATCTTGGCCCGGGCGTCGGTCTCGATTCGACTCGGTTCAAGTCCTAGGGCTGAAGGTCTATCTTCCCATCTCGGCGCCTTGTGCGTTTCTGGAACAGTCTGGCAGCTGGGCTCAGGGTTCCCGGGAACGGCTGTGTATGTGGAAATGTTTCCAGAGAAATGAGCTGCTTTGGGCAGGGCCGACATGCCTGTCCGCCCTGCCTGGTGTCCACTCTGCGGGCCTTCCTGCCTGTGTCTCCCGTGTCCACTCTGCAGACTGTCCTGCTGCCCTTTCTCTGTGTCAGTCTTACCTGTGACTGGTCCCTCCCCTGGGGCCTGCCCAGAACTGCCTTCGCCTGCAGGCGATGCCCCTCGGGGCTCAGTGCCACCCGCCGTGGGGACACCCTGGTGCGTGGCCGGATTCTGTTTGCCGATGTCTGGGAATGATTCCACATCTGCTCTCCTTGTGCGATTTTGGTGCTGTTCTTCCTGCCGTAGTTCTTGAGTCATGCCCAGCGGATACCAGTGGGGACTCTCAGTCGGAAGCAGGTCCCAGCCCGGGCTGACATGGATGGAGTCAGCTGGCCACAGAGACAGACACGCCCGCAGCTTCTACTGGCTTCCAGAGCCAGGCAGGCCACTGCCTTGAACATGGGGGTTCAGTGAAAGGGGCCCCTGCCCTGCGGGAGCTGAGGAGAGGACCCTGGGGGCGGGACGTGGGCTTGAGGCTGTGGTGACTGTGCTGGGTTGGACCTGGTGGGCATGGGGTTCCGAGGCCGGGTGGGGGCGGGGGCGGGCGAGAGTTCAGGGATGCCATGGGGCCCGGGGAATCCCCGTCTCCTGGGGCAGGTCCACGTTGGGCGGTCTGCGTGTTGGGTTGGCCACCGTCAGCCCCTCACGGCCCGGGCTCTTTCCAATACACTGGTCACCACCGACGAGTCAGAAGCAACGGCAGTACAAACCAAGCGTCAGCTCACGCCTTCCTGTAAGTCCTAACGAGTTGGCGCGAGACGAGCGGCCCCCAGCCAAGGGGGCTGACAAGTGCAAGAAGGCTCACGCGCTCTCTCTGTCGCTGCCTCTCTGTCCCTCTCTGGCTCTGTTGTGCCCGAATTTCGGGTCTCCGATTGCGGGGAGACCAAGTCCACACATGGTGATGCAAAAGCAGTGGAACTTCATTGCTGGCCCCAGCCAGCGCTAGCCTGAGCTAGGGTCCGAGTCTGTCTCATCCAGTGCAGTGGAGTCTTGACAAGGACCCCGACTCCCAATCACAAGCGGTGTCTATAGGGGTCAGAGTGAAGAGGCGACTGAGATGCTGGTCTATTTTTAGCATCGGCCCTATGGTGGTCAGCAATTAGGCAATGGTGAGTAACGGCGTCTAAGGAGGGGAAAGTGACCCCTCATGACCGGCCAGACCCAACTGCCCAATTCCTTCTCTTGGCAGATTACTCAACCGGGAATTCACCAGAAACTGCAAGTCCTGCTTAGGGGAAACAGAAACTGAGACTTCATGTTGGCTGCAGCCTGTCATGGCTGCCTGCTTTGGGACCTCACGTCTGTCTCTGTCTCTCGGTGTCTCTGTGTCTCTCTCCCTGTCTCTCGGTGTCTCTCCATCTCTGTCTCCGTGTCTCTGTCTCTCCCTGGGTGTCTGTCTGTCTCTCTCTCTCTCATCAGCCGGGTTGAGGCCTGTATTCCGGCCCCCGTGTGTAGCAGGGAGGCAGTGGGGACCAGCGGGACTTTGTTCCTGCTGGATCCACGAGTCTCTCCTGCTCCGCCCCCCACGCACACCCTCTTGGCTCCTGCCGTTCCCATTGTTCCTCCAGGAAGAATCTGGGCTTTGGGTTTTGGGCTTTTGTTTAGCCAAGAGAAGTTCCTGGAACACGGGCGGGCGGGCGAGAGATCTGGGAAAGGCCGGAAGGTGATAGGCGAGAGGGAGCTCTCGCTCTCCCGGGCTGGCCGGGCCGCCCCCACCTCTCTGCCCCGACACATCCTCGGCGCGGGCGGGCGTGTGCTGGCCGCGGGCCACCCCCGGCCAGTGTCTGTGATGGCCGTCAGCAGGCGGGGACGCGCATCCCCCTGCGGAACGCTGTTCACCTGCTGCTCCCCCGGCTCCTCACCCGGAGTGCTTTGCTTCGGCGTCTGCTTATTTATTTTTTCGGGTGTTGGGGGCCACACCCAGCAATGGTCAGGGGTTGCTCCTGGCTCTGTACTCGGGGGTCACTCTCGGCGGAGCTTGGGAGACCCTACGGGGTGCCGGGGACCCGACCCCCTCCCTGCTGGGCTGTCGCTCCAGCCCCGGGTTCGCTCCTGCTTGGCCCGGGCCTTTCCCGCTTTCGTTGTGGAGGGGCCCCCCACTCCTCGGGGAAAACCCGGAAGTCAGAACCGGGTGGGGCCCCCGTAACTGGCTCCTGACGCGAGGGGGGCCCCGCCCCTCCCTTCTGCTGCAGATCGGGGCAGCTGCAGCCCCTGCCCCGTGACTGTGGCGTGACTCTTGGGTGGGGGAGACCCCCGACCCCTCTGGGCCTAGCGGCAGCGGAGGCCAGCAAGGGGCCGGCCAGGAGTCAGTGGGTCCCGTGTGGGTCGTGGGTGCCATGCGTGTCCGCATCGGCGGTCAGGGCTGGTGCCGTCCGGACAGCACTGCCCCCCTCCCCCAGCTGTGTGTGTTTGCGTGTTCGTCCGTGTCATCTGCAGACGCCTGTCACCTTCCCTCCCTTCGTGCCCTGTCAGGGCCCCATAGAGCACTTGAAGGGGGAACCAGGGACCCAGGGAGAAGGATCCAGGCACCGAGTGGATCCTCAGTGGCCCTGGGCGAGACAGAAATGGGAGAAACGCCCGGTCCCCGGGGAGAAGGTGGAGAGGACACGGAAGGGAGTTGGGGGATGTCCGAAGGGGGATTTGCGTGCTTGCTTTGAAGCTGCGCCGGCTGCTCCAGAAACAGTGCTCGGGGTGATCGAGGAACAGAGCTCAGGGCTACTCCCAGCACAGTGCTTGGGCGTCCACTCCCGGGGGTGCTGTGGGGACCGTGCCGTGCTGGGGGCCGACCCCGAGCTCCCACGCGCAAAGCCATGTGTCCCACTGCAGCCCGGCTCTCCAAGGGGGTGTGCAGGCGTGGTGTGGAACCGAGCCCGCCCCGCCCCGTCTCCCCCTGCGCCGTGTCTGTTGGAGGGAAAGAGCCGCCCCCCACTGATGGGCTTGGGGGCCTCCCTGGGAGCACACGGGTGGGTCGAGGGTTCCCTCCTGCCAGTGCCTCCCCGTGCCCTGCGGCACAGGCCCCCTCTGGGTGCGTCCGAGAGCTCGGGGCAGCACCTTTGGGCGGATCTTCCCGGGTCCCGCCTCTCCTCCTCCTCCCTCGCGTCCACGGGTGACGCAGAGCCGCCATCCTCTGCCGAGTTCCTACTGCGGGGATGACAGGGGACCGGACCCCAGGCGGTTGCTGGCCTCTCAGCCTGTTGGCCCAGAATCCGTCCTGGCACTGCATGGGATCCCCCGATCCAGGGTGCTGCCCAGAAACCAGGCCATGAAATCAGGTCGGGAGCCCAAGTGTCGTCTGAATGCCCCCCGAGTGTCACCCAAGTGTCACCCGAATGTCACCATGCTGTCCTTCCTGCTGGCCTCTGTGGCCTCTGGGGGGCTGTGGGGGCTGTGTCCTAGGTTGGCTCAGGTGGCCGTGGGTCTCGTGGTGAAGTTGTTCCGGGGATGGGTCACCCCGGGTGCCCGCCGGTCAGTAGCTGCCACTCTCTCTCCCTGGCACACTGGCAGAGCCCTGAGACTCAGTCGGCCTCTCACCCAGTGTCCATCGGTGCCGGCCAGCACCTGCTGGACCACACTCAGCGCCAGGTGTGAGGGAGCAGAGGGCGGGGGCGCAGGCGGCCCTGCTCCGGGGAGCCTCCCCGTGGGCACCGTCCCCTGCTCACGGCGTGTCCCCTGCAGGCATGGGCCCCGAGAAACTGGAGCGCATCCAGCTGCCGGCGCCCGGCACGGCCGACAAGAGCAGCTACAACCACCTGCTGGCCGAGCGGCTCATCCGGATCATGAACAACGCGGCCCAGCAAGGTGCAGGCGCCGCTCGGGGTGGGGGCGCCCGGGCCTGTGTCGGGAGCCGCGGCTGGAGTGGACGGGCCAGGCCGGGAGCCTGGACGGACGCTGTGTCAGCTGAGGGCCGCCTGGTGTTTGAGGCTCCTGCCAGCGCCCGGGT
Source organism: Sorex fumeus (assembly GCF_029834395.1). NCBI lineage: Eukaryota > Metazoa > Chordata > Mammalia > Eulipotyphla > Soricidae > Sorex > Sorex fumeus. The sequence continues at coordinate 1,575,770 of NW_026606222.1, read as the reverse complement.
GTGTGTGCCCGGGGGTGGCGGGGGCTGCTGTGGTGCTTCTCAGCTGGGGGCAGCTCCGAGGGACCCCGGGTCACGTCGGGAGGCCCTGGGGGTCAGCACAGCACAGGAGAAGCCCGGGGTCCTGCTCCCCAACCTGATGGCCAGCAGCGATGACCGGCAGGCCCGGGAAAGGCGTGGCTGGTGGGGGGCCTCCCTGGGTTGTCGGTACAGCGGGGGCTGTGGGAGCCGGAGCCCACGGGGTGGGGGTGCAGGCATGGCACCAGGGTCGCCCGAGTGGGGCAGAGTCCTGCATGGTGGCTGCTTAACCCTCAGTAGAGGGGAGCTGGGGGGTCCACGCCCGGCTCTGTGGGTTAGGGGGTGGTTCAGACCATGGAAGAGACGCTGGGCCGTGTCCAGGGTGGGAGGAGGGGTGGAGCACGGCCCCCAGCTGGGAAGGGACAGCACCGCATGCCCGGAGTCTGGGGTGCGCCCGGGACAGTCCGGGACTCGTCACGGCCCCTGTGCTCCCCGCGTAGCCGCCGGCGGAGGAAGTCGGGGGGTCGCCACACCCCACCTTTCCCAAGGCAGTGGCAGGAGCCTCGAGGGGGTGGCGGGCGCGCGTGGTGGCTGCGCTGGGCCAGGTCAGCCTGGAGCCGACGCTGTGTGTCCGCAGACGGCAAGATCCGCCTGGCCACGCTGGAGCTGAGCTGCCTGCAGCTGAAGCAGCAGGTGGTGACGGCCGCCGGCTGCATCATCAAGGACGTGCACCTGGCCTGCCTGGAGGTGAGGCCGTCGCGTCCCCCGAGCCCCGGGGGGACAGTGAGGGGACTCCCCAGTGGGCCCGGGGGCCTCACGCATGGGGGTCGGTTGGGGACCAAACCCGCGGCCCACCGTCTGCCCCGGAGCTCCAGCCCACGCACGGCTGCTACCCGTTTCTTCCTGTAGCCTCATGCGTCGTCTTAAAGGCCTTTTATCGCTCAGCCGCACTCCCTGGTTTTCAGAAGTCCAGAACACGCACAGTTCAGTAGCCCCGGTAGCCCCTGATGCTTCCCCTTGTGGGTCCAGACACGCCTGTCGCTCACATGCGACCCCCGAGTGGCGTTTCTTTCCGTGAGGCTCGAGCATCGCAGCCCCTGTCGTCGGTTCCCCACGCTCGGCGCTGTCCCGCCTCTCACGCAGGCCCCGCGTCCAGCCCACCTGGTTCTCAGGCACCGTCACTGTGACCTGCTTTCCTCCCCTCCAGGTCCCCTCACGCCTCCCCCCTCTCTCCCCAGGGCGCCCGCGAAGAGAGCGTCCACCTCGTGCGGTACTTCTACAAGGTCAGTGGCCCAGACTCAGCCACCACGTGGGTGGGAGTTCGTGTGAGCCCGTGTGCCGTGTATGCCGGCACGTGTGTGCGGATGTGTGTCCTTCGGGGGTTCTCTCCGAGGGTCCCAGCCCTGGGGCCTGAGCTGCAGGCGCTTCCGTGTCTCCAGTCGCCTCCTGCCCTCATGGGCACTGAGTGTCCAGTGTGACGGGGAGCTCCTACAGTCACAGGACGATTAGTGTCGGCACGTGTGGAGGGACGGGCGGGCCACGCCACCCAGGGAGCCGCCTCCCGTGCAGCTCTGCCTGTGTGGTGAGCGTGCCCAGGCGGGGTGGCACCCCCGTGACCCACACCCCACCCCTGAGCACTGAGCCGGGAGTAAGCCCTGAGCACTGCGAGATCCCATAGGGTCCCCCGAGCACCACCAGGAGTGATTCCTGAGTGCAGAGCCAGGAGGAACCCCTGTGCATCACCAGGTGTGACCCAAAAATCAAAACAAAACAAAAAAAGGAACAAGAAGGGAAGGGAATGGACGGGGCAGGAGGACTCGGCTGAGCCCTGCTCCCAGGGGTATACTGTCCCTGGCGGCCCTGAGAGGTGGGGGTGGGCTTTGACCCCTGAGCTGGGCTCTACCCCACAGTGTGGATCTGAGGGCCACACCCGGGCCGGCCCCTTGCACCCTGAATTCCTCTCCGCCCTCCAGAGGAGTGAGCCCCCCACGCCACCCCAGCCAGGGTCCCCGTTTCTCCGGCCCCCCCGACGGAGCCCACCCTTCAAAGCCATCACTGTTTCCACTGTACAGTCTTATTTTATCTCATTTCATACTTGTCAGCAACAGAAGACTCCGTGACGATAGAAGCTTTAGCTTTTTAAAAAACGGAAAAAAATGTTGCAAATGCAACTTGATCTTGGGCCCGTCCGCGGGGCGAGAGTGTCCGGCTTCACGTGTGTGCTTCACTTCCTGGTGATTTACGAGAACTGGAGAACTCGCTAATGGGAAACAGATGCCCCCAAAGCCGCGAGCTGGAATTTATAAAACTCTTGTTGTTTATGGAAAAAAATAGGCATAATCTGCTCCTTTCCTTTCTTTTCTTCCTTTCTTTTTTTTTTCCCTTTTTTGTTTTGTTTTGTAGGGAGAAGAAATTTTCCTGGACATGTTTGAAGATGAACACAGGAGCATGACGGTGAGTGTCAGGCCATCTCGCCGTGCCCGCCGTGGGCGCTGCCCTGCAGGCCCGTCTCTGCCAGTCCTCAGTTTCCCCAACTGAGCAGGCGTCTCGCCCACTGCAAGAGAGTGGTTGAGTGGGGCTCCCCCCCACGGCTCCCTGCTCCCCCATCTGGGGGCTGCCCCTCCTTCCCCGAGTCTGCCATGCCAGCCCGGAAGTTTCCCTGGCGGTGTGGCGGGGGCCATGGGAGGGGGTGGGCTGCGGAGACACCCGCGTCCCCGCCTCCCTTTCTGCTGGGCCCCTCGCCTCCACATCCCTGTCTCCTGCCCCTCGACAGAGAGGGCGGAAGGGGCCCTGTCCGTGCCCACGGCCCACCACGACGCTGGAAGTTCACAGCACACCTCTGTGTGGAGAGTGGCAGGCAGGCAGGGGGTGCAGGCAGCAGGCAGGTGGACAGCGGGCGGCAGACAGGCGGGCAGGTGGGCAGCAGTGGGCACTGAGTCTGGGCCCAGGTCCTCTGCGCAGAGGCTGCCTCTGCAGACCCAGGGCCAGGGAACGTCTGCGTTGGGCCAGTTTACATCTGTGGATGCCCAGCGGGAGGCGGCCGAAGTGTGTGGACTGGCCTGTGACACCCGCCCCCCCCCCCCCGCCCCAAGCAGTATCTGTCTTCACCCCCACCCCCCCGTCTGTGAGTGGCCTGGAGGGGCTCTGTGGCCATTGGCCGCTTCCTCTGGCCCTCCCACCCCCGGTCCTCCAGTTTGCTCCCATGGGGAGGGGAGGCTCTCTGGGCCGCCCCACCTCCCTTCCCTTTGCCCTGCAGCTGGGGGTGGGGGGTCCTGTGCTCAGCCTTGGTCTTCCCATCTGTGAAACAGGCCCCCAAGCCCACGGCTGCTGAGGCAGGGCGTGAACCGGTGCTCCTTCCTCCGCTCTGTCCTGCCTCACGCCTGGGTCTCTGGGGACTGTCCAGGGAGACTCGCGGCCCCCCGGGAGCCCCCAGTGACGCCCCAGAGGAGAGAGGGTTGGTCTGGGGCTGCAGCCTCCCTCCGTGACTGGCAGGGCAGGTGGCTTCACCTCGGGGTCAGCCACGTGGACACGGCGCAGCCTGGCCCTGTGTGGCCCCCGTGTCCTGGGCACGAGCCTGCACATCCCGGCCCTCGCAGACAGGCGCCTGGTCAGTGGCCCCGGCCCATGGTCCCGGGCTCGGCCATGAGGGGACGTGGTCAGTCGGTCAGCGGAAATCACCTGCCTGAGTCTCCGTTTCCCAGAAGCGGATTAGGGAACCCCCGGGGCTGCCGGAAGGGCCCCCTGAAGCTCCTGCCCAGTGAGCTGCGGATGTGGAGCGAGGGTGAAGAGGGGCCGGGGGTGGTTCTGAGCGCAGAGCAGGCGTGGCCCTGGGCATCACCCGGTGCGAGCCAGGAAGCAGAAATAAAGACGGGCAAGGGTGCGGCCAGAGAGGGGGGCACAGCTGGGGAGGGGGAGGCAGCTGGGGGGCGCCACTGGAGCACTGGAGAAAGAGGTCTGCAGCCGGGGAGGGGGGCAGCTGCCGAGCCACCACTCAGGGTCGGCCCGCCAGAAGCACGAGGGCAGAGAAGGGGCGATTGGCGGCTCCTCTCCCCGATCCCGCTCCTGCCCCAGGGGGAGGGGACGTGGGGCCGGAAGGGGACACAGGGCTGGGCGGGGGGAGTTGCAGGACCCAGACGAGGGACACAGGGCTGGGTGGGAGCGGGGGCGATGCGGGGGGTGGGGGCGTGGCCGGGCCGGGAGGGGGACGCCGGGCTCTCGGGGACGGCGGGAAGGCCGCCCGCTGAGGCTCCCTCGCCGCGTCTTCCAGATGAAGCCCATGAACGTGGAATACCTCATGATGGACGCCTCCATCCTGCTGCCCCCCACGGGCACGCCGCTGACGGGCATCGACTTTGTGAAGCGGCTGCCGTGTGGGGACGTGGAGAAGACCCGGCGGGTGAGTGAGCGAGAGTCGCCCCCGGTTGACTTCCGGGGCGGGGTGGACAGGGCCTCCTCCGAGCAGGGTCTGCCCAGGGCCCTGGAGCGCGGGCACCACCCCCGGCACCCCCAAGAGCAGCCCCTGGGCATCAGCAGCGGGGCTCAGAGACGGAATCTTCCAGAGGCCTCCGCCCCGCGTCCATGCAGGGATTTCGCGGAGTCTAGCAGCCACGCGCCAAGTTCAGGAGGGAGGCGAGTGCGCACCGCCCCCCGGGGGACGCTGGTGTCAGGGTGAGGCCCACGTGGGTGCGGTCATTCACGGTGGCCTGCAGCCCGGGCGCTGATGGTGTGTCAGTGCGGGCTGTCCACTCCTATCTGGAGACGAAGGTGGAGCAGGCCCAGGATGGCCCTTGGCCCAGCACCTGCGTGATGTCCAGGGAGGGGACCCCCAGTCAGTGAGGCCAGTGTGGCCGGGGGGGAGGGGACAGGTCATCCCGCGTCTTCGGAGCCCGGTGAGGAGCCAGATGCCCGATGCGGATTCCGGACATTGTGCCCTGCTGGCCGGGGCAGACGGACCCAACCCCTGCAAGAACAGGGCGGCGAGGGCAGAGATCAGGGGACACTGTTTTTTCCAAGGACTCGGGAGACTCGGGGCCCCTGCTGCCCACCTCACCCGGCCTGGTCCCTCCTGGCCTGATCAGGGAGAGCCTGGGGTCCCCAAAACTGCTTCAGAGCCTCTTCCCCCCCGCCCCCGCCCCAAAAGAAGGTCCAATTTCAAGCACTAACTCACCTCAGCTCAGCTCTGTGTCCGGCTGGGTGGAATCTTCCAGAAGCTGCTCATCCGTCTCCGGCAGCAGGACACACTGGTGAGCTTTGAATCCAGCTGAAGGAAGTGGACGGTCCAGCAGGCAGTCGAGGGCTCCTGCGGTTTGTTTCAAGTTCTGTGTTTGAATCCAGAGAACATTCCATTTCTTCCTTTTGGATTCGACCGTTCGCTTTCCTTTTTTTTTTTTTTTTAATTTTCCACCAACTAGTTCTGTGTTTTCTTTTTCCTTCTGGGAGGCTGACCCTTTCCAAGAACACACCCTGAGTTTTTTCTTCCCAGAGAATCCAGACTGCAGACCTCAGTGGGGAGTCCTTGCCAGCTGGTGAATTTTTCTCTCACACCTTTGTCAGATCCAATTCCTGCTCTCTCTCTCAGAGGAGCCCTGTGCTACCCCATGCGAGCCATGTCCTGTCGCGAGGGCCGCAGCTGCATCACCTGTCCTGTCACGACACCCTGTCACAACGGCAGGGCTGCAGCTACGTCCTTCTCTGTCCTGTCACGCCATCCCGTCACAGTGGCCGTGGCGCTTCCTGTCGCGACATCCTGTCATGACAGCGGTTCCTGACACGACGGCAGGGCCACAGCCGTATCCCTTCCTGTCCTGTCACGACACCCTGTCACCACAGGCCCGTAGCCACATCCCTTCTTGTTCTGTCAGGACAGCAGGGCCCCGTGTGCATCCCTTCCTGTCTCATCACGACAGCAGGGCCGCAGCTGCATGACTTCCTGTCCTGCCGTGACACCAGTTGCCTTTTGCACGTGGCCCACCTCGGGGTTCGATACCCGGCAACCCATAGGGTCCCCCGATCCCTACCTGAATGCAGTGATCCCTGAATGCAGAGCCAGGAGGCAACTCTGAGCACCGCCCAGTGTGGACTCCCCTTCCCTCCCTCCCATCCCCCCCAAGAGAAAGAATAGACAGTAAATGAATCCTCGGAGGTCATTGGCCATTGGCCAGTCGATCATTGGCCCATCAACGGCCAAGACTCGGAGACTATAAAACACAGCTCCCGAAAGAGAAAGGCGCAGAGTCTCCTGCCCGCGTGCCTGGCTGTCTTCGCCGGGGCACCTTGGAGGGGAGCGGGTTGAGTTTTCCTCCCCGCCCTGATCAGGGCTCCGGGAGCCGAAGACCTCCAGGACCAGCCACCACCATGCTGAGACCACTGTCCACACGCATGAAGGTACCGGCAGAGGAACAAAGGCACGTGGGTCCCAGGGCTGAGATTTCCAAGCCTGCTCGGATCAGGGCTGAGCATCCTCCACCCAGATCCTCCATCTTCCAGTAGGCAGGGGTCACACCCACCACCTGGCCCCCTGGCGCCGTGTAATCCCATCAATGGCCAAGACTCAGAGACTATAAAACCCAGCTCCCGGAAGCGCGCGGCTGCATTCGCGGCCACGCGACATCTTACCATCTCATTCCTACTTTGGACAAACTGGCCGGCTACCGAATGTAGCCTGCCCACACGGCAGAGTCTGGCAAACTCCCCGTGGCGTACCCAATATGCCAAATACCAGTAACAATGAAGGGTCTCATTCTCCTAACTCTGAAAGAGCCTTGAATATTGCACTTTTTAAAAAAATCTCAGGGCTAGGACGAAGGAGACGTTACTGGGGCCTGCTCGAGGCAATCGACGAACAACAGGATGGTCGTGATCATGAATCCTCGGAGAGAGTGCAGCATGGCCTGAGCGCTGCACCCCGGCCCACAAGAAGGGAGATTCCCGTGGGAGTGAGGAGCCCTGGAACTGCTGGGCAGAGGACAGGAAGAGCCACTGGACAATGGAGAGGGCACTTGCTTTGCCCAGGGCCTACTCGGGCCCCATCCCTGGCATCCCAGATGGCCCCCAAGCCCTGCCCGCGGTGATCCCTGAGCACCAAAACAAAACACCAAGAAGGCAGGACATGGACCCCACTCCGGGAGCGAGCCCCGCCTGCTGTGTGGCCTGGAGCTTGCTGTAGGCCCCCTGTGAGTCATCCCATCCGTGCTCAGTCAGAACAGTGCCACTTCCCCCCCGAGCTGGGACACAGACCCGCACACCAGATCTCCCCAGGGGCCAGGTCTGTGAGCCCGAAGGTGAGCGTCGGCATTCTCCCAGCCTCTCCTCCGTCCTGCCAGGGCCCACGTTCGTCCCGAATCACACGCAGTGAGCAGGTGGCCTCAAGGATGCAGGAGGAGGATCCTGCACCGATGGGCGTGAAGGGACAGTCTCCTGGTTTCTTGATGGGGGGCCGTGGCCTTGCTGCCCACCCTCTCCTGCAGCAGGGAGCTGCCCCGGGAGTGTTTGAGGGGCCTCTCAGGACAGTGCTGGGGGTTCCCCCCGGGAGGACCGTGTGTTACTAGGGAGGACTGGGGACAGCCAGGAGCCAGGCCAGCGCCCAAACCCCAGGCCAGTCTCTCTGGCCCTGAATCTGATTCCTTACTGGCACGCAAGCGTGACCACTGGCTCCTGCCGCCCGTCCCGCCCACCCGCAGGCATCTGGGTTGCCCCCGGTGTCGGCTTCTGTTCCCCTCCGCCGTCAGAGCAGCCCCACGCAGCCTCTTTCTTTCAGCCCTTTCTTTACGGGGAGTTCCCAGAAGTGGGTCTTGTGGCTCACAGGGTCTGAAGGGCCGTGGGCAACGCTCCCTGGTGCCTGATCCATGTCCCACAGGCTCCCCCTACAGCTCACCCCCCCCCTGCCAGGTGCATGGCGGGGGGGGGGGGGGTATCGTCGGGTCCAGGGTCTGGCCCTGAGCTCAGGTGTCCCCTTCCCAAGAGCCCCAGTGAGGGGCCCCGTTTCCCCAGCGGGACTCCCGCGACTCGCCTCAGTACTCTGTGGAACTGGGGTCCTCCTGGGGCCCTGCCCGGATCCTCCCAGCCCCCTGGAGCCTGGAGACGGGGCGGCCGCCCCTCTGCCCCCCTTCCCGAGTCCCCTGCAGCCCCAGGGGAGCCTTCCTGGAATTCTCTGCTCGCTTCTGACAGAACTCCCATTCCTGCTTTCTTTCCCACCTCTTACAGAGTGAAAAAATATATATATAGATCAAGTCAAATGAGCCAGACAGTTACGCCTGGGCCCGGCCTGCTGCCCTCCAGGGTGGACACTGCGGGCTGCTTATTGGTGGCAGCCCTGGGGTCCAGAACAGGCAGCCCCCTCAGGCAGGTACAGCCTCGTCATAGGCAGCAGGGCTGGTGACCAGGCCCTCCAGAGCTCCTGTTGGCCACTGTCCCCCGGCACCCTTGGTCCCCAGCAGCCTCTTGGGGGTAGGGAGGGGAGTGGGGGCACATCCCATCCCACCAAGGGGAGACGGAAACTCCGGGATTTCAGGGCCTGGTACAAACATGGGCCCTCCTGTGGACCTCAAGACTGGGCAGCTGCCCTAAAGGTCAGGGCAGAGTGGGCCCGGGTGGAAGGTGGCTTCCTCCTGCTCGCAGATGGCCACACTGGGCCCTGTCCAGGTCCTCTTCCCTGGCCAAGAAAGCCAATGCTGGTGACACCGCCTCTGTCCCCCACCAGGCACACTGGGGACTGATGTCGTGGGGCCTGTCAGGGTCCAGTCAGCACCATCAGGCCGAAGGCCACCAGGAAGGGGCTTCACAAGCTCGGGGCCTCTGAGGCCACTGGGCTCTTCCCCAGGGCTCGTGTCCTCTCTGTGGTCTGGGTTTCAAGGCTGTGTCCTCGACCCCCCTGGGTCTTGCAGAGCGGTCCAGCGGGGTGACCAGGCGCCCCGGGGAAGGTGCTGGCAGGTGACAGGGTCCCTGCCGGGGGTCAGTGGCTGGAGCCTGCACCCATGGACGCCTGCACCGGCTCGGTCCCTGGAGTGCTTCTGTCTCACACTGGACCCCCCCCCCCCAACTCAGCTCTGGCGCCGGCAGGGGAGACTGCAGGCTCCAGGGACAGAGCGCGCCCATCGGTGACCCCCCTCCCCTCTGCCCTCTGCCCTGTGTCCAGGCCATCCGGGTGTTCTTCATGCTCCGGGCTCTGTCACTACAGCTGCGCAACGAGCCGGAGACCCAGTTGCCGCTGACGCGGGAGGAAGATCTGATCAAAACGGACGATGTGCTGGACCTGAGTGAGTGGGGGCGCGGGGCCGGGGGCAGGAGGGCCGATGCACAGGGGCACACGCTTCTGGGCCTCGGGTGTGGCTCCGTGACCGGGTCCCAGCCAGCTTCCCCAGACAGGGTCCCCGGCCCTCGGCACGGGGGTTCTGCCCTTTGGAGCCCGGGTGGGGGCATGCAGGGGATCTGCGGAAGGGCCCTAGCTCTGGGAGGTAGCTGAGCATTCGTGGGACGATTCCGGTGTTGAAAGGGGAGAGGTTTGAAGAAGAGCCGGCGTTTAGGTGTCGAGGAGGCTCGGAGGCCAGCCTGGTACCCCGGGCTGTATGGAACCAGGGGCTTGTCTGTTCCGGGGGAACTGAAATCTTGAGAGGCCGCGGGTGTGAGCCGTAACTGAAACTGGATTCGCATAGCGTCCCCTTTCTTCCTTTGCTCTGCGCTAGGTGTATGCCGGTGCCGAGACGGTTCGGGTCTTACAGGCTTGGTGAGGGAACCGAACTTTCTGGTGCCAAGAGACCACCCAGCTTGGACTGGCTTAGGAAGATAAGGGGGCAAGTCCCGGAGCCGGGCCACCTTCAGATATGGCTGGCTCAAGGTGCCCGAGCCGGTGGCTGTCGCTCCCAGCCCAGTGGCACACGTGAAAGCGGGCACCAACCCCGAGCGGTAACGCGTTTCGAGTACGCGCTGCTGGAGAGAGACGCGCGTGTGCTGTTGGTTGGTTTCGCTGGGGGTGTGTGGTCTGTGCCGCTGCTGTCAGGGGAAAGTGTCCCGTGCTTGGATGCAGAGGCGGGCACCCGCCAGAGCAGGTCTGAGCAGGCGTCCGCGTGTGCGGCTGAACGGCAGCGGGGCCCGCGTTTCCGAGCTGCGTTTTGACTCTGGCGCCGTGCTCGGCCTCCCTCCACGGGATCGCGGTGCGGGAACGAGCTGGCCCCGCTCGGCGGCAGCCCGGCTTTGGCTCACCGAGCTGGGGAACACCGTAAGCATGGCCTCTGAAGCCGTGCCGCCTCCCTGTGACCAGGACTCGGGGTCAGGCAGGCAGGGGGGCCGTGGGGGAGCCCCAGGGACCCAGCAAGAAGCCAGCTGTGCCTCAGACCCCGGTGGTGGGTGCTTTTCGTGTCTGTGCCAGGGAGGGAGAGGGAGTGGGCAGGCGAGCGAGTTGGGCTCTCTGAGCGGAAATCACGACTCCCGGATGGCCCGCCGTCCCCTCCCACGTCTGATGCCCTTTCAGCCGGCGTCCTCCTCCGCGATGGCAGATGGCAGACTCATGGTGCTGCCACCGAGTGCTTGCCGGCTAAGGACTCTGGGTTCCTCCTCCACATTGCCACCTGCCCGCCTGGAGCTGCTGCAGCTTGGCGGCTGCCAGGGCTGAGACTAGGCGACCAACCCCAAGAGGGGCCGAGACCCCTGCGTGCTGTGCACCCCGGCCCCCGGCCCCCGGCCTCTGCTCTTCTTCATGCAGTCGGGATCATCAGCCATGACCCAGCTGAGGCTCTCCAGGCTGTGAGGCCCGGGTGGTTCTGGAAAAGTCTGCCAGGGACTGTCGGGGACCGACCGTGGGACCCCTCGGTGCTGGTGACAGAGTGCCGGCTGGCTTGGGGGGCATCAGGGCTGCTACGGGGCTCCAAGAAGCTGGCCTCTTCTCTGTGAAACGTCTGCCAGGCAGCCCCTGCATTTCCAGATCCTGGCCTGTGGCCCACCCCCAGCCAAGCCCGTACCGTCAACATGCCCCAGGCCGTTTGCCGTTTCCACTTGGGTTCTGTCAGAACCGAGATGGCTGTTCCTCAAAAAAGAGTCTTGCAGCTGTGTGTGAGAATCCTGGTCACGGCGTCTGCCAGGGAGCCCCCCGCCCCTTTCTCAAGCCCCCCGGAATGTCCATTGATGAGCAGGCCTCGGGCTTCTGGTCCGAGTCACTTGCCAGGGGCCGGGGCCAGCCCAGTTGGTGCCCAGCGATTCCCCAGGCCAGTGAGAGGCCTCTGGGCGTCGGGTTGCCTGCTCGTGCTTTCGTGAGAGGTGCTAAGACCAGTCCAAGCTTCCTGCTCTGCCGTTTCGTGAACAGGCCGGGTCGGTGGCTGCCAAGCGTGGGGCGCCGTCCGGGAGGACAGTCAGGGAGCCGCGGGGGCGCTGCCACCCGCTCGCATCAGTCACGGGAGCTGCTCTCCCGGACGGTGGGCGTTGAAAGGCAGTGCCCAGAGGAAGTCGGGGGCCCGGCGAGCGGCCCTGCCACCGAGCCACAGACCTCGGATGTGTGAGGCTCCGTGGAGCAGTCAGCCAGTCTCAGTGCGGGGGGCCCAGACCCCCGCATCCTGGGGTGTAGCCGGGCTCGCGGCTCTGCAGCTGCTGTCACTGTAGCCCACCCTGGCCCCGCCCACCCCAGCCGGCTGCCCTGAGCCTGCCCTCCCCTCCCCTGGCATTCGAGCCCCCAAGCTGGTGGCTGAAGGCGGCGGCACAGTGGGGCCCAGACGCGCTCAGCGTCAGGAGGGGACCTGGGACGGCAGCCGCGTCTTCTCACGTCCAGGCTGAGCGCAGAGAGCAGCGCCCAGTGTGGGGACAGGGGCCGCCAGCTGCTGCCCCGGGCGGGGGCACCCACGGCAGGGCCAGGGATGGGTAGGGTGTTTGGGAGCGGGTTCCGTGTGGTCAGTCTCGGCGCTGGTCCGCTGCAGGGCACTCCCATGTGCCTCCTCTTGTGGCCCTGGGCAGTAGGGGGCTGACTGCCCCTCCCCAAAGCCTCCTGGCCTGAACCCACACTCAGTGCGCACCTGAGGGCCAGGTTCTGTCCGTAGCTCTGTTCGGCACCGGCCCGGGGGCCCCAGGCTCCCCACAGCTGCCCCCCACCTCTGCACCCTGGTTGCCGGGGCAGCTCCAGCCGCCGGATGGAACCCGGGGCTCCCCCTGACCCTCGTCTTGTCCCTCGGTCCCACTTCTGCTGTCTGCACATCCGTGCGGCCGTGGCACAGATGTCGCTGGGTCCGACCAACTCTCCAGCTGCCGGCGGCTTTCATGGGGCTGGGGGCAGCAGACTCTTCACGGGACACTGGCCCGCCCTGTCCCCTGTGGCACTGTGTCCGCTTGAAACCCACGTCCAAGGCCAGAGAGCCAGTAAGCGGGTAAGGTCCCTGCCTTGCGTGCCACAAACTTCTGGTTCCGTCCCCACGGACCATCCCCTGAGCACTGCCAGGCCTCGCTCCTGAGCACAGAGCCCGGAGTCGTGGTGCGCCCGCCCCCCGCCACCCCCCAAATAAGCAAAACCAAGGCAGCTGGTGGCCTCTGCCCTGCATGACCTCCACGTGGTCCCTCTGTGCTGTCGCAGGAGACACTCAGAGCCCAGCACCTGCGTGGCTGAGTCCCCCCATGCCCCCGGCCTCACTGTGTCTGTACTGCGGGTTTTGGGGACTGGTTCATGCAGGACCCAGTGAGCGACGGGGGCTGAGAAGGCCCCAGACCCCCAATTCCAAGCCCCTCCACCGGTGCTCCTTTCACGTGGACGTGAGCGTGACTGTCTCCCCGGTCCCCTGGTCCCCGTGCCCTGCACTCAGGCCGTGCAGGCGAGCACTGTGGGCCCGAGCGGGCGGCAGCCTCTGCTTGCCGGGCGCGTTTCCAGCAAGCGCGTAATGGAGCGCTGTGGTTGATGGCGGGTCCATGCAGCTCATTGATCTGCTTCTCTCCCACGGCTACCGAGAGGTTTTGTGGTCCCCCCGCCCTGCCCCGCCCCCGTCCAGTCTCGGCCGTCTCCCCCGGCTGCTGAGTGTGCGAGTGGCAGGTGCCTCGCGTCCCAGAGCAGAGAAAAACCACCAGGAGAGGCAAGTCCGGGGCTAGAAGGGATGTTCTAGAAGCCGCTTGGCATGAACCCCTGCCAGCTGTGAGGGCCGGGCTGGGAGACCCTGCAGCTCCCACGGGCCCTGCTCGGGGCCGCAGGCTCGATCCCTGGCACCACCAGAGCCACCCTGTTGGCCCCACCCCCCCAAGAAGAAGAATAACCGCCGGTGTAACCGGGGGTCTCCAAGGCCGAGGGGTATTTTGAAACTTCTCAGCAGAAGAGCTGGAGAAAGTGGCAGGAGGGCCGTTCAGTCCTTGAAAACCAACCCTTATTGTGAACCACTTTATAAAATTTAAAAAATTATTAAAAAACGGGGCTGGAGCCGTAGCACAGCAGGGAGGGCGTTTGCCTTGCACGCGGCCAACCCAGATTCGATTCCCAGCGTCCCATAGGGTCCCCTGAGCACCACCAGGAGTCGTTCCTGAGTGCAGAGCCAGAAGGAACCCCTGAGCATCACCGGGTGTGACCCCCCCCAAAAAAAAATTACAAAAAAAGGAAAAGAAAATCAACCCTGAGTGAAGAGGGCACGTGCAGTGTGAGGGTTGGGGCCTGCGTTACCGACGCAGTGTAACGCCGAGTGCCAGGCTCATTCCTGGCAGACTCGGGGGATTGTACAGGAACTGAACCCCAGTCAGCAGCGTGCGAGGTGCGCGTCCTCCGGACTCAGTCCTAGCTGTGTGGCCGCGGGCGAACCTGCCGGCCTCTCTGAGCCAGGCTTTCTCACCTGTTCAGCGGGAACCTGGTGCTTGCGGCCGATAGCGGCTCACAAGCCCAGGAGTCCGATCCACAAGGGAGAACTGTGCTCAGCACCGTTCCAGCTTTCCAGGAAGGGCCGCTGGACCGCCTCACCGGACGGGGCTGGTCTCTTCTTCGAGGGCTGGGGATCAGCGCCCTGACCTTGACTGTCTGCAGGACATGCCAGGACGCAGGCGCCACTCCTGGTGGCAGATGCAGGGTGATGTGCAGGGAAGGGGGTGCCGGCTGGCAGCGAAGTGGAACCCCTGGGTGCAGGGTGCTGAGTCGGGCTCCGAGGCCCACTGGTTCGGCCGTGGAGTGCTCCGTGTGGTCGCAAGCCCTTCCAGGTCACTGTGTTGTGGGGGATGCTGGCCTGCACTGCCCCGGGGCTTTGCCCTGCCAAGAAGGGAGAGATCGCCTCACCCGTCATCCCCGTCTGCCGACTTGGAACCACCCCTGATCGCCTCTGACCCCAGGGTCTTCGGGGTCCCCAGCCAGGCCCCGCTCTCACCTCCGTACCCCCCAGCGCCGCCACCCCTGGACTGGCTTTCGCTGCTGCCTCAGGCCTCAGGGCTCACTCCTGGCAGACTTGGGGGATCGTACAGGGACTGAACCCCGGTCAGCAGCGTCCTACCCTCTGTGCTCCCACCCTGGGCCTGCTGAGTGCCCTCTGCCACTCCACAGCCAAGCCCGTCCTCCTCACTGTCGTTTAGGGAGCCCCGTCCTGTGCCCGCCGCCCGAGATCCTTCACTGAGCCCCCTCCAACCCTCGTGCCTGGCGCCTAAGGAGCCTTTGGGTGACGCAGTTCCTGCCGGCAAACCCCGGGCTTTCGTTAGTGCCCACAGGAGGGGGCCTGTCCACGTGCCATTTGGGATATGCGTCACAAGAGCCTTTGTTGGTCATTATCGGATATTTGGTCGATTCGGATCATCAGGTTCTCAGTGCACCCCCTCCCCCACGCCCCAGGAATAGAAGGAATCTTAAACCCACTCAGGGTGTTCCCAAAGTGGAGATTATCTTCATTTCCACCATTGAGCTCTCCCGAGTTATTTTTCCGCAGGGTCAAAATACTGCGCTCTCTCGCTCTCTGTCTCTGTCTCTCTGTCTCTCTGTCTCTCTGTCTCTCTCTGTCTCTCTGTCTCTCTCTCTCCTAGGGCCTAGGACCCTGAACCAGACAGCTCGGAATCAAATCCTGTTTGAATTAAACCATCGATTCTCTAAGGGAAAGTATGGAATTAACAGCCCTCCCCCGCCAGGCCCCCCATAAATTAGCCTGTTCTCCGCGGGCCCGGTGCATGACGCCGCTGGCCCCTTTTCAGAAATGAAGTCGAAATACGGAGAAATGAAATTTGTATCTCATCGAGTGACTGGAAATGTGATTATAACACAGCTGTCAGTTTTGTTCAAGTGGGAGATTTTTGAGTAAATCCAATTGCAGCGTTATTTGGTTCCCTTAAAGCGGGGCCATGGAGCGGTTTCCTGCGTATTGATTATTTGATTGGTACCTGTCTGCTGGACCTTTTTTTTCCCCCCAGTACTGCTCATTGATGTGGTTTAATGTATATTCCTGTAATCTGGCCCTGTTTTATAAACTCACCATCATAATTGAGCTGCATTAGAGACACATGCTCTCTTGACCTCTCAAGGTCACCTAATGGCTCTGCCTTTCTGGGGGGCTTTCGGATTGAAGTCGTTCCTCGTTCTGAAAAGGGCACAAACGGGCATCTTCTTCCCGCCTCTGCAGAGCAGAGTTCCCCGGTGCCGTTGCAGGCATCGAAAGGTGAGACTCTTTGCGTTAGCAGAAGCGAGCTCCGAGCTGGTCCCATCCTTGCCTCGCGATTACCGGTTCCTGTCCGTGGGACGAAGGTCGCTTTTCCCGGGTTGCGTTTGGAACTGGGCACAAGTTCGCTTTCTCTGATCGGAGGGGTCTGAGGGGCTCTGGTGTGCTCGGGGAGCCCCTCCCACCCTTGGAAGTCTTCTCTGGGGGCCAGGCAGCAGGGGGCTCAGGACCCCGTCACTCAGGCACTGCCCCTGGCGTCTGTGGCGTGTTGCCAGTGCGCGCGTGTGTGTGTGTGTGTGTGTGTGTGTGTGTGTGTGTGTGGCCAGCGAGGGGAGGGGCTGCCTCCACTCCCCCCCAGGGCTCTGTGAGGCAGTGAGGGTCCCAGGTGTCACCTAGAAGACTGGCAGCTGTTTCCCACTCGAAGCCGGCCCCTCCTGGCTGAGAACATCCCTACCTTCCCAGGCCCTGCCTCCCTCCTCCTGTCCTGCCCGCAAGCTCCGGGCATATCCTGCCGGCCAAGTGGATCCAGAATCTGACCCTGCCCCATCGCCAGTGACACCACCCTCCCGATCTCCAGGGCCCCCACCCTGCCCAGCCTCCTTGCTGGAAACTACCATGATCGGGGTCAGCCCCACTCCCCGCCCGCAGCCCACGGCTCCCCTTGGCCCTGTGACCCCGGGCCTGGCAGTACCTACCAGGCCCTCCCCATGCCCCTTCCCTCCCGCACCCCAATTTTTGCTCCTTCCTGTGCCCCGGGCCACATGTGGCTGGCTGGGGGCTCCGTTGCCTCTCAAGTACTCCCTGGCCACAGCCCCTCTGAGCTGTCTGCCCACCTCCCCCAGCCCGTCAGCAGCCTGGGGCCGTGGGGGGGAACAGGCATTCGACCTCCAGCCTTGGGGTTTCTCATCCACTGCCATGCCCCTGCAGGAACCTTGAAGCTGCCCCAGCCCAGGACACTGTCCTCTGCGGTCCTCCCACCTGGCCCTTCGGGGAGGTCGTGGGGGTCGGATTCCTCCTGGGGAATCCCCCTCACCCCTGCCCAGCCCAGGAGGGCAACTGGGAGATGCGTGTCCTGTGGAGCATCAAGAAAAGGGGGGCGCTTAGACGAGGGTCAGTAGGAGCCGTCGGGAGCCCCGGGAAGGGCAGGCGCGAGGCCAGGATGCCGCCGACACGGGGACCTCCGAGCTGAGACACGGGTCGGTGGGCTCTCGGCTCCCCTGGCTGGCAGGAGGAATCCCAGGGTCTCGGGACTGGCCCCTCAAAGGCACGTCGGCTGTGTGCTGTGCCCGGTGCTGCCAAGGAGTGCTGGACCCATCGAGGGATGTGCCCCAGCTGTGCTTGGCCATGGCCCGGCGGACCTCGGGGTCCCCTCTGGCCCTGGCTGACCCCGGCGCCTGGGAAGTAATTTCACTCGGTAATGCCAGCTGCCGCCGTGTGAGTCATCTGTCCCACGAACCGGGCCCTGGATTTTCTGTCTTTTCCCTGCTCCCTGGGGGAGCCCAGCCTGTGGCCAGTGGTGAGAACCACAGGGTTAGAGAGTGAGGAATGTTCTGGAAGTCTCTTCCCTCCCCTCTCCAGGAGTTCCAGTTTCCGCTCCCCACCCGCACTCTTTTTCAGTTGGTCTTCATTTGGGGCCGCACCCAGCAGTACTCGGGCTCACTGCTGGCTCTAGCTCTGGGCTCACCCCTGCCGGCGCTCAGGGGACCTGTGTGGGGCGGGGAGGGAGGTCGTGGGGGTCGGATTCCAGCTCCTCCCCCTTGAAGCCCTCCAAGCCCATCTGCCAGCTCGCGTCAGGTGAGCTGGCTGTGGTGGCCTGGTGTGGCGGTCCCCTCTCTCCTGCTGCACCCTGGGGGTCCAGCCTCCTTCCAGGCCACCAGGATGGGGGGGGGGGGGGGGGAAACGTGTCCTGCAAGGGGGTGTGTCCTATGAGGGGGAGTGTCCTGCGAAGGGGTGTGTCCTGCAGAGTTATGTCCTGCAGGGGTGCAGCCCGCGAGGGGTGTGTCCTATGGGAGGCGTGGCCTGCGTCTCTTCAGCAGGCTGGTAAAGTCCTCGGTCACTGTGCACGGGAGGGGGCCACAGCTCCACCGCTGGGGCAGGGGGCGCCTCCTCAGAGGGTGGCAGGAGCCCACACGTGGACTGGCAGACGCTGTACGACCTTGACCTATAGGCCCGAACGGGGCACAGACAGGGTCCCTCACCAGTGCCCTCCACAGCGCGACCCTCAAGCCCGTCCCGGCCCCTGGGAGCTGCCAGGTAGACCGGGCAGCTGACCCTGACCCAGATGCGCCGAGTCTGGGGGTGGCCACGTCCGCGGGACTGACCTCCCCTTCCCCCCTCTCCCCCGTCTCAGGCCGGCCCACTGCGCTAGATCGGAGAACCCCGAGTTCTCTGCCCCCCTTTCCTTTCCCTTTCCGTGCCAAGTTCAAGTCCCACTCAAACCCTTCCCCGGAAAAGCCCCTGCTGGCCGGGTTTCCCACCGGGAGCCTCCGAACTCCCTCCTGCGTTTCCCTGTGTGCGTCGCCCTTCGCAGCCCTGGAGCCGCGAGGCGGCCGGCCTGTGTTCTCGATGCACCCAGGGCTTTCCACAGGGCAGCAGACTCAGGAAACCTCCTGTCATTGAAAGGGCTCCCGCTGCCCTTTGCCCCGTGGCTGGTGGCTCGAGGTGGCATCTTCCCTCCTGGCGGGGAGCCAGCGGCCCTGGCCAGCTGTCTCGCTGCGCACGATTCCCACGCGCCCCGCCTCCGCCCTGCCTTGAGACCCCCCCAGCCTGGCATGGGGGGCCCCGACATCAGCCGCGTCCCACCCTCCTCTGGCACCCACCCGGCCGTGTTCAGGGGCCGCCCCCTCACTGTGCTAGGGCCTCTGCTCCCGGGGTCACTCCAGGGCTGGGACCCAGGCGTCCTGGTGGCCACACTGGACCTTTCCCGGGGGCGAGATTGGTGGCCTCCGCTCCATCCGGCGGACCGGGAGAAGGCGAGGTCCAGCAGGGGAGAGTGACCAGTCCTGCTGAGCCAGGACTCAGGACTCGGAAGGCCGGCTGGATCCAACTCCAGGTGGGGACGGTGCCCGGTGCAGGCACTCACGCCCCAGAGCTGCCACCAGTCTGTCTGCCCGCAGCACCCAGACCAGCTGGGCCTGCGGGCAGTGGGCAGGGCAGGGTCCTGGCGGCAGCGTCCAGGGCATCCACGGGAACTTTGGGGTGCCGGGGAAAGGGCCTGGAGTCGAGTATTCTCCAGTGGGCATCCCACAGGTGGGAGCACAGCCAGGGCGTCCTGCATGAGAGCACTGGGGGTGGGGGTCCCCGCGCCTGGGTGGAGGCTGAGTTCCCTACAGCAGACCCCGGTGACCCTGTCTGCACCCACGGAACATGTGGGTGCAGCTCAGGGGACTCCCCCGGCTCGGAGGCATGTCAGCCCCCAGCCCAGCCCCTGCCCCGGGCTCCCCTCTTTCTGTCATGAGGCTGTTTCCCGGACACAGTGGGCAGACCTGCTCCCCCAGTCTGTGGAGGATTTCGGGGGACCAAGAGGCGCCTCCATCTCCCGGGGCCCTGCCTGCCTGCAGTGGTCTCTCAGCCTTGAAAGAAACATTTGCACAGGCCAGGGCCAGTCTTGCTGACAGCGGGGCCGGGCAGCCCCACTGGGTACATGGACCTGCCCGGCGGGGCCCGAGAGCGCGTGGGGGGGCCTCATCTGTCTCTCAGTCAGCTCCGTTGGGGCGGGCGAGGACGCCGGGGGCGGCCAGCTCTCCCATGGGGTGGCAGCGTCTCTGTCTGCTTAGGGAGAAAGCAGGGCTTCTCGGGGTCCTCCCCCCACCAGTCTTCATCTCACGCTCCTGACCCCGCACCCCGCAGCAGCCGGCAGAAGTCCTGCAGACTGAGGCCTGGGCGAGAGCACCACACGGAGGGTGCTTGCCGTGCATACGGCTGACCCAGGTTCAAGCCACCGCATCCCAGGAGCAGTCCCGGTGTGCAGAATCAGGAGGCAGCCCTGAGAATTGCAGGGTGTGACCCAAAAGCAAAACACAAAACCCTGCAGACCCAGCGGCCCTGGGCAGCCCACAGCTCATGGAGCAGGTGAAGCCCCACCTGGGGTGGGGGTGCGGGTCCCAGTCAGCCCCCACCCCCAGCCAGCCCTGATCCCCTAGGGGAGATCAGAAAGAACCCACTTTGGGGCTGGAACAATAGCACAGCCGGGAGGGCATTGGCCTTGCACACGGCCGACCCGGGTTCGATTCCCAGCATCCCCTAGGGTCCCCTGAGCACCGCCAGG
Organism: Sorex fumeus; assembly: GCF_029834395.1. NCBI lineage: Eukaryota > Metazoa > Chordata > Mammalia > Eulipotyphla > Soricidae > Sorex > Sorex fumeus. Next base: position 1,555,922 of record NW_026606222.1, on the reverse strand, counting down.
AGTGATTCCTGAGTGTAGAGCCCTGAGAAAAAAAAAAAAAGAACCCACTTTTCCAGCCCGGAAGACTCAGATACTGGTCCACCCCCGAAGTCTCCCTCCCGGCTGCAGCAGGGGCCTGGCCAGGCCCTACTGACCACATGTGTGGACTCCGCCGGCTGCGGGGCAGCTGACCCTGGCCCCCCTCAGCCAGGCCGTCCCTCTCCCCAGCTGAGCACCCCCCTGTGCTGACCCTGGCTGATCCCCATCCGTGCGATGTTCTGCCTTTGTGTTCTCCCCGCTGCCCCCCGCGGACCTCCCTGGCCCCCAGCCTGCCCTTCCCGCCCATCTCCCCATCCTCCTGCTGCCCGGTGCCGGAAAGCGGGCGGTGATTCAGGGTCCTCCCCATCCTGGGCAGCCGGGAGAGGAAGCACAACCCAGGCCGTGAATGAATGGGAAGGACGGAGCGAGCCGGGCTGACCAGCCCCGGGCGTTCCCGTAACCCGCCGTGTTCTGACAGAGCTCTGACACATGCTGCCCACAGGGGCCTGTCCCTGCACCAGGAACTTGGAAGCGGGTCAGAATCCGGGCGGTTGGGCCAGCCTCGTGGAGAGAGCCAGCCGCCGCCCCCTTTCCGAGAGGCCCCCGGGAAGCGCTGAAGGCCGGTCAGGACGTCAGCACTGGAGCTAAATCAGACCGAGCCTCACCTGGGGGTCCTCCCCGGCCCCCCGAGGTGGCTTCCCTGGCCAGGAACCTCGAAGCACGTGCGGCCAGGCCCCAGATACTGCGAGGGTAGCACCCAGAGGGCCGCGCTGGGCTCAACCCACTCCCCACTCTGGGGGCCCCAGGGTTGGGGGATGCTCCTGCTCTGCCCCCCCCCCCCCCGTGTGACTCAGCCTACCTGTCAGGACAGCAGGCAGGGATCATGTGTTGGCCTCCTGTGCCTCAGCTGTCCCTGTCCGTCCCTGTCACTTCGCCCAGCAGAGCCTAACCTGACCCAGTGCAGACTGCAGGTTCTGTGGCAGGATCAGAGGCACGGGGCGGGGAGGGGGGGGTCCCAATACCCCTAAGAAAACCTGACTCGGCTGAACCCCGCCCCCTGCCCCAGTCCAGCCCACCTGGTGCTGCAGCCCACCTCTCTCTTTCTACATCCTGGGGTTTTGGTCACCTCCAGTGCCAGGGTTCGAATCCCAGGGCCTCCGTGTGCAAAACGCTCACCTCCGGGCAGGAGCGTCTCCAGATAGACCGGGACCCCCAGCAGGCCGCCATCAGTCTCAGCCCAGGGGACTGGATGCCGCTCAGCTCCCCCGGCCTTGTGGGAAGCCCCTGCTTGCCGCCTTGTCTTGGGGGTTCCGATGTAGACTCACGGGTCCCTACTGCACGGGCCTTGGGCTGGTGCCACCGGGCATGGCTGGCGTCCCTGGGAGAGGCAGTGGAAAGGGGCTCTCCTGCACCCTGCTTGCCCACAGGCCCTGGCCCGGGCATGGAGCCCTGCGGAGGGAGTTCACACGTGCGCACGCCCCTGGAGTCCTCTGTTCCACCAGGCCCAGGGTCCTGGCCGGGAACTGGTGAGATGTGGGCTGCCGGGGGCCCCAGTGGCCACGAGACTGCCCCTGCAGAAAATGCCCACTGTCCCACACCCCCCCCCCACTGACCACTGTCCGTGGCCGGATCCTGCAGACAGAGCCTCACCGGCCGCAGTCAGCCTCTCCCCTGTGCCGAGGCCCGCTCTGAAGGGTCCCGCCGGGTGGGGGCCGCCAGCTCGGGGATGGCTCCGTGGACACCGGCCATTCAGGGACAGCTGCTCCTCTACCAGCGTGTGAGGGTCCCAGCCGGGTCCTGTCTCCCCATAATGAGGCTCCTGGCTGGGCCCTGTCCCTCCCACTCAGCTTGCGTCTCAAGACACACACTGCCCCCCCCCCCCAGCCGCCCCCTCGCACCCGTTTATTTTAAAACGGTACCAGAAGGACGTGTGCTTTGTTCTCTGGGGCCTGGCCAGATCTCCTTGGCGTGAGAGCACTGCGCGGCACCCCCAGCCCTGCCTCCTCAGACGAACCCAGAGCTGGCCCCTGCACGGGGACGGGCTGTCCGGCCCCCGCGCCCACAGGCGCCCGCAGGCGCACACGCACCCATGCCTGGACCCGACGGCTGGACCCTCCCTTTCTCCATCCATCCCTCCCTCCATCCCTCCTGCCTCCCTCCTGCCTGCGTCTGTGGAGTCGGGCACACGGTCTGAGCTGCGGGGAGCAGAGCAGGGACCTGGGGGCTGCTGAAGGGGCTGGACAGCCCCATGGACGCTGACCGCTGCGCCCCGCTCCTTGGCAGAGACTGAGGTAAGCCGCCGTCCTCGGGCTGCAGCCAGACCCCCACACTCCCGGAGGCTGGGTGGGCAGCGGGGCCGCTCCAGGGGACCCGGATCAGGTCCAGGAGGTCAGCAGGGGGGAGGGGGCCCAGGGCCGAAGCGCGTGTCCTGCCTGCCCGTGACCCGGTTCCACCCAGAGGCAGAGGCGAGAGTGGGGCTCGGCCTTCTGGAGCGCGGGAGGGAGCCTGTGTGCTGGGGGCAGTGCCCACCCCCCACCCCCTTTTGAAGGGCTGCCATGAGGTACCGGGGCCATGTGTGCTCTCTCCTGGACTCAAGCTGAGTGTTCCCTCCTGGACTCGGGTCTGAGTGCTCCCTTCTCTGGGAACTAGAACTGCTGGGGCGTTCTGCTGGAACTGGTGGTTCCACCCACCCCAGCACAGCGCCTGAATCAGTCGACCTCCGGGGGCCATGGACTGAGTCTCTGAGGCCACTCAGTGACCGGAGACACCCCCAGGGGAGTACCCCACTATCTGTGCCAGGAAAGCAGGCCCGTGGACTGGTCCAGCGGGTGGCTCTGTGCCCACCGGCTGGCGGGGCTCACTGTGGGGTTGCCTTGGGTGGGCGCTGCACCCCCCGAGGGCGGTTTGGCGGACCCCGGTGGGGACTGTGTCGGCTTCAGCTCTCCCCCAGAAACACGGCCACCTTTTCCCTTCGCGTCCATCCCCTGCCCGAGCACTGTGGGGGGAGCACGCCCTGGGCTCTGGCTGGCTTGGGCTGAGGGTGCCTGGTCCCCTCTGCTGTGTGGCCCGTGGCCGAGGTCTGAAGCCCAGACCCGTTTCTTCTCTATGAAACCGGGCGGTTTGGGGGATCGAACCCCCGTGCCAGAAGCTTCCCAGTCTCGTGGGGGCTCTCACCAGACAGCTCCATGTGGGCAGTGGTCAGTCTCGCTGACTGGGCCTGGCCACCCTGTGCCAAGTGGACAATAGGGCTAGAAGCAGGTAGTGACCACCCCACACGCATATTCACGCACACACGCATGTGTACACGTGCAGCAGTGTCCTGGGAAGCCAGGCTGAGCCGTCCCCTGTCCCCTGAGCCCGTTTCCTCCTGCCCTGTCCCCCCGGACACTTCCTGTCCTGAGCCCCTGCTGCCCTGCCCCGTCGGGGAGCCTGAGGCCGTGGCCCGCTGTGGGCATCTGAAGCAAAGAGGCCAGGCTGGGCCGGGCCAGCGTGCAGACACAGGGTCTCCAGCCCCCGTGTCCTGATCACCAGCCGACTTGAGGGGGGCGCGATGGACACCAGCCTGTCTCCCTGCATGGAAGGGGGGCCGCCGTGGGCCTGGGGAGCAACCTGCTGCCTGGCCCCTGGGGGTAGCCCCCTGGGACCTCCCGCAGCCAAGCTCGTTCCCAGAGGCGACATGGGCCAGGCACGAGGCGCGGTGTAGGGAGAGGACTGAGCTCTGGGGGGGACAGAGGTGAGGGTGGGGGGGGCAGAGGCTGCACTCGGCTCTGCCTGGTGGGGGGGGGGGGCCGGCCCAGTGACAGGCGCCGGCGACTGCTGCCCAGGGAGAATGAATGAAGGGACCCGGGTCGGGTCCCAGACCGACCGTCCCAGCTGACTCCAGCCGCCCCACCCCCACTCCCGACTCCAGCCGCCCGCTGGGAGGGGGTGTGTGCAGGTGGCCTGGGGGGAGGGGGCCCAGGTTGCACAGGGTCGCTCCTCCCTCCAGGCACTGGTTGACACCCCACCCCCGCCTGGCATGTCCTTCCTGAGAACTGACCTCACGCACGGCGTTCTGCAGAAGTGGCCCTGCCCTCTCCTCGGGCGCCTGCCCCCCTGCGCCAGGCCTGTCCCCTCTCGGGGCGCCACGGAAAGGCCAGCTTTGTGGGGGTGCCCGAGGAGCGGCCCCCGGCCACGCCGACACCCCCGGACGCCAGCAGGGCGCCCTACCTGTCCCTTCTGGGAGCGAGAGCGGGGCGTCGCCGAGGTCTGCCCCGCCGGGTGGAAAAAGCCACCCCGCCCGGGCCCGCCACCGAAAGACACGTAACCTTTTGCCACCCTGGGGCTTCCTCGGGCCCTCAGCTGGTGAGGTGCAGGCGGGCGCAGCCCGGGCCCTGTCAGAGTTTCCGTGACTGGTTTCTCCTGTGAGGGGCGGCCCCCACTTTCCCGCCCCTTCCCTCTTTGAGCCGCTGATCTCTTAAATGGCACGCCGTCTCCGGTGTGCGCCGTGGTGGCAGGAACGAGTGGGTGGCCGGGCTCTGGGCCGGGGAGACCCTGGCTGCGCGGGGAGACAGGAAGGGGGCGGGCGGGGGGCGCGAGCGAGAGCCAGGGGCCGGGGAACAAAGAAAACCCGCCGACGGCTGCGCCCACACACACTGCGCACCCCCCACACACACACACATACACACACATCACGTCAGGCTCGGGGCCTTGGCATCCCCCACCAATTCCTCCTCACCAGCCGGTTTGGGCCTTTCCCACAGTTGCTCTGCCCTGGCACACGGCAGAGCCAGCCAGAGACGGGAGGGGAAGCGCATCCCCAGGCTATGTTTTCTTTTCTTTTCTTTTCTTTTCTTTTTTTTTTTTTGCTCCTTGGGTGACACCCAGCAATACGCAGGGTCACGCCACTCAGGAATCACTCCTGGCAGTACTCGGGGGACCATATGGGTTGCTGGGGATCGAACCCGGGTCAGCTGCGTGCAAGGCACGTCTCAGGAGCAGTGCTGTGGCTTCAGCCTGGAAGCCAGTGTCTGCGTGGACTCCCCTTCACGCCCCATCTGCCCAGGGCCGTCCTCAGACCGCAGCCCCTCCCCTGGAGGGCGCCAGGTGCGTCTTCCAGACTCCTCTCCTGGGAAGCCCAGGGGGACCCAGGTTGCAGAGGACCCCCTGCCCCCACCCCGACGTTCTCGCCAGTCTCTGGGAATGAAAGTGTGACCCATCCGTCATAGAGATGAGCCGCCCACTGTGACCGAGTCAGGTCGCCCCTTGGCTCCGTGGCGTGACTGTCCGCATCAGGCCTGTGTCTCCTGATGCCGCTGGCCGTCACCTCCCTTTGCTTTCCAGGAGGGGGTGCCAGGATGGTCTCGGCCGTCCCAAGCAACGGTTCCCGGCGGTGCTGGTGCTGTGGTGGGCGCAGTGTCCACGGCACCGGTTCGGCCCTCATGGGCAGCCCCAGCAGCGCTGTGGTCGTGTCCACCCACAGCGTGGCAGCGGCCACGGGGCGTCGGAACCCACAGAGCCTGGGCCTGGCCTCAGGGAGGCGCTGGTGGGAACTGAGGGAAGTCCTGGCTGGGCCACAGTTTTCCATCCTCTTTACAAACCGACTCCTCCCCGGGCCTGGCCGGCTTCCCCCGGCCTCAGACTTGCCCTCATCCAGAGATTTTTGCCGTTGCCCCATGGCTCCCTCTGCCCCCCCCCCCCCCACCCACACAGGAACTGGAATCTCTGGCCACCCTGGAGGTCCGCACGTTCAAGGGCAGGCCCAGGTTAGAGGCCCTCGGGGAAGGCCGGGCTCACAGCAGCCAGCCGGGTCCCCTGGGCCTGACCGGCTCGCTCTGCCGGTCTGCCGCGTCCCCCTGCCCTAGCCAGGCCCCAGCCCGTGCCCGGGGGCCAGGCACCCCCTGTCAGTGCCTTTTCACATCTCCGTTGTGTGTGTGTTCATCTTTAATTCGAATTTGATACACTGGGGTGGGGGGCGTGGCTGGGGGGATAGCACAGCGGGGAGGGCGTCTGCCTTGCACGCGGCCAACCCAGGTTCGATCCCCAGCATCCCAGAGGGTCCCCTGAGTAGTTCCTGAGCGCAGAGCCAGGAGCAACTCCTGTTCATCACCGGGTGTGACCCAAAAAGCTTTAAAAAAAAAAAAAGAATTTGATACACCAGAAATGTTTTCCACAACCTTAGCTCACGTCATTCCCCCGCTGACGGGTCACGTTGCGTCTTCTCTGCTGGAGTCACCCATAGCCGAAGAGCAGAGAGCGCCCGCGACCTGCTCGCGTCCAGGGCGGTGTGACAGACCCAGATGCCCCCTCCGCCGAGGCCCTGCCCGCTTCCCTTTGGCGAATGGCCCGAGGCCTCCTGGTGTCTCAGTCCAGAGAGAGAAAAACAGAATTTGTGTTTTGTTTTGCTTGGAATGTGGGCCAGGCCGTGAGTCCCCTGGCGCCTGCAGCCCTGATGCAAGGCCTGAGCCTGGGGGCTGGGGGCTGGGGGAGGAGGACGCCGCCCCCGGGTGACACTAGCAGGCCACTCGAATGCCTCCATCTGCCGACTTTGCAGTCACCCCAGAGTGCCCTCAGGGCGCCCTGTCCTAGCCACACCCTGGGCCCCCCGGGCAGGTGACTGGCCCAGCAGCTGGGGGGGGGGGGCTGGGGAGGGAGACCCTCAGACCCAAGAGCCCGATGTTGGCTGAGCATTGAGACCGATCCGATCCCCGGAATCCTGGGCAAGATTGGGCTGTGGATGGGAAGGACCAGGGCCTGGGGCCTGGCACAGAGGAATCTTCTGCTCCTCCTCCCCGCCCTCGGGACTTCCGCTTTCTGCCCAGGAGCCCCTCAGGGGCTCCCCTCCAGGGGTTGCTCCGACCCCACCCCACCTGAGAAGCTGCTGGTCCTTGGAGGCCGGGCCCAGGGCAGGGCTGGAGCGGGCCCTGCAGAGCCACCCCGGTGTCTGTCTCTCTTCACCCTCCTCCTGGGTCTCAGGCCTGGGTTTCCCCGGCCAGTACTCAGCCAGGGCAGCTGAGAACTGGGGGGAACTGCCTCCCGCTGGCCCTGCCCGGCTCTGGGCAAGGCTGTGCCTTAGCTGGGGGTCCGCGCCCCTTCCCCGGCTGGTCCCGAGCCCGGGCCCGTGGAACCCATTCACAGGATCGGGGCTCGGGTGTGTGGAGGAACTGGACCTCCTCTGGGGGTGTGCGAGGGGTGCAGGGGGGAGGGTGCCCTGCTGGACCCCAGCTTTCCCGTCGAACACTCGCCGATGGCCGCCGTTCCTCCCTGCGGGTCTCCGTGCTCCCTCCAAGCCGTCCGCTCCCCAGAATACATGCCGGGGGACGCTCTGGTAGCCTGCGGCCCCTGTGGGCTCCAGCCTGTGTGCAGGAGGCGCTGACCCGTTTGTGCCCACCGTGCTGGCCCAGCACTCGCCAACAGAACTCCACGTGTCTTCACAGCCCGCCTGCAGCCTGCGAGCGGCGTGGGTGGGTGGGGCCGGGGCTACGGGCCCCTCTCGCCCCCGAGTCCTTGGTACTTAGCGGGCACACGCAGTGTCGCGGTATCGAGTGGGCTCGTTGATCACGGAAGGGGTGGGAGTGCCGTCGGAGGGTTTTGGATCCTTAGTAAACCCCCCACTTTTGTCTTTTCACGGGGAGCCGAAGTCCCTGGCCGCGTCTTAATTACAAACTTCTGTTCGAAGACCTGGATTAAGTTTCCATCAGGAACCCCACCGGAGACCTTCCGTTGCCACGACAACCCTCCCTGCGCCCCCTGCTCCTTGTGGGCTTGAATAAATAGCCCTGCAGCTCCACCACCCCCTCCCCCCCAGGCCCTCCCGCCTGCTCACACCCACGCCCATCCCACCCACACACACCCCTGCCCCTGACATGACCTGGGTCCTTCCCCTGCGGGCCTCAGGCCAGGCCTCCAAGGTGAGCACGACCTGCCCTAAGTGAGGGGGCGAGATGGGAGGGGCAGGGGGGAGCGATGACTGGGTGGACGCAGAAATGGGTGGTTGGACCAATGGGCGGATGGACACGGATGGGCGAGAGCCGGAGAGATGGGTGGAGGGGAGGATCCATGTGTAGGCGATGTGTGATTTGATCAAACAGTACGAACTCAAGTTTATTTACTTCTATTTGTTCACGGCCATGATTGGCGGAGCTCGGGGCTGACTCCGGGCTCTGTGCTCGGGGCTGACTCCTGGCTGGACTCAAAGGACCACGTGGGGCGCCGGGGTTGGAACCTGGGTCAGCTGGGTGTCAGGCAGATGCCCTCCCCTCTTGGCTATCCCTCCAGCCCAAAGCATATATTTGTGTTTTCTTTTGTGACTTTCTGGGGTCGCACCCGGCGATGCGCAGGGTTTGCTTCTGGCTCCGCACTCAGGAATGACTCCTGGCGGTGCACTGGGGATCACATGGGATGCCAGGGGTGGAACCCGGATCAGCCCCACGTGCGAGACAGGTGCCCTCCCTGCTGTACTGTCGCTCTGACCCCACAAAGCACTTACTCATTCATCTACTTATTTATTTTTTTACTTACGTTACTGGGCAAATCCATGAACAACGGGAGGACAAGACAAGTGACAGCGATCTCTTTCGGCTTTTTGCGTGACACCCCCGGGGTGCTCAGGCTCACGCCCTCAGGAATGACTCCTGGCAGTGCTCGGGGAACACTGCGGGATGCTGGGGATCGAACCCGGGTCAGCTGTGTGCAAGGCAGACGCTCTACCCACCGTGCTCTCGCTCCAGCCCCACAGAGTATATTTCTAAAGAGAGAAAAGATTCAACGGGAAACAGCTGAGCGTCTCATTTGCGCCTCCTCTGAAACCCCGATTCCTCATTTCGAGAAGCCCCCCCCAGCTGAGCACGTCGGGCTGTGTGGGGGCGAGAACGGCCTCGGCGGCGGTGCCCTGGTGCCGCGTGTTTATTGCCGGCCCGCGTGGGCCTGGGGGATGCGTGTGACGTGTGGGGCTCCAGTTTCGGGGCAAGGTGTGACCCGCATCCAGTAGAGGTCTCCCCGTATTTGACTGTTACTGTCTGAAGTCTTCCGGATTCCCACAAGCTAATTAAAAGTCAGACTGCTGTGCCGGTAAGCGTTCGCTCTGGACTCGCTTCTGCCAGGCGGCCATAAACGTGTCCCCTGGTAGGAAATTTAGATGTCCCTTCCCATCAGAAAAGCGGTGTGGGGGCAGGCCGCCCCCGTCCCCGTCCCCAACCCCCTCAATTCGGAGCGGAGGAGCCGCCGTTTGGCGGGCGGAACCGGGAGGAGCGGAGGAGACCGTCCATCCCTGCACCACCGAGACTGGCCGCCAAACACAGTGATTTTTCTTCCCCCCTGAATAGGGGGTGGTGGGCGGGGCCTGGTAAGTCCGGAGGCCAGGTCCCCCAGGGAGAGAGCGGAGTGCCCACCCGCCCGCCCTGCGGAGAGAACTCACAGCCTTGCCTGCTCCTTCCTGGCACGGCTCCTCCCAGGCTCTGCTCGACGTGAGCTGTGAGTCCGTTTTCCAGATAAGGACACTGAGGCACAGAGACGCCTCCCCCCCCCCCCCGCCCCTGGCGCCCCGTGGTGTCGCCCAGTGCCTGTGCCCAGGTGGGGGGGGCAGGGGCGCGAGCAGGGAAGGGAGCGGGCACCAGGGCCTCCCCAGATAGCAGCGGCACATGCCGCCCCCCACCCCCCAGGAGGGCTGGAACTCCGCTGCCTGCGGGCTGAAATCAAAAGTCAGTGCCCTGCCCCCTCCCACACCGCCCCGCTCTGCCCGGTGCCTTGCCGATGCTGCTCTGAGGCTTTCAGATCTTTTCTTGGAAATCTCGAGGATTCCGCTCAGCTGCCTCCCGGCTAGGTGACTCGGAGCCGAGTGCCCTCGGCGGGGAGGAAATTACGCAACGTCCCCATGCAAATACGCGGGTGGGGGGGTGGGGGGGTTGATCAACTCATCTGCGCGTCAGCGTCAGCCCCGCTGCACCAGCCGATAAGGCTCTACTCGGAACCGGCTCGCGGGGCCGCGGTTTCTGGTAATCGCCCGCCCAGCGCGGCCTCTCCGTGAATTCAGCTTCTGGAGAAGGAGGAACTGGGGACCCTGCGGGGAGACAGGGCTGAGGGCGGGCGGAGATGAGGGGCAGTGGGTCCCCCGCCGTGGCTCGCACGTCCCGGAGCCCCTTCCCAGAAAGTGGGGCTCAGCACCTCAGCACCCACCCGCCCCGCCTCCCGGCCGCGGGTACCCGGTCAGCAGACGCCGTCGGTGGTGCCAGCTCCCCTCCCTCTGCCTGCTGCACCGCCAGCCCTGCGCCCCTCCAGCTGCGAGAAGTCCTGCCGTGTTCCCCAGCCCTGCTCCTGGCGGGGGACGGGGAGACCCCCTGGGCTGCCCCCTGCACGCTGGGCTTTCACTCCTGCCTTGGGAGGATTTCGTTGTCACCAGGCACGTGCCCACGTGTGCATGCATAGGGACTCGCGTGCCTGTGTACACGGGCACACGCTTCTCTCTCTCCCCAGGGCTGTGCACACACGAGTGGTGTGGAAGGCCACACGTGCGTTGGAGGGACGGAGCCTCCGGGCCCCCCAGGCTCATGGGACTCAGGTCTGGCTGAGTCCTCCGCACGGCCCTCGGGCCTCAGCCTCAGAAGGTGGCGGGGCTCCTGTGCCCGCGGGGCCCCTCAGCCGAGCACCGGCACCCTCCAGGCGCACCCCAGTGTCCTGCCCTGGCACCGTGCACTGAGCACTCACTCATCTTGCTGGGCTCAGGAGAGGGTCTCGCCTGGCCCCCCCAGACACTGCCCCCGCCCCCCAGCCCTTGCTGGCCCTCCTTTCCCGCCCTCCGTCCAGGAAGCTCAGCGCCCGGTCCCCTGCTGGGAAGGGCGGCTTCAGGGAGCTTCAAAGAAGACAGAGTCATTGATTGGTCCTTGCAGCAAATAACCCTCGCTGTCTGTCGCTGGGCTGGTGCAGAAACTTAATTTTCCTCCCGGGATTGATGGGGCGGGCGGCAGGAGGAGCGGGTGTAATTGAACGGGCCCATTCGCACCCCGCGGGAACCCACCTTCCACCCAGCTCAGCCTCCAGAAAGCCCAGCGCCCTTTCCCTGCCCTGATTGGGCTCCGGAAGGTTGGGGTGCTCCTCGCCCAGAGCCGACCCGGCCCCCTTGGGGATCCTGCAGCATCTCCCAGGGCCCCCAGTGAGTGGACTCTGCCCCCTCCCAGCCCCCTGCAGCCCCAGCATCTCTGGGCCGGCCAAGGCCACCCCCCCGCCACCTCCTGTCCCTGGCCGTCAATGCCCCAGGTCCAATTTCCCAGAGACGCCCAACTCCACCTAGTGACCCCTGGCCCGGAAGCCCACGACCCCTGCTCCTCTTTCCCCCAGTTTCCCTGAGATCGGGGCAGCCCTTCTTGGAGGGATGCGAGAACAGGGACCCTCTCTGGCCCCGGGTAACAAGCCTGGACAGTGGCGGGGGGGGGGGGGGGTAGGAGGTTGTACCAGGCCCTGCACATCACCCCTTACGGGGCGGGTGGGGGTCCTTGGGAGTCTGTGTAGATGGACCCAGAAGACACAGAGAGGGGCAGCGAGTCAGGGACCGTTGGGTGGGACCAGCTCCCGCAGGCGGACGTGGTGGCCTGGTCTGAGCCCCTGCCGTGTCCCCCCCCCCCCCACCGACCCTGTCCCTGGGTTCAACATCTATCATGGAGGCCAAGAGGGGTCCAGGGCTGCCATGCCCCCAAGGCCAGCCTCAGCTGGCCCCGGGCAAAGTCACCCCTGCAGGAAGCCCAGGACCCCGCTCAGCTCCTGTGCCCTACGGTCTTAGGGTGTTGGAGTTGCTGGTCTCAACCGCCACCGGGCCAGGCGGAGCCAGTGGGCGGTCTGGGGTCCAAGGGTCCAGAGTGCTGGATTTGGGGGTGCTGGACATTGAGGCACCTCCCAGGCCCTGCTGGGACACACCTGGGCCCTGTGCTGGCCATGCTGGCCCGCTGGTACCTCTGCCGTGCCCTCACCCCACCCCGACCCCCGAGCCCCAACCCCAGCATCAGGGTCAGCAGGACGCTGGGGAACGGGAGGGCTTGGAGCCGCCAAGGAGGGGAGTTCCAGGCCTCTCGGAGCTGCCCCTCGCCGCCCAGCACGCCTTCCAGGAAGCCCCCAAGTCTAGAAGCTCTTTCTGCAGAAAGCACACCCCACACACACCGCCCCCGGGAGTCAGGGCTTGAGGCCAGGGAGTCCGGGCTGCAGAGAGCCGCCTCTCCGCCAACGCAGCTGGGCCGCCCCGCTGGTCACGGCCACCAGGCCAGGCAGGGGCGCGGGGCGGGATCCGCCTCTCCCTTCCCAAGTCCTTCAGGGCTATTATTCCTCACCCCTGCACGGGCCTGCAGGACCAGCCCATGTCTGGCCGCCCCGCCGGGCGCTGTGGGAATCCATGGGGTCGGTGCTCCCTTTTGATAAACCGTGAATCCCGGGGCAGGAGAGACGGGACAGCGGAGAGGGTGCTGGCTGGGCACCCGGCTCCCCATAGTGCTCCTCTGAGCCCGCCAGGAGTCAGCCCTGAGCACTGCCGGGCGTGCCCCCCACCCCCCACCAAACAAACAAACCAAAACACAAAACAGAGCTGGGTGGGTAGAACTGAGCTTAATCATCGTTAAGCCGTGACGTCCTCCCAGGACTCCGATACGCCTGATGGTGCCTCTGTCCAATCTGATACGTCCTCGTCCTTGTCCTCGGTTTGGCCGCACCTGGTGGGGCTCTGGGGCTGCTCCCCGCTCAGTGCTCTGGGGCCCTTCCTGCAGTGCCTCAGTGCGTGGAACCCTTGACCAGCCCTGACGTCTGGCTGCATCCCCCTCTCCATCCACCTGGCAAGGTCCCGCCCGGCGGGTGGGCATGGGGTCTGCAGAGCCGGGGGGACCCCCCCAGAGACATGTGCTGCCCACCTGGCCGCACCGACCCCTGTGCCATCCTCCCCTCGTCCCTCGTGTCCAGGCAACACCCCCCTGCCTAAGCCGTGTCTGTGCCTTTGCCCCCACCCGGCCTGTGCTTGCCCCTCCAGGGCAACAGGAAATGCTGGGCTGATTAGGCGCTGACGGGCCCTCCCGGGTTCTATGCCCGCGGATTCTCCTGCTGGCATTCCAGAGAATGCGGAGCTCCTGGTTCTTGCTGGCACTAGATGCCACCAGACCTTTGCAGCGTTGCCAGCCGGGGGTAGGAGGCAGCCTGCTTCCTGGGTTCCTGGGCGGTGGGCACCTCCCTGGGCACAGTCCGGGCGCCGTCTCCTCATCTGTCCTGGGCTCAGAGCTTTTCGCAGATACAACCGCCTCCTTCCCTCCCCTTCTCTCCTCCTCCTCCCTCCTCTTCCCTCTTCTCCTCTCCCCCTCCCCTCTTCTTCCCTCTCCCTTCTTCCTCCCTTCCCTCCCCTCCTCCTCCCTTCCCCGCCTCCTCCCCCTCTCTGACTTTCCGCCCTGAGCAGGGTGCCCCTGTGCTGGGCCCAGTCCATCACCCTTAGTTTTATTTGCTTGTGTTCCTTCCTCTCCTTTGCAAACTCTGTCTTGCCCCCTCCGCCCCCCCCCCCCGCCACGAGGTCCCCTGGGGGCCCCAGGCCATCCAGAGGTGGGGAGGCACAGCAGGAGACCCGGGGGCCAGCTGAGAGGACAGCAGGACCACGGGAAATGCCCAGTTGGAGGAGGGGCAGAAACAGCCGCATCTCTCGAACCCAGGCCCCAGGGCTCCAACAGTGAGGGGGTAGCTGGGGTGGGGGGGCGCTGCCTCCCGTCTCTCCTGTCCCAGATCAGGCAGGGACTGACTGATGTCCGACCCTGGACCCCCCGGGGGCACCTGCCCGGGGTCAGCAAGGAAGCCCACCGGCCCGCTTGCCCGAAGCCCCCTGTGTCCAGCACCTCTGGGCCCTCCCTGCCCACCTGCTGGGACTTTTCTAGGACCAGACCGGGTCCAGGGAGCCCGAAAGTGGCCGTAGCCCACTGCAGCTCTGGGACGAGGCTAGCTGCTTCTCCTAACTGCCCACCCCCGCTTCTGGAAAGTGGGGGGCCCTGCCCCCTCCCCGAGCGGCTGGTCGTCTCCATGGCCACAGCCTCTGCCTTTCAGTTTTCTTCTGAAATCCGCCCGGTTCTCACGGCCTTTGATGTCCCAATCGCGTTTCTGAAAGCTTCCTCTTTGGGGTTTTGCTCTTCCGGTTCTGTTCTTGGTGGCCCTGGAGCCCCTCCTGGCTGGCCGGCCTGGCTTGTTTAGGGAAGAGGAGGGGGATGAGGAGAGGAAGGGAGCAGGGAGCAGGGAGCAGGGAGCACCCTTCAGGGCAGGGGGTGAGTTTTGTCTTCTGTTTCGGAAAAGCTGCTCATTGAGGAAAATGTCTCAGATATCAACTGGAGAAAAGAAACTTCCTCCTGCCCTACACACACACACACACACACACACACACACACACACACACACGTACACACACGCACACACACACGCACACTTTTCTAAGAATAACTTAGACAAAGGATCTATAGATTCTGTGTGAACTTGTTCTGGGAATCACTTTTTTTTTTTTTAATTTGAAAAAAAGTAGGGGAGGTGGGAAACGGGTCCTATCTCACACTGCTCGGGACTTAGTCTGTGCTCAGGGATCACTCCTGGTTGTGCCGTGGATCAAACCCAGGTTGTCAGCGTGCAAGGCGGGCGCCGTACCCAACGCGCTCTCTTTCCAGCCCCCACAAAGGGAGTCTTTTCCAGACATGTGACTTGGTGGCAGAGGAAGATCCAGTTCTCATCCTGAGCCAAAGACACCCAAACATTTTGCCAACTATCCCCCTTTCTTTATTTTTAGCTTTTTGGGTCACACCCGGCGATGCTTGGGGGTTCCTCCTGGCTCTGCACTCAGGAATCACTCCTGGTGGTGCTCAAGGGACCCCATGGGATGCTGGGAATCGAACCCAGGTTGGACGCGTGCAAGGCAAACGCCCTCCCCGCTGTATTATCGCTCCAGGGTTGCCCCCCTTTCCAAAAAAAAAAATCACTTATCACTCAATGCCTTTAGTGTCATCCCAGCATCTGTGCCCCCTCCAGGGATGGAATCAGGTGGGTGGGCCGACCACATGACGAGGGGCTTAGCCTCCCTCCGAACTGTCTCTCCAGCCCCAGGAAGTTGCTTTAGAAACAAAAAACCAAAACACAGTTGGGGGCTGGAGTTGAAGCTTTGCATGCAGAGGACCCAGGTTCTACAGCCCGAGGTCCCACGGGCACCCCCAAAGCCTCACCCCAGGGAACAAGCCCCTGAGCACCGAGCCAGGAGGAGCCCCTGGCCCCCCTGGGTGTGACTCAGAAACCAATCAGCCAACCAGTCAACTTCAAATGCCTTTTCCAGAGCCATCCCAGTGGTCTGTCTGCATGTCTGATTTTTGACTTGGGCTTTTAATATGCATTTCAGAGCATTTCCTGCACCGTCACCCACCCGCCGGTTCTTCACTGAGGGCAGGCGGCAGGTGGAAGGTGGGGCGGGAGGTCAGGTTCCCTCCACACGCCGCCTCCCACAGGCCGTTCGCTCTCCTCAGCTTGCCCAGGGCTGAGATTGAAACAGGGCTCTGACTGGGGTTGGAGAGAGAGCACAGCGGGGAGGGCGTTTGCCTGGCACGCGGCCGGCCCGGGTTCGATTCCCAGCATCCCATAGGGTCCACTGAGCACCGCCAGGAGTAACTCCTGAGTGCAGAGCCAGGAGGAACCCCTGTGCATCGCCAGGTGTGACCCAAAAAGCAAAATAAAAAGAAAAGAAAAGAAACAGGGCCCTGGCGTTCCACGGGGCGGGGGGCTGGCGCCCCCTTCTAGGAGGCCTTCGAGTTGGTTCCTGCTTGTGTCGTTTCCTTGAAATCACCCGTGCAGGCCAGAGAGGCGGCTCCGAGGGCCAAGCCCCCGGTTCCACCCAACGCCACATGTGGCTTCCTGAGCTGTGCCAGGAGCAGT
This sequence comes from Sorex fumeus, assembly GCF_029834395.1. Lineage (NCBI taxonomy): Eukaryota > Metazoa > Chordata > Mammalia > Eulipotyphla > Soricidae > Sorex > Sorex fumeus. The sequence continues at coordinate 1,540,025 of NW_026606222.1, read as the reverse complement.
GCCTGAGTGCTCCCCAGTGCTCCCTGCTGGCTGTGGCCCCCGGGGGCCTCCTGTGGGTAGCTGTGTGGGGCTTGGGTGCTGCTGTGGCCCCCGGGGGCCTCCTGTGGGTAGCTGTGTGGGGCTTGGGTGCTGCTGAGGCCCTGCCACACCGGGGGTCACTCGGCTTTACCCAGGCCGACCCCTTGCAGTGCTCAGGGACCACCAGGTGTGGGGGTGGAGTTTGGGTCAGCTGCCGTCGACACCGTCTGGTCAGGTTCTGTGCTCGGGGTCCTGTGCTCTTGGCCCAGTGCTCTCTGCCCAGTGCTCCCTGCCCAGTGCTCCCCTACCCAGTGTTGCTGGCCCAGAGCGCCCATGCTGGTTGCCACCCACTGAGCAGACACGCTGACGCAGAAGCCAAGAAAGGGCTGCCTTTCTGGTGTGTGTTCCGGGCACCCGCATGCTCTCTCTCCTATGCCACCGCCTGCCGCCCCGTTTCCTGGCCCGAGGCCCTCACTGTGTCCTCCTTTGTCTTGGGTTTGGTTTCGCTGCGGTCGAGTGTCAAGTGCTTCACACCCCAATCGGGCCCAGGGGTGCAGGGGCTGCTCCTGCCCCACACGCATCCCGGAGCACAGAGACAGGAGTTCCCACGCGCGCGGGCACGCACCCTCACACATACACACGTACACACGCAAGCACACACATGTGCTCACACATATACCTACACGTGGGTACACACCCACGAATATACACACGCACACTCACACCCACGCGCACGCCGCAGCCCAGCGTGGCCCGAGGGGGCTGGTGTCAGATGCAGGGGTGGGGGCCCGAGCACGCGGCCCCAGGAGGCGCGCTGCCACGTCTGACAGGGCCACGCTCTCTCCACAGACAACAGCGACCTGATCGCCTGCACGGTCATCACCAAGGATGGCAGCATGGTGCAGCGTTTCCTGGCCGTGGACATTTACCAGATGAGCCTGGTGGAGCCCGACGTGTCCAGGCTTGGCTGGGGCGTGGTCAAGTTCGCCGGTCTCCTGCAGGTACGGCCGTGGCCAGGAGCCCACCGCACGCGGGGGTCGGGAAAAGCTGGCGCCTTGCGTGCGCGGGATGGGGTCTTCCTTTGGCCCGGACGCGCCTGGCAGCCCCAAGCCAGCTGTTCCGGCCCAGCGCTGCCGGGGACCACTAGGACCAAGTTGGGACCCTCACACGTGCTGGGCGTGAAGTCCGCCACTGCAGCTGCCCACCGAACCCCCTGCCGGGGGCCTGGGGACGTACAGTACAGCAGGGAGGGCGTTTGCCTGACACCTGGCTGGCCCAGGTGTGTTCCCTGACACCTTGTATGGTCCCCTGAACCCCGCCAGGAGTGATCCCTGAGCACTGTTGGCTGTAATCCAAGCATGCGCGCGCGCGCGCACACACACACACACACACCTTTTTTTTTTTTTTTTTTTTGCTTTTTGGGTCACACCTGGCAATGCACAGGGGTAACTGCTGGCTCTGCACTCAGGAATTACCCCTGGCGGTGCTCGGGGGACCATATGGGATGCTGGGAATCGAACCCGGGTCGGTCGCGTGCAAGGCAAACGCCCTCCCCGCTGTGCTATCGCTCCAGCCCCCACACACACGCTTTAAAAAAAAAAAAAAGCTCTCTCCCTTGTTACCAGCAGGATTCTCCCAGAACTGGCATCTGCTTCGTTGCACGCACAAATCCAAGTTCACAGGCTCCTTTCAAGTGAGGGGTGCACATGTGTGAGCAACAGTGTCCCTGTGTGTCACACGTATGTGTGAGAGACCATGTCCCTGTGCCCTCAGCACCGCTGTGGTGGAGGCCCAGTCCGTGGGGCTTCCTGCTGCCGCCCAGGGTGCCAGGCCACACTTCCCGCCCACAGCCTGTGCGTCCTCGGGCGCCGGGACTTGGGTTTCCCGAGCAGGCAGCGCCCAGGCAGCTGGAACAGGCCCATTTTTAGCAGACACAAATCCTGCCAAATTCCTCTCGAAAAATGATTGTTGGCGTTGGCGGCTGGTGAGGCTTCCCTTGTCCTCGCCCTGCTCCGCTCTGAAGTGCCAAACGCCGGCTTGGGGCTGGGGTTTTCCTTGTGCCCTCATGGTGACTAGCGCCAGCTCACAGGACCGGAAGCGTAGACAGCTCAGGGTTCCAGCCCACAACCCCGCCATACCTGTCCCCGAGCGCCCCAAGGGCATGTCAGCACACGTATGCACACGCGCGCACACACAAACACATGCACACACACATAAAACACGCATATACACACACAGCACACACACACACACTCACACGCACATGCGCTGTTCCCCAGAATGACCCCCCAGGCTTCAGCAGACGCTGTTTTGCGGCTCTTTCTCCTCCGCTCAAGTTCGCATTTTCGAGAGCTGCCCAGCTCTGGGCACTAGCTGCCCTGTGCCAAGTCTGAGGGAAGGGACGCGGCAGCCAGGATTCTCCCGTCCCGAGACGGGGAGGGGACGCCCGTCACGGGGATCAGCTGCTCCTGCATCAAGTCTGCTGATCCGTTTCCTTTAGGAGGATTCAAGCCTCACTGGTGTCAGAAAAGCGTTTCTCCGCCCTGGAGACATGAATGCGTGTCCTGTCAGACAGTGAGAGCCACAGAAACCTCTTGATTTATTTATTTTTTTTCTTGGTTGTCTTCCAACCGCTGCAATCTGTCAGTCTGTCGCTGTGTGCCAAGTGCTCCCGCCCAAACGTGTAACTGGCCCTCGGTTCCCCCCGCCACATTTTCACGCAGAGACCCCATGCCAAGTGGGATCACCAGAACATGAGCTTTTTTTGGGGGGTGGTCATACCTCGTGATGCTCAGGGGTTCCTCCTGGCTCTGCACTCGGGAATCACTCCATTACTCCTGGCGGTGCTCGGGAGACCCTGTGGGGTGCTGGGAATCGAACTCGTGTTGCCCGGGTGCAAGGCAAAAACTCTGCCCTCTGCCCGCCCTAGCATGAGCTTTTTTTTTTTTTTTTTTTGCTTTTTGGGTCACACCCGGCGATGCAGAGGGGTTCCTCCTGGCTCTGCACTCAGGAGTTACTCCTGGCGGTGCTCGGGACCATATGGGATGCTGGGAATCGAACCCGGGTCGGCCGCGTGCAAGGCAAATGCCTTACCTGCTGTGCTATCTCTCCAGCCCTTATTTAAATTATTTTTTTTTTTTTTTGCTTTTTGAATCACACCCGGCGATGCACAGGGGTTCCTCCTAGCTCTGCACTCAGGAGTTACTCCTGGCGGTGCTCAGGGGACCCTATGGGATGCTGGGAGTCGAACCCGGGTTGGCCGCGTGCAAGACAAACGCCCCACCCGCTGTGCTATCTCTCCAGCTCCACATGAGTATTTTTGACTTTTTTTTTCCCTCCAGCCTCCCCGTCTCCTCCGGCTCAGGCCAGAAAGGTGCTGGTTCTCAGGGGCGCTCGCCTCCAGCCCTCAAGGGAGGCAGCCCCTCTGGGTGCAGCAGCTCTGCAGGCTGTCCCTGGCCAGACAGGAAGCCAAGGGATTAGATCTAAGATCGTGCCAGATGGCACCAGGAGTTTTGGCCCATTATCTCTTGATTCTTAGAATCAAGAATCATCGTTGGCGGGGGCAGGAGTGATCGTACATCGAGGAGGCTGTGTGCCTTGCACACGGCTGACCCGGGTTCGAGCCCCAGCATCCCAGGGGGTCTCTCCAAGCCTGCCAGAAGCAATTCCGGAGTGCCGAGCCAGGAGTAACCCCTGAACATCGCCGGGTGTGGCCCCCAAAACAACAAAGAATCTTTGGGGGTTGACTGTTGCCTTACCCCTGGCTTCTGTGAATTTTATTCTCCAGCTGACAAATGCTCCTGGGGTAGGCGTCAGGCCCCCACAGTCAGTGTCGGCTGCCCAGGGGGACTCCTTGCTTCCCACGCTCCTCCCTGTCTCCTGCTGGGGCTAGCCTGGCCGCCAGAGCCAGCGCACCGCGAGGGGCAGGCCACTTGCCCTCGCACACAACTGACCCAGGTGTGACTCCCGGAACCCCAGAGGGTCCCCCCCACGCCTGCCAGGAGTCACCCCTGAGCATCGCCGGGTGTGACCCCAAAACAAAACCAAGCAAAAACGTAGTTGAGGGGCCGGAGAGATAGCACAGCGGGTGGGGCGTTTGCCTTGCACACGGCCGACCCAGGTTCGATTCCCAGCATCCCATATGGTCCCCCGAGCACCGCCAGGAGTCATTCCTGAGTGCAGAGCCAGGAGGAACCCCTGAGCATTGCCGGGTGTGACTCAAAAAGCAAAAAAAAATAAAATAATTTAAATAAGGGCTGGAGAGATAGCACAGCGGGTAGGGCGTTTGCCTTGCACGCGGCCGACCCAGGTTCGATTCCCAGCATCCCATATGGTCCCCTGAGCACCGCCAGGGATAATTCCTGAGTGCAGAGCCAGGAGGAAACCCTGTGCATCGCCAGGTGTGACCCAAAAAGCAAAAAAAAAAAAAAAAAGTAGTTGAATCTGGTAGTGGTGGGGGTTGGTGTGACCTGTTTTCCTAAGACCGGACATGGACATGCGTCCCCCCACTTCCAAGCAGCCCCCTCCTCCTGAGCCCGCCGGACACGCTCCCGCCTTCTGCCTCCCGCAGGACATGCAGGTGACGGGCGTGGAGGACGACAGCCGGGCCCTGAACATCACCATCCATAAGCCGGCCTCCAGCCCGCACTCCCGGCCCTTCCCCATCCTGCAGGCCACCTTTGTCTTCTCCGACCACATCCGCTGCATCATCGCCAAGCAGCGCCTGGCCAAGGGCCGCATCCAGGCGCGCCGCATGAAGATGCAGAGGATCGCGGGTGAGTGAGTGGGTGGGGTCCCCCGTGGGGGCCGGCTCCGAGGGCCCCCACACCTCCACTTTGGCCCGGGCCAACGCGGGCAGCAGGGCGAGTGCCCGCCCGGAGTATCCCTCTCCTGGAGAGAGCGGCCGGGAGGCAGGGCAGGGCCGACGCTTCTGAGAGGCAGCACAGCGTGGGGGCCACAGAGCCGCACAGGCGGACACGTGTCCACCCCTTCGCCAGACGTCAGGAGGGCCTGTTCCGTCCCACTGCACATGGGCGTGTCCAGTAAGGGGCTGCCACGTTGACCTTCCTGCCCCAGCTCGCCCCTCCCCGGGGCCACCCAGCTGGACTCTGAGGCATGGGGGTCGCTGGGCAGTTCGCAGGAAGCCCCCCGCGTTGCCCCGGGCCAGGAGGATCCACTTCCTGAGAAGCAGTGTCTCAGAGGTGCGGGGGCCAGAGAGGTCGCACAGTGGGTAGGACATTGGCCGGGCACTCGGGTGACCCGGGTTCAGTCCCCAACACCCCGTGTGGTCCCTGAGCACCGCCGGATCCTTGTGGCCTGAGTACCATGGACCAGGCTGAGGGGGGTGGGGACGAGTCCCATCTTGGGCAGCTCGGGGACAGCTGGTCATGAGCCCCCGCTGGGCCACGCCTGCATGTCGGTGACGGTTTCATTCTGTCTCCTGCCCACCGCCCAAGGCCCGCTCATCACTCGCTCGCCTGAAACTTGGCCTGCAGAATCATTACAGAAGCGGCTTGTAATGTGCAAAGTGACGTAAATCATTCAGTTCTTTCCCCGAAGATTTATTTTCGGAGGGTTTTTTTTTTTTTCTTTTTTTAACGCCAGGCGATTCCTCGCTGCTGGCGCGAAGGCTGAATATTTCATTGGAAAATTGAGAATCGTGCTGTCAAGTGGCTGCGGGAACGAGTGGCTTGGGTGTCTCTTAAATTGATTTTAAAAGCCCCTCCAAGTCGCTCTGTCATGAGATGTTTTTTGTGTGTGTGCGGGTGGACGGGAAGGTCGAGGGGGTGGGGGCAGGGGGAGGGTGTCTGCACGCCCTGCGCGTGTGCGGGGTCCCACACGCCCTTCCTGGGCGAGTCTCTCTGTGAATCTGAGGGGCTGGGCAGCCCCCCCGCCTCCCCCTGGGCCTTGGGATCTGGTGTGTCGTATGTGGAAGCCAAGACTCTGAGAAGGGGCTGGCCCCCACCTGCTCCCGAGATCCCCCGGCAGCAGTGCTCATCTGAGCCCCGGGCGGGATCTCGGGAGTTTCACTGGGGTCCCCAGCTGCCTCTGTGGCGTGTCCCAGGCAGCGTGCCCGTGAGGGTCAGGCCGTGGCCATGGGGACCTCAGCCACTCCCATGGGTCTGGTGCCACGTGCCACGTCCTGCGGGTCTGGTGGCCTGTGCCATGCCACGCGGGAGCAGCTACCACAGTGTTGTTTGACCGCAGCCCTCCTGGACCTCCCGATCCAGCCCGCCACGGAAGTCCTGGGCTTCGGACTCGGCTCCTCGTCCTCGTCGCACCTGCCTTTCCGCTTCTATGACCAGAGCCGCCGGGGCAGCAGCGACCCCACCGTCCAGCGCTCGGTGTTTGCGTCTGTGGACAAGGTACCAGGTAAGCCCCCGGCCCGCACACGCTCCCAGCGGCAGGCGAGCACCTGGGCTGCCTCCTGCAGGCAGGGGGCCCCGCGCGAGCATCTCCCTGCTCCGAGGCCGCCTTGCACAGAGCCCCCTGAAGCCCCCCTACCCACCCCTGTTCTTAGAATCCCGCTGCGCCCCGAGGGAGGCGCGTCGCAGCCCCAGAAAGAAACCTTTGGTGTCGTGCCGCCTGGGTTCGGTTTTCCAGAGGCTTGTTGGGGGTGTGGGAGCGTTTTCTCAGAAGGGAGACTCAGAAACTTCTTGGAAATTTCTTGGAAATAGTAAGATCATCAGTAATGTGGTTGTGGGGAGAGCGATTTCCTCCGATTTCCTCCTCCCTGTGAACTGACTGGAAAGCGCGCGTGTGTGTGGTTCCTCAAGGAGGCCCGGGAGAGGTGCGGCCTCGGGGTCCCGGGCAGCGGCCGCGCCCCCACCGAGGCTCCTCCCGGCTCCTCCAGTTCCCAGGGAGAAGCCGGACAGGAAAGTCGGATGCCTCGAGGAGGGAGGCAGGCGCCCGGCCCTGGACCAGCCTTCCCCTGGGTGACGAGACTCAGGAAAGCCCCCGCTGACCCGTCCAGCCTCACCGTCTCTTGGCACTTGACGCGGCTGTGGTGGGAAGCAGGCCCCCACCCCCTGCCCCGCGGTCACTCAAGCTGCCTGGTTTGTTTTAGAAACACACGGACTGAGGCGTGTGGCTTAAAACCCCAGTGGGCGGGGGAGGGGGCCGGAGCAGTGGTCCAGCTGGGAGGGCCCTGGCCCCCGCACACAGGGAACCAGGACTTGATCCCCAGCATCCCGTAGGGGCTCCCGGACCCCACCCCGAGTCAGCCTTGAGCACCTCCGGGTGTGGCCCCAGAACGAAACAAAGAAGCCCAGGTGGGGGGATGGAGAGCCGGGAAGTGCCCGCCTTGCACATGGCCGACCCCGGCCCCATCCCCCCTACCGCAGGGTCCCCGGGCACCCACTGGTGCAGGTCTGCAGGCTGCTGTGTGCCTCAGAGTGACCTGGGGGTGCAGAGAGGGGGAGAGGGAAGGGGAGGGTGGCCGTGTGCCCCGAGGCCATGTGGCGAGGGACTTGGACCCGCGTGTGCGTGAGGCCGCAGCCTGCTCGGGCCTGGGTCTCCAGGGCATCGCCTCCGCCGTGTCCTTCCAGAAGGGTCTGTCCGTGTGGCGCGCGGGCTGCGGCGTGTCTGTGTCCACCCTCCCCGGGCCGCCCCGGCCTCTCCGCACCCCGACCTTGCCCTTGGCCTCGTGCCCAGGACCCGTGAGATGCTCCGGCAGGCCCCTCCGTTCAAACGCTCACCCCTGGGGCTGGAGCCGTAGTCCAGCCAGGAGGGCTCTTGCCTTGCCTGCAGCCCCCCTGGGTTCCCCTCCAGCATCCATTACGGTCCCCACCCCCGACCACCACCCAGAGCCAGGAGTAGCCCCCGAGATCGGCGGGTGTGAACCACAAATACTCAAAAAAACGAAAACCTCGTCTGCGAGGCGAGGCGCCTGGGAAAACCGGGCTTGTGGTCTCGCTAGCCAAGGCCGGCCCAGTAGGCTTGTCTCCAGGGCTGCGGGAGCGTAGGGGTTAAGGTGCCGAGCCAGGGGGGAGGGGGCGGCTTCTGCTCCAGGCTCGGCCCTTTCTGGCACCCGGTGTGTAAATAAACCCGGCTGGGCTGCGGATGTCACATTCCTCCCACACGCATGCTCCTTCTATGTTGGCGCTTTCTAGGGACTTCTCCGCGGTGCAGCCTGGGGGGCGGGGCAGGGACCCTCAGGACAGCGGGCAGGGAGGGCGGCACAGTGGGCGGCGAGGCCGGGCCTGCTGGGAGCTGGCCGGGAGCCGGGCAGCCGCCCTTGGCGGGGCCTCCCCCCTGACCACCCCTGCAAGTACCCCCCCACCATGGCACATATATCTCACGGAGGCCTCTGCCCTCCCACCTCGGCCGAGGGGCCACCTCGAGGGTCTCAGCCAGGGGAGAGGGTTGGGGGCCTCCTGCCCTCTCGCTCCCTGCCCCCGCTGGACCCCCAGACGACTCCCCGCCCCAAGCCCCGGGCCGTGGGTCCCTCCCTGCCGCCCAGCCAGGAGGATCTTTCTAGGACACCCAGCAGAGCTGGGTGCGACGTGTCCCCCCAGGCCCCCGGCTCCTCCCGCTGCCCCTCGGTTGATGGCATGCAGACCCCGCAGCCACACCTGCTCTGCCCCTGCCCCCCCAAGACGGGCCTCCCAGTCCCCCTCCCCGCGTCCTCTAGATCACATCTGCGGAAGCTTCTGGCAGCAGACGCGCGCTTCTCCTGGTCGTTCATTCAAGGGGCCGGGACGCCCGCTCCCTGCACGCAAATGCCGAAGCCGCTCGGGGTGGGGGAAGGGGCTCTGCGTCCCCACCCATGTCCCCCCCGCCCGTGTCCCTGCCCGCCCCCGCGCGGGACCCCAGGCTGCCCATCCACTCTGCACCCAGCCCTGTGGTCGCGTGGCCTCCGGAGGTCCGTCCACACTCCCAGGACAGCCGACAGACAAGGGAAACACCCTTGTGATCGCGTCCACTCTGGACGCCCCCGGGGTTCCCCAGAGCCCCCTTTGAGAACCCCCCTGCCCTTCCTCCCGACCGTCATTCCCGCCACTGGAGAACTGCAGGGAAGCAGGGCAGGTCCGTCTGTCCCCTTGTTCCCGTCTTGGGGCCCAGACCCGCCCCCCCCCAGCGAGCGGAGAGACGCTGGCACCTTCCCGCATCTGAGCACCAGGCAGACCAGAGGATCCCCTGGGGGCCAGGGCAGGGGACTCGCTCTGTGGGGCCACGAGGCAGGTCGCCCCTCACAGGAGGACTTAGGGCCCCCCAGGCCGGGAGGCACAGAGTGAAGACAGGTGGGGGGACACTCACGCACTCTCCTGATGGTCGCCAGTGACCTGAGCCGAGGTGTGGGCACGGCCCCGCCCCTCTTTTCTGCTGTCTCACGGGCCCCCACGGTGTAGGACCGGCCCTTCCCAGCCTGCCTGATCCATGAGACACCCCCCACGTGTGCACCTCACTGGCTGCTGTCACCCTTGGCCCCGGCCGTTCGGGGGAGGGGCCACCTCATGTGGTCCAGAGCCCTGCCCGGCTCCACTCCCTGGGTGGAGTTTATTTGTTCACCAGGGGAAATTCGGGAAGCTGAGAGCAAAGTGTTCAGCAGGGGCCGCCCAGTGGCATTGGCGTCCCTGCGTCCACAGCCTGCTACCACCGGGCCTCTCCCGGTTCCAGCATGTTCTCGCCGTCAGATGGCCGCGTGCCCTCTCCCCGTGGCTGGGTTTCCTTACTCTGACGGCGCCTGTGGCTTGCCGGGCACGTGGCCTTCTGCGTCTGGCTCCCGTGGCGGGCCCCCCCCCACCCCCGAGCACCGCCCGTTCCCAGGCGTCTGGCGCTGGCCCCCCGCGTGGGCTCCCTTTGTCTGCCCAGGCGGCCTCGGTGGCCCAGAGCACCGCCGAGCTGTCCGGTGGCCAGGCGGCAGGTGACCAGGGAGAGGCCCCTGGCCCGCAGCTGACATCCAGGAGGAAACGAAGGATGAGAGAGAAGAGGATGTTCCCACTTCTCAGAGACGTTCTGGGTCCCCCCCGGGCGTTCATTCGGCTGGTGGCCAAGGCAGCCCTTTCCTGTTTCCGAAGCTAAGACTGCAGCTCACTCCCTCCGCCCGGCTCCCGAGGCCAAACGCTGCCCCTTGGGCCAGAGCTCTAGGGAAGTGGGTTCAATCCCTGGCACCCCACATGGTCCCCTGAGCACCCCCCCCTCCCCCAGCGATCCCCAAGCACAGAGCCAGGACTGATCCCAGAGCTCTGCCAAAATAAGTAAGACACTGTTGTGGGGTGGGTTTTTTTTTTTTTTCATTTAATTTGATTTTTTGGCTTTTTGGATCACAATCGGCAATGCTCAGGGGTTCCTCCTGACCCTGCACTCAGGAATGACTCCTGGTGGTGCTCAGGGGACCCTATGGGATGCCGGGAATCGTACCCGGTCAGCTCCGTGCAAGGCAAACGCCCTCCCCTCTGCACTATCACTCTGGCCCCAGACACAGTTCCTTGTGCAGGTCCCTGGGAAGGTGCAGTCCCCGGCTTTCAGCACATTGGGACAGGGTTCAGGGAGCCCAGCCCCGACCCGCCTCCTGCTGGGTCCTCATTGGCTCTTTCCGCCACCTCCCCCCCCCGGCCAGACCCATCAGCCCCCGCAGCCATCCCGGACACGGGCTTGACACTTCTGGGTTGAACTCTCCTATTCCGATTCTGGAGATAACGGCCTCCCCGTGCCGCCACAGGAGACCCTGTTGGTCTGGGGCCAGGGCATCGCCGGGCCCCGCCCCTGGGCACGTTCCAGCCGGAGAAGAATCTATTTCTGGACGCCTGCACTGAAGTGGGACCAGAAAAGTGAACTGTTCCCGGGCGCCTTCCTGCAGCCGCGCCGGGAGCCCGGGGGCCGGGAGCCAGCCACTGCTCACGGGGCCTCAGCCCTGCCCCCCAGCCCCCAGCCCAGTGTCCACGCCAGGCTCCCCGTCTCCAGCCCTTGGGGCAGAAGGAAGCCGGCACTGTTCTCCCTGTCGGCAGACGCAGCTCCGGGCGCTGGGGTGCGTTCCCGGGTTGCGACCTCACCCCCCAGCACAGCCGGCTCCAGGCCCCACAGTGCACGGAGCCTAGAACCAGGCCGGGAACCATCAGGCCCATTTCTTCAGGGACACCCAGGCTGTGGCCCCGACTCAGGCCCTGATGGACGAAGGAATCCTGAGGATGCTTCTTCTCACGGAGCGACTCTGGGCCCACCCCAGAAACACACCCATGTCCGCCCTCGCTTCGGGGGAGCCCTCTTGGCAAGACGGGTGCCCTCACACGGGGCCACCGTGCCCGGCCTGGCCCCCGGGAGAGGGAGGAGGTCTCAGTTCCTGAGAAGTGCGTGTCCCTCACCTACCGCCCGGACCCACCTTGGCGGGACACCGCCCACCACCCCACCCCGGGGCCCAGGCCTCACCCTGGCCTGGGACAGCGGCCACCAGGGCCGCCTGCCCCCAACTTTCCCAGACCGCTCCGTGTCCATCAGTCACTCGCTTGGACATCTGGGTGAAACTGCTCTGTGGGCGGGCCAGAGAGGCAGCACAGCTGGGAGGGCGTTTGCCTTGCACGCCGCTGACGCGGGTTCGATCCCTGCCATCCCATGTGGTCCCCCGAGCACCACAAGGAGTAATTCCCGAGTGCAGAGCCAGGAGGAACCCTGGAGCACCGCCAGGTGTGGCCCTGAAACAGCCACAGCCAACACACAGCTACCCGCTGCCCGCCGTGAGCCCGTTGCCCCCGCGGCTTCTGTCCCCAGGCGAGCAGGGCAGCGTGTTTTCCTGGGGCAGACTTGCCCAGGGGGTGGGTGGGAGCGCCCGCCCGCCCGCCACCCACCTGCACCAGCTCCTTCCGACACTTTCCCCTCGGACGGTCTTATCTGCCGGCGCATGTCGGGCACCGCCGTGGCCCTGCCGCTCTTTGTAGTGGCCCCTGGGTGCGGCAGCCGGGCCCTGCATGGGTGCAGGGTCCACACACTGCCCCCGCCGCACCCTCACAGGCCTTCAGGGTGGCCGGGCCCGGAGGAGCTGCCACACACAGGGCACGGCCCCGGCCTCGCCTCCTCACCCCTGACCTTGCCCCGAGCTCCAGCACGGGCCGCCCTGCACCCTCTGCCTCTGGCCGCAATGGATCCTGAACTCGGGGCAGCCTTGGCAGAAGCGTGGACTTGCGGGGGGGAATGCTTTATTCTTTTAGAGGTGCTGGGGGTCCCGTCTACTGCTCACCACCCCCAAAGGCAGCGTGCAGGGGACACGGTGCCAGGGGAGAGACCTGGCATCCTCTGTTCTTCCTGTGGGTTGCACCGGTCAGCATTGCCCGGGAGATGCCCAGGGGTTAGCCGCTCCCACCCTGGGTGCCCTGAGACCCTTGCAGGGAACTGACCGGTTCTTAAAGGGCCAGAGAGAGCGGTGAAGCTTTGCAGCCTCTGATGGGTGCCAGGACAGCGTGCGTGTGTGTGTGTGTGTGTGTGAGAGAGAGAGAGAGAGAGAGGGAGAGAGGGAAAAAGAAAAGGAGGGAGGGAGGGAGACGGAGAGAGAGGAGAGAGAGAGAGAGAGAGAGAGGGAGAGAGGGAAAAAGAAAAGGAGGGAGGGAGGGAGACGGAGAGAGAGAGAGAGGGAGAGAGGGAAAAAGAAAAGGAGGGAGGGAGGGAGACAGGGAGAGAGAGAGAGAGAGAGAGAGAGAGAGAGAGAGAGAGAGTTTCCTGCTGAATGTCGAATGTCGGGCTCCTGGTGCATCACCTGGCGATAGATGCATGATACTTGGAAAGGGAGGAAGGGAGGGACGAGTAAACGTATGGCTGAGGGGTGAGTAATGTGTGGATGGTCGTTGAGGAGGGAGTCCGTGGGTGGATGGATGTGGATGATGAGTGATGGGTGGATGGATGGATGGGTGGACGGACGGACGCATGGACGGGTGAGGGACAGAGGATGGCGGGTTGGTTGGTGGAGCCAGCGACCCTTCTGGTGCCCCTTAGTGTGCTTGGCACTGGTCACTCTGGACTCAGGGGTGGGCCCTTTCGGCTCTCGGGCATTGGGCCCCAGGGACTGTCCAGAGCTGCCACCGTGAGGGGACCCTGAAGAAAACCTGTGTCCCCGACCCCCTCACTCTGGAGCTGGGGGCGTGGACCAGAGAGGGACCCACAGGGCAGTGAGTCCAGGGAGGGTCTGAAGAGGAGGTGCCCGCTGCGGCCAGGGAGGCAGGACACTGGCCAGCCAGTGGCCACACAGCCAGCAGATCCAGGCAGCCCTGATTCCCTGGGAAGGAGGCCCCAGCCGCCCGGGACCCTGCAGCCCTCGACCGGACTCACAATCCCCCTCGCTGCCCCTCTGGGTCCCGGCGGCCCAAGGTCCCGGTTTCCCGGAAGGTGCCAGGCTTCTTTCTCCCGGGTTCCCACCACACCCCTCCTGTCAGCAGGACGCGGCGAGGTGGAATTTGACCCTGCACATCCTTCTGATGAATTCGGCTGGGAGGGAAAGTTCTTGGGCTCGAGCCTGATGAGAAGAATGAGGTGATTTATGACCCAGGCAGGGGCGGCCAGCTCAAAGTGTGGCTGGGCAGTTCCGCGTGAATCCAGGGGAAAGTGTGGGAGTCGGCCCTGGGTTGCAGTCAGGGCCAGCCGTGGCGGGTGTGTGGGTGTGGGTCTGGGTGTGGGTGTATGTGCACATATGTATGTGTGGTTGTGCGTGTGTGCCTGCATATGCATGCCTGTGTGCGTGCATGTGTGCGTGCATGTGTGTGTGCATGCTCGCGTGTGCACGTGTGATCCTGCAGCCCCTGTCTTGCAGGCTGTGCCGCTCCAAACACTTGGCTCTCCTGAGCTGGCCCCTTCCAGTGCGGGTATCAGTCCACGGGCCCTGAGTGTGCTGGGCTGCCTCGGGCCGTCACCTCCAGAGACCAGATCGCTTTCTTCACGTGCGCCCGCCCCGCTTTGGTTGTCAAAGAATCCAATTCATGCCGCGTTTTCCTGGAAGGCAGCCCAATGGGAAGAAGGGCCCCTGGGTGCGGCAGGCGCGTCCCCAGGCCACGTGGAGGCTGGGAGGTGGCCCGGCCCCCCCGGACGTCAGCCAACTGGCCTTTTTCCCTTTTCTCTGGACTCTGAAGACAGGATGCTGTTCTCGCTAGTAAAATAGGCTCCTGTTCCCCCTGCCTTTCCTGTAAACTCTGCGATCTGTTTGCCCTTCGTTCCCTTCCAGAAACCTCTGTGGATTGTGGTCTGACCTCAGAGACAGGACTTTGGGGAAGGGCAGGTCCTGGGCTCTGCACGCTCGGGGCACAGTGCGGGCCTGCGAGGCAAGTGGCAGGGGCTGTGTGCATCCCTGCTGGGGCCGGGGGGGGGGGTGGACGGTGGCGCCTGGTGGTGCCCACTCAGGGCCGGCCTCAGTGCCCATCACACCCACCCTGGTTGGCTGGTGGTGGCTGCGGGCCAGCTTGGCTCCTGGGCTCCCACACTCCTTGGGCGAGGAGGCGTGTGTTGCTGTCTTGTGCCCAGGAAAATCCAGGCCTATCTGAACCCCCCAGCAGTTGGCTCCAGCCCCCACCCGGGACAGCGGGGGGCATAGCGCTCCAGCTGCATGGACGGCAGCTCCTGGAGGAGACCCCCCCGGGGGCTAACTGGCGGGGGTGCGGGGATGCCCCACGTTGCCCACCCCCGAGGCTGCATCTGGGGGCAGGGCACGCGCGCTGCAAAGACACACTTAACTGGCATGGTCATTTATTACTCGGGAGAGGGAAGAGAGTGGAACAGCGTTTCCTGGAAAGGGACAGGAGTTCGATATGATAAACTCCCGAAAAGCCATCAAAGGCCAGAGGGGGCAGAGCCGTCAGGGACAGCGGGACCCGGGAGACGTTGAGTCAAACTGGCGGTGGCGGGGGTGAGAGGCGCCAAGGGGCTCCTTGAGCTCGTGGCAGCCGGAGTTGGGGGGGGGGCAGAACCGTCCCCTGGGCCCCCCTCAAGGTCCCCGAGCCTGAGGGTGAGCTGGCCCCGAGGAAGGGGGATGGGAGGGGGTGGGGGTCCCCGTGACGGCTCGCCGTGTGCTCTCACGGGGCGGAGCATTGACACACGTGTAGGAAGTTAGAGGGCGAAGGGGGGGGGGCCGGAGAGGAAACTGGCACCATCCCCCCACCCCCAAGACGAACCTGGGCTGTGTTTCCGTTCGGTGCTCACCTGTCTTCCTTCTCTGTGCTGTTTGCTTGCTTTATTTCTGGCTGTTAGTTGCTAAAAAGAAAAAAAAAATGGAAAAAGAAAAGATGAAGACCAGAGCCGTAGGATGGCTAGAAAGGCACCTGCCTGGCAGGCCGCCCGCCGGGTCCGACCCCCTGTGGTGCCCCGAGCACCGAGAAGTGATGCCTGAGCTCGGAGCCAGGTGGGCCTGGAGCATCACTGGGGGTGTCCCCGAAACCAGTACAAACAAAAAGTAGGTGAATTCGGCCGGTCTTTATTTTTAAAGATCAGAGACCAGAGATGGGCTGGAGTGATAGCACCACGGGTAGGGCGTTTGCCTCGTACTCGGCGGATCCAGGTTCGATTCCTCCGTCCCTCTCGGAGAGCCCGGCAAGCTACCGAGAATATTTCGCCCGTACGGCAGGGCCTGGCAGGCTGGCAGGCCCCCGTGGCCTGTTCAGTATGTCAAAAACAGTAACAGGTCTTACCAAGGAGACGCTACTGGTGCCTGCTTGAGCAAATCCATGAACAATGGGAGGCCGGTGCTCCAGCGCTCCAGAGGCCAAAGGCAGCACAGCAGGAGGGCACTCGCTTTCTATGAGACCGACCTGCTTGCTTGTCCTGGCATCCCCTAAGGACCCCCGAGTCCTGCCAGAAGTGGTGTCTGCACCTTCAGAGCAACACGGGCACCATTCACTGTGTGTGTGTGTGCGTGTGTGTCTTTCCTGTGTGGTGTTTGACCCTCGCTGCCTGAGACCAGCTGAGGGCGCGACTCAGTTTATCATATGTCTGGGCTCCCTGGCAAATGATGCCCGAAGCGTTCGAGAATTCAGGGATGGGGGCACTGCGTGGCATTCTCGGGCACCAAGTCTGCTGCCCAGCCGTTGCTATGCCCCCTTCCCCCCACCCCACCCCCCCGCAGTACCGCCTGGTCAGGAGAGGCCCTGAGTTCCGGCCACCAGCTCTGGGCCTGTATGTGCTACAGTCAAGGCCTGAGTCACCCCCGGGGCCCCCGTGGGCACCCCCCTGAGAAAAGGGGAGGGGGCTGGAGCAATAGTATAGCAAGGAGGGTGTTTGCCTTGTACGCGGCTGCCCCGGGTTCGATTCCCAGCATCCCGCAGGGTCCCCCAAGCAACGCCAGGAGTGGTTCCTGAATGCAGAGCCGGGAGGAAGCCCTGAGCATCGCCGGGTGGGACCCAAAAGAAGGAAAATAAAAGGGAGAAAAGGGGGAGGGGGCTCTGGGTCGCAGAGCAGTGGGGCCTTGGGGTTTAGCGTCAGACCGTGTGTCTGTGGTTGACAGGGGCTGCCTGCTGTGGGTTCTGGAATCGGATCAGAACTCTGGTTCTGGGGACTCTCCCCGTCCCCTCCGCCGCCGCCGCATCTCTGCGGGGAGGTCCGGCTTCTCGGGTTCCCCCTCCAACCGCTCTGCCCCGTGTGTCGGTCGCCAACTTCCTGCTGCCGGCAATGGGCAGCACCTCACGGGAAGGGGCGTGGCAGCTGCCAGGCCTGGAGGGTGGGCGCAGGGGTCAGCCCGTGGGAAGCCACCCGGGTGGGTCTTTCAGGGGCCTGGCTTGCCACCCCTCCCCCAGTTCTTCCTCAGCCCAACCCCCCCACTTTTTTATTTTTGGCATGGGGGGGTGGAGCTTGGAACGCCACTCAGGGATCATTCCTGGTGGGGCTCGGGGACCCTCTGGGGGCCAGGGATGGAGCCCCGACAGGCCGCGTGCAGGACAGGCACTTCCCTCGCTCTGGCGTCCGGCGCTGTTCCCCCTTTCTAAGAACTTGGGGTCCTGCAGGTCAGGGTCCAGCCTGACGGACTCACGGCTGCATGACCTTCTTTCCCAGGAAGGTCATCGTCGGAGATCCTGGGGGTTCAGTGGGACTGAGACGGGTACGGAATCCCCCCCTTACCCCCTAGGAACTGCCTGCAGGAGCCAGGGTGTCCTCAGAGGCCGCCTTCGGTGTATGGACGTCCCCTACCCCAGGTGCCTGTCTGTGTGCCCCCAGCAGGAAGGGAGCCCCCTTCCCTTCCCTGCAGCAGAGTCTCGGTGGTGGCTGGCTCCCCCTGCACCCCCACCCAGGAACTCATTTCATTCCCTTCTCCAGCCACCAGAGGAGGTCGTCCGGGTCAGGGCACCCTGGAAACCAGAGCCTGAGTCAGCTGCCCAGGGCGCACCCGCCCCCCACAAGCTCAGAAACCTGCCCAGGCAACAAGCCCCCTCCCCCCGCCCCAGCGACACCACACTCCCGGGGGCAGCTGGACAGGCGGGAGAAGCCAGTGCCATGTCCTGCCGCCCCCCACCCCCCGAGTGGCCAGCCACCCGCCACGTCGGGCACACAGGGAGGCTGGCAGGAAGGGGGTCCCCAGAGCCAGGCCACCTGACGGCTTTGCCCAGGAATCTCTCCGGAGGGGCTGGCGGGGATCGGGGGGGCGTGGACTCAGAGAACAAAGCACCATCCCAGGCACCCGGGAACTGGGGGCTCGGGCAAAGACGTGCCCCTCAGCCCCCCGCAGCCAGCCCCGAGAGCCGAGCGGGACGCAGGCTGCAGGGAAAGATAAAATTAGCCGGCGATCCAGGGGCCAGCATTGATCTCGGATGGAGTCCCGCCTTTCGAAGGCCGGTGGGACTGGAGGCCCGGCGTTCGGGACGATTTCACTTGGATGAAGAAAAGCCCAGTGGAGGGAAAGGGGAAAAACTAAAAGCATGGAGCCTGTTTTCCCCGTGGCCGGCCAGCTGGCAGGCACGTCCCAGGAAGTATCTCCCTTCTGGTGGGGTGCAGGGGTGACCAGAGGTGCCGCTGGTTTGGGGGCCTGGCACCCTCAACGCACCCCCCCCCCGGCCCCCTTATCTGTTTCCCAAGGCAAAGTGCTGCCTTGTCCTAGGGAAAGACGGAAGGTTCGAATCCCCAGCACCCAGCACCGGTGCCCCTGGGACCTGACATGGCTGCCAGTGCCACCAGCAGCTCCGGAACCATCCCCGCCAGCTTTGGAGCCAGGCCCCTCGGGCATTCCCGTGACCACCCCCCCACCCCACCCCCCGCAGCTCTGTTCTGAGCCCACAGGATCGAATCCCGGGAGAAGGGCCCCCGGTGACACTTCCCGAAACCTTTTCCATCCCCAGGGTGATCCGGCCCTCCCCCGAGCCTCCCCCTGACCCCGCGCCCTTCTGGAGGGGGGCTGGGGGAAGGAGTTGCAGCCTGTCGATATTTGGGGCACCAACCATCTGCCTGCGGGCGCCAGGGGTCAGGGAGAGGCTGAGACGCTTCCAGGAACTGGCGGCTGTGAGCACGTGGGGCTGACCGTAAAGGGGAGGAAAGAGAGAGAGGGAGAGGGAGAGAGAGAGAGGGGGGGGGGGCCCCAAATCGCCCACGCCCACCCCCCCACCCCCTCCTCGGCGGCCCTGGCGTTGTCCGTTGTGTCTTGGATTCTTGGGAAGAAGGGTGGTACGTGGTGACGCGGACCCAGGTTACTAATACACGGGAGGAAGGAGCGAGGATGTTCGACGCCGACGCGTTTCACGGCGCCTTCGCTCGGCCCGCCAGCCGCCCTGCGCCTGCTTCCTGCCGGGC
The DNA here is from genome assembly GCF_029834395.1 of Sorex fumeus. Taxonomy (NCBI): domain Eukaryota; kingdom Metazoa; phylum Chordata; class Mammalia; order Eulipotyphla; family Soricidae; genus Sorex; species Sorex fumeus. The sequence continues at coordinate 1,521,329 of NW_026606222.1, read as the reverse complement.
TGGTCCAGCGAGCCAGAGGGAAGCCCGGCCCAGCGGCGGCGTGTCCTCCTGGGCTCCGGCCGTGTGGGAGGCTGGGCAGGAGTGGCGGGAGGCGGTTTGGGGAAGGTTTTCCTGATGCCGCGCCTGGGAGGAGCCCGAGTCTGGGGGTCCCCTCTGGGATGGAGCCCCCTCCTTTATTTTGTGTTGATTCCATTTTGTTTGGGGGCCACACCCGGCGAGGCTCGGGATTGAGCCAGCGAGGCGGGCGCCCTCCCCACCGTGCCACCGCCCCGGCCCCCCCCAAGCCCCCGTTTCCGCAAAAGCACAGGGCCTTGATGCCGAGGTCTCCACGGTCAAGTCCGCCTCCCAGCCCTGCGCCTGCATCAAAGTTGCCTGCAGTGCAGGATTCGGCGAATCAATTCCTTTCTTCTTCTTGACACACATTATAGAAAAGGCAGAGCAGTCCTTGGGGGGGGAGGGGGGGAAACATTTGGCCCCAAGACATAATAAAATCATGCTTAAGGATGCAGCAAACTTTAAAGTCTCTTAGTTAAAGGAAATCAATACTTTTATGATGAAATATTAATAATACTTAAAAAAAATAAGTCAAAACTACAAATGCAGACCCGCGGGCGAGTCTCCATCAGCCCGCCAGCTCCGCTTCGTCAGGACAGATGGGGAGGGGGTGGGGCGGGCCGGTGGGGGGGACGCGGCGGGAGCCCCTCCAGCCATGCACAGTCCCCTGCCGGCGCTCTCCCACCGGGGAGCACCCCTGTGGTTAGGTGACTCTAAGATGGGCACAGGCACGCGTGTGCATCGCACACCAACACGTACACACAGGACGTGCATAAACAGGTGTTACATGCCCGACACTTAATCACTTAACTTCCCGTTGGTCGTCGATTTGCTCGAGCGGGCGCCAGTAACGTCTCCATTCGTCCCCGTCGCGTGCCAGTGTAGCCCGATGGCGTCTGTTCGCTCCGGGAACATGAAGGGCCTCAAACCGATCGTTCATGATCTTGAGGGAGAAGTCTGACCGTCTGGTAGGTGGGCGGCCACGCGGTCACGCGGAAAGACTGGCAAGCTACCGAGAGTATTCCGCCCGCACGGAAGAGCCTGGCAAGCTATCCGTTGTGTATCCGCTATGCCAAAACCAGTAACTACAACTGGTCTCACGCCCGACACATCACAGGCGTGAACAGCACTTTCATGAGCACACGGCACATACAGCAACACGTCACACAAACGTAACACGTCTGACATGCAGATAACATGTACACAGCAGGTGCCCAAGCCACGCTGTCACGTGTGTGCATCAGCGTGGCATACACAACGCTCGTAAGCATCTCACACCAGCACCCTGCACACGTATAAACACAGCACCTGGGTGCCCGCAGAGCACCACGTACACTTATATGCACACGCATGCACACGCAGCACACTTCCACAGCCCTCAGGGTGCACACAGGCAAGCGCAGCACGCTTACACGCGCGCACACACAAAGAGCACACCCCCATGGCACACGCAGGCACGCACACACGCACGCTCGCGTCCCATGCCAGCAGTACACAGACTGCCTGGCGCGCCACCGAGGGAGGGCCCTGGTCAGATTCCGCAGGCCGCTGCTCCGGGCCCGTGACACCGGTGCTCCAGCTGGTCGTCGGGGCTGGATCCTGTCCGTGGCTCTGTGTCCCCCGTCACCCCGTCGGCCGGCAAAGATCAGTGCTGACAAGCGGAAGGCGGTCGCGTGGTCCCGGGGCGGGGGACTGTGACGAGCCGGGTGCCATCCCCGGTAATCCCAGGCTGGGCCCCGCTTGAACGTCCAGCCCGTCCCAGGAGGGCTCCGTCCCTCCTCCCTGCTGGCCGGGTTCCGCGCGTCGTGGCCAGTGTTTCCCCGTCGGGCCCAGAGGGTTGGACCCCTTGTGAGCCTGGGGTCTAACCACGCCCCTCTGCTTCTCCTTCCCTAGAGGGGCAGCGGGAGCCAGGGCTGCTGGCCCTGCTTGTGCTCTGGCTACGGGACTGGTGCCTCTCGCTGTGGTCGCTCGTTTCCCAACGGTAAAGCTGGCGGGCGCGGGCAGGGGCCGGGCACCAGACCTAGCCTGCGAGCTGTGACGCGGGGGCAGGGCAGAGCCGGGCGCGGGGAGGGCCACCCCTGAAAGCCCCTTTGTCCTCCTCGGCAGGTTTGCAGACCTAGTGCTTAGAATCCGAGTGGATTCAGCCACGAAGGAGCGCCTGATAGGCTAAGACCGCAAGTGCCCCACTATTTTCGTATACCCAATGTATGACCCCCTTTGACACAATCGGAAATAAAAGTCTTGAAGCGTTTGGAGGTGCAGCTAGTTAGTGATTGAGGGGCCGGTGGGCGGGGGGGGGGGGAGGGTTGACGTCACTCAGGCCGGACCCAGGGAGGAGCTAGAAACACCCGTTTCCCAGGCTTACCTGTCTGCGCCTCCTGGTTCTGCAGAGGCCGGGGAGGCGCACCAGGGCGGGCTACGGTCAGGGGGTGCTCAAAGGGTGCTCAGTGCAGGGAGCCAACGTTCTCCATCACTCAGGCCTCAGTGGTGAGTGTGGGGGCTGTAGGGGACCCCCCCACACCCGGTTCCTACTGCCCTGCCCCTGTGCGCACCAGCCCCCCGCCCTGGGGCCACCTCGGCTGCCTCAAGCCCCTCCTGTGCTCCCCGGGGGCTCAGGTCTCAGGCAGTCTCTGAGGGGCGGGGACCAGAAGGTTGCACGTCGCATGTCCATCCTGCCCAGCCGCCCGCCCCGCTCTGCAGTTACTCTGGAATTACTCCGGGCAGTGCTCGGTGGACCCTATGGGATGCTGGGAATCGAACCGGGGTCGGCCGTGTGCAAGGCAAACACCCAACCTGCTGTGATATCGCTCCAGCCCCTTGACTTTTTTTTTCCTGTTTCCCAGCACCAAGGGCTGTGGATGCTGCAGTCTGCAGGCGAGCGGCCGCCCAGGTCCTCCCTGCCAGGCTGCCACCCTGGTCCTGTGCAGGGCAGGACTGGACGGAACACTGCTGGGTGGGTGGGTGGGTGGGTGTGGATGTCATGGGGGAGAGAGCCCAGCCTGGCCCCACCGTCTCCCTCGCTCCTCCCTCCAGCTCCTCCCGGGCCAGCAGGCACATCCCAGGCCACGTGGGCCGAGGGCTGACGACAGACCCCAAAGCCCCTCGGCCCAGGGTGACCTGAGGTGGCGTGTGCAGCCCCTGGCCCGGCACGGTCCCTCCCCCCCTCCACCGGCTTCTCTGTTTCTCGTGAAGGAGCAATTTCGGAGCAAAGTTGAGCAGAGCTGGGACGGGTGAGATAGCACCATGGGTAGGGCGTTTGCCTTGTACGCAGCTGACCCGGGTTCGATCCCCGGCAACCCATAGGGTCCCCCAAGCACCACCAGGGGTAATTCCTGAGTAACCTCTGAGCATCGGTGGGTGTGACCCAAAAAGGTGGAGCTGCTGTGTGCAGACCCGGGGTCTGAGGGGGAGAGAGTCAGGGGGCTGCACAGGCCGTGACCCGCAGCCCTGCCCAGTCCTCTGTGTGTCCCCGGGCTCCCCCGGCTGACACGGCCGGGTCCGAGTGTCCACTCCTGACTGATGAACCGTTCGCTCAGAGCCCAGGTCGCTGTCCCACAAGAGGAAGAGGTGGGGAGCTGTCCAGCCCCCTCCTTGCTTCCTGATGTGGCCCAGCTGCCCCATGGACCCCCCCCCCAGTTTGCTGCCCGTCAGTGTCATGGGGTTTGTTCCCGTGGCCAGGCCCAGCAGGGACTTGGGTGCGAGGGGAGAAGGCCTCACGGCGCTGTGCCCAGACGTTGCCTCTAGGGAGGCAGATGGACAGACAGACGGATAGACACATGGACGGACCCCGTCACGGCGCAGGAGCCTTGAGTGTGAATCGGTGGGCAGCAGCGGCGTCCAGGGCTGGGGCTTCTGAGTTCCCAAGAGGCACCAAGCCGAGCGGCGAGATGACACCTGTCCCACTCTGCCCCCATTTGGCCTGGCGGTCATTCCCTGGGGGACTCGGTGGCTCAGTGCTCCCCCCACCCCCGTGGAGTCTGGGCTTGAGGGGGTATTTGTGGCGGAAACGCTGTGCCCTGGAAGCGGGTCTGGGAGCAGCGGCCATGCTCGGCCCCCGCTGGGACCGCGGGAGGCGCGGTTTTGTCTCGGGGTCTCCCGCACGAGGTGGTCCCCACGCCCCCAGGCTCAGAGGCACCCCGAGGACCTGCAGGGCCGAGCACACACCAGGCCCTGGTCTGCTTCTGCGGCTTCTGGGCCAGGCACGCAGATGAGCACAGGGAGGATGGAGCTGGGCCAGGCCACCCCTGCTCCCGAGGCCACCACCCCCTCCCGGACGGGGGCGTCTGTTGGGATGGGCCCGCAGCACACGGGGCAGGGCACCTGCCTCGCGTGCGGCTGACCCCAGCTCCGTCCCCGGCCCCCACGTGGGTCCCCAGAGCTGCCGCCTGAGATTCCTCAGCGCAGTGCCCGGAGGAAGCCCCAGGCGAGTCGGGCAGGCAAACCAGACAAACGGGCCCGGGCGGCCGGGCAGCTTCAGGGCCCCACTTCAGCCCCCCTACCCCGCTTTCCCCCACAGGGACCTGCGGCCGGGAGCGGGTGGGGCCCTCCCAGGTGCAGCTGGGTTCCAGGGCCCAGGCCGCCCACCCCACCCCACCCTCACTCACCGCCGCCTCGCCCCCAGGCTTCGCCGTGGCCCAGTGCCTGAACCAGCAAAGCATTTCCACGTCGCCGCCATCCGCCAGTGGGAGCCCCGGCAGCAGCGGGACCACCAGCCACTGCGACTCAGGCGGCCCCAGCTCATCGTCCACCCCCTCGGCCACCCAGAGCCCCTCAGGTACTGGCCCCGGGGTGCAGTGGGGGAGGGAGACACGAGGGAGCACGGGCCCCTCCTGGCTACTGCGTCTGGGGGTCCAGCTCCCGGCACAGACCGGCCCTCCTACCATGACAGAGCCGAGTCCAACACCCCCCCCCCCGCCGCCCTGTGATCACCCTCGAGTCTGAGTCTCACTCTCCCCGCAGTGACCAGCCACTGACCACTGTCGGCATCTACACTGGGCAGCAGCCTCTGTGTCCTGCATCCCTCTTCCCCAGACCTTACACAAATGCCATGACCCTGTGAGCAGGGGAAGTTGGGGTGGGCCTGGGGGCGCCCCGAGGAGCCGCCACCACACACACACACACACACACACACACACACACACACGCACACACACACGCCTCAGAACCCTCTCCCAGGAGGAGAGCTACCCTGAGCGACACACCCTTGCACGTGGGCCCTGCTCCTAAGTCCTGACTCGATCCAGCCCAGCCTGGGGTCCGTCCCCCAGAGCGACATGCCAAGGGGGCCAGTGCTGGGGCCACGGAGGGGCCCGGAGCCAGAGGTGGAGGGACACCCACTCCTTTCTCTCCAGCAAAGGGTCAACCCAGCCTGGCTGGGGGTCCTCAGGGCACCCCTGCGGCCCCTCTGCCACCCTCCCACACCCTCACTCACACCTTCCTCTTTCCCTGGGCCCTGCCCTGAGGTGATGCCCCCCCCCGGCTGTGTCTGAGCCCCCCCATCAGGTGAGCTCAGAGCTAGGCTGTGTCCATATGCCCGTGTGCCCGTGCTCTGCCGCCCGTCTCGTCTCTGTCTGTGTGGTGTGTGCCAGGCGCCCTGTCCTCACCCCCCTCACACACCCGCACCCCCGTCTTCACTCCAGAGTTGCGCCCCCAACCCCGGGTTTCTTTGCCTGAAATGGAACCAGCCCCGCGCAGGGTCCTTCTCCTCCCCTCCCCCCCAACACCGCCATGAGTGCTCCAGGTGGCCAAAATAAACCAATCAACAAAGACCCTCGTGACCCAAGTGGGCTATGCAAGTGCTCCCTGCCCCGCCTCCGCCAAGGGCCGGTGTTGGAGCCCCCCTCCCTGTGCCCACCTCCCCCACACCCCGCCACCGATGTGTCCTCTGTCGCAGAGATGACAGGGCGGGGGGGCCTGGCAGCTCCTGTCTAGCCCTGACTCAGGCCCTGTCCAGGGTTCTTCCCTCCCAGCTGGTCCCTGGCCGCTCTCGGAGGCTGGGAGGGGGACGAGGGGAAGGGGTGGGGGTGGGTTCGGCTCCCGTTTTTTATGCAGTGACAGCCAAAGCCTGAGGCCAGTCTGCCTGTCGGAGCTCTGTAGACACCAAAATCCCTCACCTGGGCCAGCGGGTCCCTGTCAGCCTGTGAGCACGTGTCCAGGCTCCTCCCCACCCACAGCTGCCGGTGGCCCCCTGCGGCCCCCCAGGGCCCTCGAGAAGCCACATGGCGGTCCCCACGGTCTCTGCAGGAGCAGAACTAGCTGTTGCCAGCACCTTTTGCCTCTCTCGCCAGGCCCCACCGGGTGGGGAGGGCCGGCAGAAGAGGGGGCCCAGAACCCCCAGTACTGTGGGCAGGATGACCCCGGGGCCTTTGTCCCCAGGGCTTTGCAGACCTAACCCTAACCCTAACCCCCCATGAGTCGCAGGCGTCCCTGCTCGGGAGGGCATGGCCGAGGTGGGGGTGGCTGAGAGGTCCCTCCCCAGGGGACAAGTCACCCACTTCCCTTGGCTCTGCCCCCGGTTTTGAAGTCTTCGGTGGCGCATGGAGGTCCCAGAAGCTCTGGGGGAGCCCACGCCGTCTCCGCCATCATGGGGTCCAGGCACTGTGCAGACCTGGGAGCCCGTCGGCCCTGCCCCTCCCTACTGGGCCCCCACATAAGCACATAAGGCTCAGACACCCAGGGAGCATCAGGGATGCTCACCCCCCCCCCCCGCAAGTAGGGTTCTTGGGGTCGGGGGCAGGAGGGAGGCACAGCCCCGTCACCAGGGTCCCCAGCTGCGGACGGGAGCACTGCCACAATCCCCACTTGGGGGCCTGCAAGAAGCACCACGACCTCCCTCGCCCCAGCTCACCAGGACAGGGACATGCCTTGGCAGCCTCTGCCCACTTCCCGGGCTGAACTCGCTGCCATCGGCATTTGGTGCTTTGGAAAGGCGACATCAGTGAGCCGACCCAGGGCGCTTACAGAACCCGCCCCACGGCTCACACGTGTGCGCCCATGAAGGAGGCTCACACACTCGCACACGCAGGCTCACACACACTCATACACGTGTACACATCTGCTCAAGTGCTCACACACGTGCGTACATACACGCTTACTCAGACTCATGCATGCTCACACACACACACACACACACACACACACACACACAGGCTCACACGCTCAGACACACCCAGGCTCTCACAGGCTCGTACATGCCCCTCCCCTGGCAGTGCCCAGCCCTCCTCTCCCTGTGTAGACCCCAGCCGCTGGTGGTCCTCCAGGCCCGGCAGGCAGGGGGTGTCGGGCGTGGGGCCCCCTAGGCCTCGCCCTGCCCCTCTGGATCTCAGGCCCTGCCCCAACGGCGCTGGGCTCCGCCTGTCTAGCTCTCGGCCCCGCCCCTCGGACCCTCAGCCCCGCCCATCGGGTTCTCGGTCCCGCCCCTTGGGCTCTCGGCCCCGCCCCTCGGGCCCTCAGCCCCACCCATCGGGTTCTCGGCCCCGCCCCTAGAGCTCTCGGCCCCGCCCCTCGGACCCTCAGCCCCGCCCCTCGGGTTCTCGGTCCCGCCCCTTGGGCTCTCGGCTCCACCCCTCTGACTCTCGGTCCCGCCCCTCGGGTTCTCAGCCCCGCCCCTCGACTCTCGGCCCCGCCCCTCAGGTTCTCGGTCCCGCCCCTCGGGTTTTCAGCCCCGCCCCTCGGGCTCTCGGCCCCGCCCCTCAGGCTCTTGGTCCCGCCCCTCAGGCTCTCGGTCCCGCCCCTCAGGCTCTCGGCCCCGCCCCTCGGGTTCTCCGTCCCCCCCTGGGGCTCTCGGCTCCACCCCTCGGGCTCTCCTCTCCACCTCTCTAGCTCTGGGGGCGCCCCTCTGGGCCCCTCTGGATCTCAGGCCCCGCCCCCGGGCGCCTCCGCCCCGCCCCCGGGCGCCTCCGCCCCGCCCCCGGGCGCCTCCGCCCCGCCCCCCGGCGCCTCCGCCCCGCCCCTCCCGCTCTCGCCCGCGGCCTCTGACTGTCCTGTGCTTCCCTCTAGTCAGGAGTGGCCGGAAAGGACGCCGGCGCCTGTTCAGCCTGTCGGAGGCCGACAGCCACGGCGGCCACTGGGTTTAGTGCTTCGACCGCAGCCGCCAGCACCTCTGCAGCCTCTGTGCAGGCAGGTGGGGAGCCAGGGCGGGCCCCCCGCCCCCCGGCGAGGCCCCCACCCCGGGGCTGGGCAGGAGGATTTGCACCGAGCGCCTTTGCTTCTTTTCTGTTCTGTTCCGCTTCTCCCAGACCCCCTCCCCGCTCAGCTCCGTGGAGGGTTTAGGTTGGGCCCGGGCCAAGCGCTTAGACCCCAGCCAAGCTGCCCTTAGATCCCGGCCAGGCTGCCCTTAGACCCCGGCCAGGCTGCCCGCAGCTCAGGGACCCGGGCTCCGTGTCGTCTGTGCTTGGATGTCGCTTCCTCCGTGCTGTGCTCGCCTCCCCCCGACACCCTCCCCTCCTCCTGTCTGCCCTCCGGAGCTGGACCCGCCCTTGACCAGCCCCAGAGGGGCCACAGGGACCCCCTGGCTCTGTGTCTGCTCAGGCCGGGGCAGCAGGGTCATCAGGAATGAATCCCCCATCCTCCGCCTCCACCCCGCATCCGAGCCCTGGCAGCTCCCCTGCCTCCTGGACCCGGAGCTCAGCACGACGCCACCTGGCCGGAAGGTCCAGCGAGCACGGCCGGGTCGCACGGCTGCTCGGCAGAACCCAGCAGGGCCCCCTTGCCCCTCTCAAGGGGCGACCCTATCGCCCACGGTCAGGAAACAGCCCCAAGTTTAAAGTGGGACAGTCACAGGGGTGGGCAGAGACGAGACGTCGGGGAGGGCATCTGCCTTGCACACGGTCGACCCTGATCCGCCCCGAGCATCCCACAGGGTCCTCCAGGACCCCCAGGAGTCATTCCTGAGTGCAAAGCCAGGAGGAACCCCTGAGCATCGCCAGGTGTGTTCCCCCCCGAAAAAAGGGAAAAGAAGAAATGTTGTGGGACTGTTGGGTGGAGGGATGAAGCGGTTTTTTCTTTTCCTATAAATATTAGAGGCCATTTAAAGGGGCAGAGAGAGAGTGTAGCAAGGGGGGCGCTGCCTTGCATGCAGCTAGCCCAGGGCTGATTTCTGGCACCGCGTATGGGCCCGCAGCACCGCCAGGAGTGGTCCCTGGCACAGGATCAGGAGTCAGCCCTGAGCCCCACTAGGGTGACCAAGAAACAAAGCAAAAAAACAAGCCAGCTTTGTGTGTATAGTGCTGTTAAGTCATTAATTTTTTTAAAAATACGGAGGTGGGACTGGAGCGATAACACAGCGGGGAGGGCGTTTGCCTTGCACGCGGCCGACCCGGGTTCGATTCCCAGCATCCCATAGGGTCCCCTGAGCACCGCCAGGAGTCATTCCTGAGTGCAGAGCCAGGAGGAACCCCTGTGCATTGACGGGTGTGACCCAAGAAGAAAAAGAAAAAAAGGGGAGGTCCAGCCCTTGCCTCGCACGCAACCAACCTGAGTTCAGTCCCTGCCACCCCACAGTGTCCCCCAAGCCCTCCCTGGAGGGGATTCCTGAACACAGAGCCGGGAGTCAGCCCTGAGTCCCCCTGGGGTCTGCACCCTGCCCCCAAAAAAAATGTCCCCTGAAGCAAGTCCCAGGAACTGCTTCTCTGTCCTGGTTCTTTCTGCTCCTCGGAGCCTGGAGCAGGTCCTTCGCCCTGCCTGCGCCCTGCCTGTGTCCTGCCTGTGTCCTGCCTGTGTCCTGCCTGTGTCCTGCCTGCATTTTGCTCTCAGCTTTCTGTTCTCATCCGTTTGCATCCCCACTTTGTTTTGGCTTCTAACTTAAAAAAAAAAAAAAAAATCTGGCTCTCCAGTGGTTCCAGACGACACAGCAGCCCTCAGGCTCTGGGTTCAGCACCTGCAGCCAGGACACCCCTGACCCCCACCCCACCCCACCCCAACCCTGAAACACTGAACTTGGCTTCCAGGTGAGAGGCCCTCCCTCTCCTCCCACTGACCGGAAGTGGAAGCTCTAGGTGGTTTGCAGGGATGACACCTTCCACTCCCGCCCCGCCCCCCCACCCCATCTCCCCATCCTGCTGGACCAACCCTGGGGCACATTGGGCGGGTTCTGTCCCCTGCCCCAGAGTTGGGGGGACACCGATTCCAGTAGCCGCAGCCTTGGGCTCAGGTGCCCCTCTCCACGCCCCCTCGGAACGCTGTGGGGACCCCCACCCTTGAGCTCTTGTGGGTGCTTATTGGAGCTGGAGATCGGCTGTTTGGGTTTTGCAAACAAAAGGTTCTAGAGGGTGTTTCGTTTTGTTCTCATAAGGCTTCGGGGGCAAGTTCCCTGGGGCCAGTGCAGATCCTGGGCCCAGCCTGGAGCCGGGAGCGGAGCCAGGCCCCCTGTCAGCCCAGAGACGCCCCCTAAGCCCGGCTGGGGGCGGACCTGCGCCCTGAGGTTCTCTTCCTGTCGCAGGGCAGGGTCCCTCCCCGGTGCTGCCCCCCAGACCCAGGGCAGGCGTCTGACCCAGCTTCCCGCCCCCCCAGATCAGGAGGAAGTGGACGGGTGTGCAGCCCCCTCCCCCGGGCCTGGGCCTGAGCCCCCATCTCTGCTTCTGCCCCCTCACCAGATGAAGGCACGACTCCAGACCAGCCCGCCCACCTCGCCGACCAGCTGCTGACTGTCCACGAGGGGGGCGCAGATGCCAGGCCCAGCCGGCCACAGGCCCGGAGCCCTGAGGCCGAGCCCGCCCAGCTGTCCCCCAGCCTCCTCCCCACACAGCAGCCCACCATCTCGCTGCTCTGCGAGGACGCCCCCAACGCCCTGAGCGCCGAGTCGCCCACCCTCGTCCCGCCCGTGGACTCCCATCACCTGCGCACCCTCACCGGCGTCCCCCCGCCGCCCCCCACGCCCACCGCCCCCGGCACCGCCAAGGCCCCTGGCGAGGAGGAGGCCGCAGCGGCCCCTGCGGAGCACTGAGTGGCCGAGTCCAGGGCCGGGGACCCCCGCGGAGAAGGGTCCACGCTGCTGACCTCCGCCGGAGATGCACGGGGCAGCCAGCGGTTCTTCAACACCCGCTGGCCGAGGCCTCCTGGTCACCGTCCCTCCTCCTCATGCCACCCCAAGGCCCAGGAGTTGGGGCTCCCTCCATCTGGCCCCTCCTCCCCAGTCTCCAGGGCCCGTCTCTCCCGCCGGACACAGGCCGGACGTGGACGGGCCACCGGGAGCAGCGTCCCGCGGGGAAAAGACTGAGCACCGCTGCCCCTGGAGTCCGCCTGGCCGCTGGAGCGCGTGGACGCAGGCCAGAGAGGGAGGACGCCTGTTGGGGTCAGTGCATCGGTGCGGGGACGCGCCTGTCCCCCCGGCCCCAGCCGCGCCCCCCTCCCTCCGGCGGGGCCATGCACCCCCCACGCCCACTTGCCCCCCCGGGACGCGCGTGCACTGGCCCTGCCCGCCCTGCCCCGGAGTCGCCCTCTGGACACCTGAGACGGCTTTTGAGGCCAACGCGCGAGGGGGCCCTGGGCCTTGTCGGGGCCCCTGGCCGGGAAAGGCTGTTCCTGGGCCCCCACCCCACCCCTTCCTTTGTCGCCTCCCTGTGGGTCCCCAGACTTGAGCTGGGACTGGAAAGGCTCCGCCTCCGGTGGGCGTGGCCACAGCAGTGACGGCCCCGCCTCTGGTGGGCGTGGCCACTGCAGTGACGGCTCCGCCTCCAGGGCGGCGGGACTCCAAAACAGGCCCCGCCTCTGGTGGGCGTGGCCACAGCAAAGAAGGCTCCGCCTCCAGTGCCGCATGACTCCAAAAACAGGCCCCGCCTCCGGTGGGTGTGGCCATCGCAGTGAAGGCTCCGCCTCCAGTGCCGCCTCTGGTGGGCGTGGCCACAGCAGTGAAGTTTCCGCCTTCAATGCGGCTGGACTCCAAAAACAGGCCCCGCCTTCCGTGGGCGTGGCTGAGGCAACCAAGGCTCCGCCTCCAGGGTGGCATGACTCCAAAACCAGGCCCCGTCTTCGGTGGGCGTGGCCACAGCAGTGAAGGCTCCGCCTCCAGGGCGGTGGGACTCCAAGAACAGGCCCCGCCTCTGGTGGGCGTGGCCACAGCAGTGAAGGCTCCGCCTCCAGTGCGGCGGGAGTCCAAAAACAGGCCCCGCCTTCGGTGGGCGTGGCTGAGGCAACCGAGGCTCCGCCTCCAGGGTGGAGTGACTCCAAAAACAGGCCCCGCCTCCAGTGGGCGTGGCCACAGCAGTGAAGGCTCCGCCTCCAGTGCGGCGGGAGTCCCAAAACAGGCCCCGCCTTCGGTGGGCGTGGCTGATGCGACCGAGGCTCCGCCTCCAATGGGCGTGGTTTGGCGTGCCAATAGGCGGTGCCATCCCCTGCCCCAGTCCAGGCTGCAAACACACCAGCTGGTTCCCTTCACCATCCTCCGCCCCCGCCCCCGGACTGGACCCCAACTCTGCCTGGCTGCCCCAGCCCCAGCTCCCTCTCCAGAAGGCGAAAGGCACTCGGGTGTCCCCCTCCTGTTCTCCCTGCGCGGATCTTCTGGGTGCCGGGTGCACACGCTGTCCTCGAGACCCCCTGCCCCCTAGCCGAGGGTCGTCCGTCCTCCCTCAAGCCAGCCAAGCCAGGGCCAGGCCTCAGCCCTTCAGGAACTCTGCCCCCGCGGCCTCAAATGCACAGAGACCACAGAGACCCAGCTCGGAAAGGGGGACAGGCCAGCCCCGTCAGCAGGCTCCCAGGTGGCCCGGGGCAGGGGCCGTCGCAGGCCGGGGCACCTACTTCCCCGGCGACCAGCATGCTGCTCCGGCTCCCCCAGCACCACCCAGGGCCCCCCAGAGGGAAAGGGGGGACAGCACGGTACTAACTCCCACCCAGCCAAGTGGGGCCAGGACCCTGGCCCTGGGCTGGCGCCAGGACACGTCCTCGGCTGGAGGGTCTGGGTTCACAGGAGGCAGGTCTCCGCGCTGGCTCTGGAGAAGGAGCACCCCCCAACCCCAACTAGGTCCCCCAACCCCAACTAGGTCCCGTCTTCATGGGTCCGACCATGAAGGAGGGCCGGCAGGCCTCAGGGAGGAGGCGGGTGGGACCAAGGGTGGGGCTTCGGCAAAACCAGCAGCTCACCGCAGCCCTGTCCCTGCTGAGCCCCTGTCCCCCCAGCTCCTCTGGGCCTGGTGTCCACCCCACTCAGGGCTGAGCTGGCCCCGGCACCCGCAAGACCAGGACCCTCCAGTTCGGGGGCGCTGGAGTGAGCCCTTGGGACCCCACTACAAGTTCATGAGCTCCTGCCCCCGGGAGAAGCATGGGGACCCCAGAGCCCCCACCTGTGAGAAGGAACATCGTCCCCGCACCACCCCTTCCCCGGCCCCCCCGAGTCCCTGCAGTCTCCAGGCCCCCAGCAGGGAGGAGACAGCTCACACACTGGATTTTCTCTCCCTGCTCGGGACCCTGTTTCACCAAGGCGGGGCCACGGCTCGCCGCCCCCCTCCACGCAATAACCGAAACCGTGGACACCGCCGCGTCCACGCCGACTGAGCTGCGCTGTCCCCGGGCAGGGGCGTCCAGGACCAGCTCAGGCCCGGGCAGGTTCAGGGAAGGACCCACGTGCCGTGGGTGCCGAGCACGAGGGCGGAAATGAAATCGGAACTTGGCAATAAAAGAGAAAAGTTACCAGAAGGCGATGGGTTGTTCCTTGTGGGACTGGGGCCGGGCAGTTGGAACCTCCTGGGCCGGGGGCTCCCTGTTTCCCGAAGTGGCCGGGAGGAGTGCAGTAGACGGGTCGCGTCCAGAACACCCATCCCCCTCGGCCCAGTGCTGGCTCCGGCCTGCGTTTGCACATCCCTGCCTCGGAGGACGCAGCCTCTGGATGCGGGGGGGAGACACACTACAGGGCCGGGTGCTGCCGGAAGGATGCCCACCCGTGAAAGAGCCCATGAGGTCCCTGCCAGGGAGGGTGCTGGCCCAGAACACACGGGCTTGTTCCAGGGCGAGCCCCGGAAACAGGCTCACTGGCTTGTGTGAAACTGTCAGGCGGAAACGTTGGGAAAGCACCAGGGCTGGGCCCCCATGGCATGGTGTGGACAGGGCAGTGATGGCCTCCTCCCCGCAGGTTCCCCACGGGGGTTGGGAGGGACCACAAGCCCTCACCCAGCATCCTCAGTGCCGACAGCTTGTCGTGCTGGCCCAGGCAAGCTGCAGGCTGGACCTCGGGGTCCAGGGGCCAGTTCCCACAGAGGTCCCTGGTGAGGGAGGAGCCCCACAGCACAGATAGGGGTACTGAGGCCCCCCAGTCCCCAGGCTGCTCACCTGGGGGAGACGGCACCCCCACCCCAACAGCTGGCTGCCCCAGAGCCTCAGGGCGGGGCCCCCGCCTTCTCCCGCCCGCTGCCAGCCAGTTCTCAGGAACTGCTTGGAGCCCGTCCACGGGCATCTTCTCCCGAACCCACTTATCTCTGCACGCTATGGACTGATATGGGGCTTCCCCACAGAGCCACCAGGGCAGGGCGCGGCCGATGGTGGGGACAGGCAAGCCCTGACTCCCGCCCGTCCCCAGGAGCAGAGCAGGGGCGGGTCCTCCCGCCCCAACATACGGGGCTCAGGGCTGCGGACATGGAGGACCAAAAACGCAAGGCCAGGGTGCGGGTGTTGCACACACCAGGACCCGAGTCCCATCCCTGGCATCTCAAGACCTCCCCTGCCCCCGCCCCCCAGCCGGGTCTGAACCATGCCACATTCCCTGATGCGAGCACTGGACCATTCAGATGCCCTGAAGATGCCGCTCTGGGAGTCATTTTGCTGGCAGCAGGAGCTCTCAGGCTTAGGAATGCAGGCTGACATGGGCGATGCAAGGCGACACCCTACCCACTGTCCTATTGCTCTGGTTCCTATCCCTGCGTTTCAGTCCTGCTCAGAGGGTCCGGTCTCTGCTCTCCATATAGGAAAGAGCCCCCCCCCCAGCCAGAACTGACCATTCCCTGGACACACATGTCCCTGCGGCACTATAGGGAATTGTCCGTTCCTGCCTTTGCTTCCCAAAAGTGTCAGCTCGAAGTGCATTCGTGGGCAGGGGACGCACGCTATAAGCCAGGCGCTTGGACCAGGGCTACATCCCAGCTCCACCTGGGCACCCTCCCCTCCCCCACCCCCCGCCGCGCCCTATCCACCCAAACCAAGCAATAAAAAAATAAAGTGCTGGGGCTGGAGAGATAGCACAGCGGGGAGGGCGTTTGCCTTGCACGCGGCCAACCCGGGTTCGATTCCCAGCATCCCATAGGGTCCCCTGAGCACCGCCAGGAGTAACTCCTGAGTGCAGAGCCAGGAATAACCCCTGTGCATTGCCGGGTGTGACTCCCCCCCAAAAAATAAGCTAAATAAATAAATAAAGTGCTGCCAGCACCATCAGGGGCAAGAGGAGAGAGGAGAGAGTTGGTGCACACGGCTGGGAGCCGAGGGGGGCCCCAGCTCAGCCCCTCTGGAAACAGCGGGGAGAGAGTTCCAGAACTTCGAGGACGGTGCAGCGGAGAGATGCACCTTGCCTGGGGGAGGCCCCCTGTGCCCTCCCCGGGCACCGCCAGCCAAGCCCATAACCCGCGTCTGCTCCAGCAGCCCCTCTCTGGGCACGCGCCAAAGCCACGTCAACAGGTTCTTCGAGGAGAAGCCCCAGGCCTGGCTCAGAGCTCTCGCCCACACCTGGGGGCACAGCAGACAGGGTCCCGGGGTGACCCACGCCTTGTCAGTGACCCAGGACCCTGTGTTGTGGGGTGTGATTGCACCGGAAGGAGAAATCTGCTGCACGCACCGGGATGGGCCGAGGGCATGGAGCCATGAGACAGCAGAATGAGGACTCTGCACTCAGGACTCGGAGGGGCCGGAGTGGCTCCGCAGGGGCAGGGCGCCAGCCTGCAGCCCCACAGCCTGTCAGGTGGGTTCCTGGGGACCTCCAGGGCGTGAGGGAGCCTCACGCGGGCGGCAGCCACAAAGGAAAGGGACAGATCGATGTTGAGAGCCACGTTCATGGAAGGCTGGAGAGGGCACAGAGGGCTGGGCACTTGCTGGCAACCGACCCTGATTCAATCTCCGGCACTGCATATGCCCCACCCCCAGCCAACCCAGAGTGACCCTGAGCACAGAGCCAGGAGTCCATCTGGAACACTGCTGGGCGTGACCCAAAGAAACAAAATAAAAACAGCCAAACTCAGTCACGCAGACCCCCTGGGAGTTCGGCAGGTGGGGAGAGACTTAGCCTGACCTCAGGGTGCCCAGACAAGCTCACGACTGCCCCCTAGCCTGGCCAAGAATGGCACCGAGCACAGAGTGCTGGGTCAGGCCTGGGAGTGGCCAGCAGGGGCGGGGCCTGCCTGCTTCTTTGAAGGAAGCCTCCTGGCAGCCCGTTCCTAGAAGGAAGAGTCGTGCCCGGTGGTTACGTAACCGACGTGGTCCTTGCTGTGGTCACTGGCCGTGGGGCTGGAGGGGGAGGTGAGGGGGCCAAGCACACAGGGGTCATGGACTTGAGGGACTCCCCCGACCCGTCCCCCCATCACGCCTGGGTTTCCTCGTCAGGCCCACAGCACACACTTGCTTCCTTCCTGGAACTCTGCACAGCTGCGGGAGCTTCCAGGGCCGCTGGTCAGTGGGCACGCGGCCAGGAGCATAGCAGAGCCCACAGACATAGCACTCCGCGTATTCATTCATTCACAGATGGAGCTATATTAAGAGCTTTATTACTAATTAAATTTTTTTTCCTTTTTGGGTCACACCCAGCGATGCACAGGGGTTACTCCTGACTTTGCACTCAGGAATGACTCCTGGTGGTGCTCGGGGGACCCTACGGGATGCTGGGAATCGAACCCCGCTTGGCTGCGTGCAAGGCAAACGCCCTACCTGCTGTGCTATCACTCCAGCCCCTTAATTTTTTTTTTCAACTTTTGGGCTGGAACGATAGCACAGTGGGTAGGGCATTGCATGCAGCCAACACGGCTGACTCGAGTTCGATTCCTCCGCCCCTCTCGGAGAGCCCGGCAAGCTACCGAGAGTATCTCGCCCGCACGGCAGAGCCTGGCAAGCTCCCCGTGACGTATTCGATATGCCAGACACAGTAACAACAAAGTCTCCAATGGAGACGTTACTGGGCCCGCTCGAACAAAATCAATGAACAATGAGAGGACAGTGACAGTGACAGTGGACTACATTCAGCGAAGCTCAGGGTCCCCTCCTGATGGTGCTCTGGGGACCAGACCGGGCACCACGGACCAAACAAGGGCTCCTGCGGGCAAAGCCAGACCCAGCTTTGTGCCACCGCTCTGGCCTTGGCAGCTCCAGGAAAGCCAATCCCAGATCAGCCACAAAGAGGAACAAGGGGCCAGGGGTGGGGGGCTGGGAGGGGGGTGCATTGTCTGAGCCAGGTCAGGGTGAGGTGCGGTGAGGTGCTGCCCTGCAGAGCCCAGACCCTAAGGCGTCACCCCAGAGGCCCCCCGGGCACAGCACCTCTGAGTGGTTCCCACACGGCTCCGCTGGGTTGCTGGAACCCAAGGCCAAGTGTTGTAGCTTTGTTGTGAGATCAGGATAGTGGGACCAGAGCCACAGCACAGCGGGGAGGGCGTTTGCCTTGCACGCGGCCGACCCGGGTTCGATCCCCAGCATCCCATAGGGTCCCCTGAGCACCCCCAGGAGTGATTCCTGAGTGCAAAGCCAGGAGGAACCCCTCTGTGCATCGCCAGGTGTGACCCAAAAAGCAAAAAAAAAAAAAAAACAAATGACGGAGGGTGGACCCCTGGGCCCCTGCACTCCCCCAGACCTCCTGGTGAGGGGGACACACAGCCAAGCTCAGAGACCACAGGGAAACCGCGGCTTGAAGGAGGACCCTCAGCCACACTTGGCGTTCCAGAACATTCCACAGCCCTGGCATCCATCCTGTATTGGTCTGAAACCGTGTCTCTTCCTGGCCAGAAGCCCTCCGCCTTCCCAGGGCTCCCTCCTGCCCCCCAGCTTCTGCCGTCCTGCCTGGGAGGGGAGGTGGTCTGAGCAGGGAGTGCTGGACCACATTTCTGCCTGTGTCCCTGCAAGGGTCGAGGTCCCCAAGACCTGGGGGTCCCGGGGGAAGATGCAGATGAAGGGGCGTGTCCTCTGTGGCCCAAGGGAATAGTCACTTCTGAGGCAAAGCCCCAGGCCGATGCAGGCGCCGCCCCGCTGGAAGGTTCCCCCCACAATGTCCATTTTGGGGTGTTCTCAGGCTCTACCTACAGGGGGAGAGGCCTGACTCCGGGAGGGACGAGTGAGTGCGTGACTGTGCCTCGGTTTCCCTCTGGATCACGGGGGGGCAGGGGGAGAGGAGAGGGTCTAGGCCTGCCCTGGACAGGTAGAAGCCGCCTGGCCGGGGGTGGGGGGTGGGGTGCTGCTTATTACTAATGAATGAGGGTGAGTCACCGGACGAACCTCCAGCATTGATTGGCCTGGTGAGTGGGCAGCCGGGGCGGGAATCAATGGCCACGCAGGGGGGCAGGGAGCAGAGGCTCCCTGAGTCACATCAGGACTGGGGGGGGGGGGGGGAGGCGTGACACCTACTGACTCACTCCAGGAGGTCATGGCAGGAGCAACCTGGCGGACCCCCGGCCCTCCCCTCGCCGCCCTGCTGGTGCTCCTGGTCTGCGCCCCCCCAGACCTCAGCCCAGGGAGGACCCCCAGTTCCCACATGGCACTGCGGCTGCCGCCACTGCTGGGGCCGACCCCACCCCCAAAATCCCAGTGTGCTGCTCCTGCACCCCTTCCGCATTCCCCTTGCGTAAAGCGAAGACTCCGTTCCCCTTCCCTCCCGGGGGACGTCTGTGAGCAGAAGCGCCGACCACAGAGCCTTTGTCTTGCACGTGTGAGGCCCTGGGTTCGGTCCCTGGATCCGCAGGGGCGGAAAACACAGAACTGTCCCACAGAACAAGTGGCCAGACTCGGCAAACCACCACCCACCCACCAGCGCACCCCTGGCACCATGGGAAGGTTCTGGTCGGGGAGCCTGGAAATTGGGGGCCTCTCCCGGCTGGGGGCGCCAGAGCTGAACCCCCTTTCCTATGGTCACCTTCGTCGGTAAAAGCACACTTGTTTGGGGGCTGGAGCGATAGCACAGCGGGGAGGGCGTTTGCCTTGCACGCGGCTGACCCGGGTTCGATTCCCAGCATCCCATAGGGTCCCCTGAGCACCGCCAGGAGTGATTCCTGAGCGCAGAGCCAGGAGGAACCCCTGTGCATCGCCGGGTGTGACCCAAAAAGAAAAAAAAACAGCACACTTGTTTGGGGGTTTCTTGGGGTCGGTGGAACCACCCCAGGAAGGTCTGGGTTGGGGGGTTCAGAGTAGGAAGGCGACTTCCAGCCAGCAGGGAGCCTGCCCCAGCGTGCAGACCCACTGGCCCCCCAGGTGCTCGCCCGGCCCCCCAACTCTGACCAAGCCTGAGGAAGGAAAGAGGCCCTGGGCAGCTAACAGGCGCAGAGGAGGCTGGGTGGGGTGCGGGCTCCCTGGGGAGAAGGCGGCCAGAGGACCTCTCTGGAGCAGGACTTGGGGGCTGGGTGGCCGGAGGTGTGAAGCAGGCCCCTTCCTGAGCAGGTGCTGCGCCTCCCTCCCTCCCCCTGTCCCCAGGGGCCACCCGAGTGGCTGCGGGGCCTCCTGTGGGTGCTAGTTTGCTTCTGTTTTGCTTTTGGGGCACACCTTAGTGTGCTCAGGGCTGTCTCCTGGCTCGGGGGCCAGGGATGGAACCCAGATGGGCCGTGTGCAAGTCCAGGCCCTCCCCACTGTCCTGCCGCTCCGGGCCCAGCCCTGCTGTCTATGACTGGGAGAAAATACCCAGAGAGAGGGCGAGCCCGTGAGGTGCCAGCGGGGGCCCGAGGGGAGAGCAGGGGCGCCCGGGGGAGGCACGGGGCCACCCCCGCCAGCCTCCCCTGCTGGGTGAGAGGCTCGGAAACTCCCCAAGGAGGGACAAAGGCTGTGTCCAGGGGCCTCGACTGGCCACCCCCACCCCCCACCCCTTGGGGCTGGTCCGGGGACACTTCCTTCTCCAGGGGACCGTCGCTGAGCCCCCCGCAGGCCTGCATCTTCCTCCCAGCCTCAGAGGTGCAGTTACTGCCGTGGGGTTCATCTCTGCACCCCCAGCACCTCCTGGGAGGCGGCTTGTGCAAGTGTGGAACCTGAGTCTCAGAGGGAAGACCGATGCCCAGTGGTACCAGCTCCCAGGGGCCTTGTCCAGAAGCCCCCAGAGGGTGCTCCACTTCCCTCTCCATTTTCCTCTTCTCTACGGTTCTGGGTGCCAGGGATGGGCCCTGGGGCCACACACCTGCACTCCACACTGTGCCACCTCCATGGCCCCAGGGTGCCAGGAGCAGCACCCCCGCAGGGCACCTGAGATGAGGGTGCCCCGAACAGCAGAAGCGCCCAGCTGGGTCCCCTTCCTGCCCTGTTTCTGCCCCCCTGCTGGCCCCCAGGGGCAGCTCACACAGCCGGGAGGTTCCAGGCGGGGAGTCGGGGGCTCAGGAAGTCCAGGGCTCCATCCCGGCTCCGCCCCCTCCCCCCCAGTCCCAGATCTGTCATGTCCTGCAGTAGTATCTCCGAGAAGTGCCCCCCACCCCCACCCCAGGCTTCCAGCTTCAAGTCCTGTCGGGCTTTGGGGAAAGAGGCCAGGAAATGAGGGGCCGGGAAACGAGGGGCCGGATCTGCCCGCTCGCCCTCCTACCCCACTTCCTGCGCTGCGGGGTCCTTCTGGGAAGCGGGCAGGGCAGGAGCAGAAGCACTTTGACCCCGGGGCGGGGCGTCCAGCGGCCTCTGCTGACATTCTGCCTTCCTGCCCCGGAGTCTCCTTGTCTGACCTCCAGGTGTGTCTCTGCGGCCACCTGTTGGGCAGCTGGCCAGGGCGCCCAGCTGGGTCTTGTGCAGCTGCCTGGACAGAGTGGGAGGACGGACAGCCCAGGTGGAGTCCTCTGAGCTGGCCAGCACCCCCCCCATGCCCCCAATCCCCCTAGGGCCAGTGAGGCACCATGAGTCCTACTTCCAGTCACTATGCAAATAGGGGGAAACCGGGGCCTCTCCTAGGCGGGCTTCCCGGAATGCTGGCATCTCCCGATGGTCCCAGGGGCCCCCTGGGAAACCGAGGGTGTGAACAGCCCAGACCTAGGGCCCCCTGGTCTCTCCCAGCTGTGGGCACTGGAGCCGCCCCCCGCCCCACCCCCACCCCGTGTGTCCCCTGTGAAGCAGCTTCCACTCCCCGAGGTCCAGCTGTGGTGGGGCCCCTCCAGCCGGAAGCAGGGAGGGCCCTGCAGGCTTCCTTCTGCCCCGGTGGGTGAACACCACGCCCCCCTCCTCTTCACAGAGAAGACACTGAGGACGCAGGCAGGACCAGGACTTGCCCAGGGCTGGCTTCTCTCCCACACACCCCCAACTGCCTCCTCCTCCTCGACCCAGAATCTGCCGGGCCTCTGGGTCCTCTCCCTGCCAATGCGGCACCAGCCTGCTTGGCAGGGGAGGGGGCGGGGGGTGGGGATCGCACCTTGCCCTGCCAGCGTCCCGCCCCGCCCCAAGGGTTGTCTCCAGTCTCCCACCGACCGTGCCACTCCATGGCCTTGAGGGTCCCCCTCAAGGGGGACCTTCCCGGCCCACACAGTGCAGCCCCATCTCTTAGCAAGCCATGCTCCCCTGCCCCCGGTCTCATTCACTGTCCCCAGAGCAGGCAGAGCACCTCACAGGTTCCCAAGAGCCTCCCAGACTGCGTTTCTCCGGGGGCCGGCCTTCCCACCCCCACCATCGCCACCTCGTTCTAACTCTCCTTCATCCTTGAAGACTCAGCACTGCCACCTCCACGAAGCCCTCCTGGATTCCCCCAGTGGGACCAGGCATTCCCCCCTCCACGGGATTCCCTCAGCCCCCAAAGTCTCCCCCCTCCTGACATGTGCCATATGAGACTATTGGTGTCCTTTCAGGTGTGGGGGCTGGCCCAGAGACCGTGGATTTCATGTGGGAAGCAGAGGGTGTAGGGGGCAGCCTCGCGCGCTGCTGACCGGGTTTGATGCCCTGAGTCCCGTTCAGAGGGATCCCTGAGGACTCATGGTGCCTCATTGGCCCGGGAGCGGGGCGGGGCGCATGGGGAGGTGTGCTGGCCAGCTCAGAGGACACCTGGGCTGTCCGTCCTCCCACTCTGTCCAGGCAGCTGCACAAGCCCCAGCTGGGCGCCCTGGCCGGCTGCCCGACAGGTGGCCGCAGAGACACACCTGGAGGTCAGACAAGGAGACTCCCTGAGCCTGGACTTAGCCCTGAGCACCGCTGAGCGTGGATTTTTATCTTTTGACCAAAAAAAGAACCCCCTTGCCGTAGGCCCCAGAGAGGTGACAGAGACCAGAGGAGACCCAGGAGCTGATCCCCAGGGCCTCTCCCGCGGAAGACACAGAAGCCTGAGCCGCCCCATCCCCTGGACCCCCTTCACTTGGAAACTCAGCGCCCATCCACCTACCTGGGACCAATGCCCCAGGGGGAGGAGCTTAAACTGGCCACGCCCACTAGCTCTAGGGCATGTGACCTGCGCGCAGCCAATCAGCGGTGCTCCCGCTCCGGACCCGAAAGTCCTGCCTCTGCGCCTCGTGGAGGTCCAGCAGCACCGGGGCAGCGCGGCCCGGCCGCTGATTGGCTGGGTGGGCAGTGTCCAGTGAGCTCAGCGAGGAGCCGGATGGTGGGGGCGCTAGGGCAGGGAGAGGCCACCTGCCTGGCGGGTGGCCAGCGCTCGGTCCTGGCTGCATGTGGGCGCCCTGGACACCGCCTGGGGCCTGTCCTGCGTGTCACCTGGACCCCGAGCAGGTGGCCCCGAGGTGGTGTGACGCGGTGTCCTCGGGCTTGTTCCCGGCCGGTGAATGCGCCGGAGGAGAAGCAGATGGGAGCCCGCCAGGGGCCGGGCAGGACCAAGGTGATGGGTGGGGACGCGCAGGAAGTGGACACTGGCCGCGTCCAGGTTGGCGTGCCACCCACCCACCGCCGTTTGCTCTCGGGAGCTGCTTTTGCCTTGCACACGGCAGACCTGGGTTCAGACAAGCGGGGAGCCCCGGCACCGTGTCCCCCACGTGCTGCCAGTCCTCCGTCCCAGGGCAGGAAGCCGAGGTCCAGCGCGTGGCCGCAGCCGGCAGCCCCGGGCCGCGGTTCCTGGAAAGCAGCCGGTTCCCCGCAGAGATCAGAGGCGCCCCCAGGGGCCGGAGCGGGCCAGGCGCCCCACCCCGGACTCGGTGACCCTGCAGCACCGGGGCCTGGCTTGTCCCAGAACAGCGAGTTCTCGCCGTTTGCTTCTGGGTAGCCTGGGAACAGCCTGTCCCCTGGGCTTCCTGTCACCTCCCCGGGCTGCTGGTGACCACAGGGCTGCCACCCTCGCCCCACCCCCGGCAGGAGGGCGTGTCGCCTTTCAGGTCGCAAGGCGCCACCCGGCTGTCTTGAGCAAGCGTGGGACAGGAGGACCTGCACCAGGGGACACCTCCCGCCCGCTGGACAAGAGTCCAGCAGCGGGACAGGCCTTCCCCCCCTCCTCTCCCGCCCTCTCCTCCTCCTCCCCTCCCCCCCACACTCTCCCCTCCCCTCCTGCCTCTCCTCTCCTCTCTTCCCCCTCTTCTCCCTCCTCTCCTCACCCTCCTTCCATCTCTCCTCCTCCCTTTCCTCCTTCCTCTTTCTTCCTTTTGTTTTCTTCTTTTTCTTCCTTTGGCTTTTTTGGGGTCACACCCGGCGGTGCTCAGGGGTTCTTCCTGGCTCTGCACTGAGGAATTGCTCCTGACGGTGCTCGGGGGACCCTGTAGGATGCCGGGGATCGAACCCAGGTCTGCTGTGTGCAAGGCAAAAGCCCTCCCCGTGTGCCATCGCTCTGGCCCCTTCCTTTTCTTCCTTCCCTCCTGCCCTCTCTGCTCCTTCCTCCTGCTTTCCTTCCCTTTTCATTCCTTCCTCAGAGCCTCCCCCCCTTCAAAGCCCTTCCTCCTTCACCCCTTCCTTCCTTTGGCCTTTCCTTCCGTCTTTCTTTCCTCCTCCCTTCCCTCCCGTCCTGCCTCCCTCCTTACCTCCACCAGCATTAATGAAGCACCTGCTGTGTACTCTGCATTCATTGCTCTGAGCACTGAGGAGTCCCCCCTGCTTTTCCGCGCCTGCCCGCTGCTGGGACTTTCCGTGTGTGTGTGTGTGTGTGTGTGCATGTCTGTGTGCATGTCTGTGAGTGTGTGTGTGTGTGTGTATGTGCATGTGTCTATGCATGTGTGTTTGTGCATGCATGTCTGTGTGTGTGTGCATGTGTCTCTACGTGTGTTTGTGTGTGCACGTCTGTGTGTGTTTGTATGCATGTGTCTCTACGCGTGTGTGTCCTTGTCTGTGTGTCTGAGTGTGTGTCTCTCTGCGTGTGCAGGAGGTGGGAGAGACCCGCTGGGGGCTAAGCCCTCTCAGGACTGCACCCCGTGTTTTGGGGGCCCTGAGTCAGCTCCTCCTCGGCACGCTCCCCAGAAGTAAGCGAGGTCTGCCGAGGGCCCAGAGAGTCACAGTGACTTGCCAAAGGCCACACAGCCCAGTGCAGGTGAAGCTGGCCCTGGCGCTCCTGTGGGTCTGGGAAGACGCCCCTGGCGCCTCGCCCCACCCTCTGTCCCCACTCTGCAGTGGGCAGAGCAGAACAGAAGCCCGAGGGTCCCGCTGCCGTGCTCGGCCCCTCCCCCGCCCAGCCTCCTGCTTTCTCTCACCACATTCCGGCCCCTTTCACTTTCTGCTCTGCCTCTTCCTGCCTCGGGGGTTCCCCAGGCCCCCTCCGTGGAGCCAGGGAAAGGGCAGTGGGGTCTGGGGGACGGTGCCCACGCCCGCCCGGCCCGGCCCTGTGTTCTGGCCAGCCCCCTCCCTTCTGGGCCGCACGCCCACCTGGAAACGGGGGCTGCTGTGTCCACCTGCAGGGGGCCAGGCCTGGGGGACCGCCCAGATCGCTGCCTTCCCCGGCCAGCCTGGAGGAGCGCCCAGTGCATCCCCAGAGCCCAGGGCCTTGCGCCCACCCAGGTGCCAGAAAGAAGCGGAAACAGGCAGTGGGGGCTGGGGGGGGGGGGGCGGCAGCCCTGAAGGGGCCCAGCTCTGTTCTGCCTGGGACCACGTCTCCCCTTCTGGGAAGTGAAGCAGCTGGGCCCCCGGGGCCACCAGGCAGCACTGCAGGCGGAGCTAGGGGGCGCCCGGGGCCCCTATGCTTCTTCTGAGTAACTGCAGGTGCGAAGGTCCTGCAGCAGAGAGAAGGGGGACGGGCCCTCTGCAGCGGCCTCCCTGGGCCCTGCTGCCCGCCCGTGGGTGGGCATCGCAGCCGCACACGACTCAGACGCGGAAGGGCATGTGGGAGGGGGGTCTGGAGAAAGAACAAGCCGTATTTCCTGTACCCCCCGCCCCTCCCACCCGCCGTCCCTGAACAGCCGGGGCTGCAGGCGGGCGGCTCCGTGGACCTTGCTCTGGCCCCCAGGCACCCCCCAGAGGAGCCGTGGGGGATGGGGAGAACAGCCTGGGCTTAGCCGGGGCCCCTGGGAGCCTCCCCCTCCTCCCTACCCCCCCCCCCCCAGCAGGCCAGCCCGGATCGTCCACGAGAGGAAGTCAGGACCCTACTGGGGGACAGCCCCAGAGGGGCAGGGGGAAGGGGCTCGTGTTCGGGCTGTCCACCCCCCACTCCACTCACTCTCAGTGAAGGCCCCAGGCCAGGGAGGGGGTCCCCGTGTGGTCACCAGGTAAGTGGGCAGAGGTCCTGGGAAGTGGGGCCAGGCAGAGAGTTTTCTGACCTCCTGGAGGTCACCTGCATGTCCCCTGCGGGGCCGAGAGCATAGGGGACCCCCCAGATGGGCTGCGGGAGGCCATCCTGCAGGTCCAGCAGAGGCCGGCCGGGGCCCCATTGTTCACATCCGGTTTCAGTGCTCCAGAGTCACCTCTGCTGCCATGGCCGGCCCGACCCGGCTGTTCCCAGTTCTTCCCTTCCGTCACCCGTCCCAGCGGGATGCCGTTCGAGAGTCTGGCTTCCGGGGCCTGAGCGATAGCACAGCGGGGAGGGCGGCTGCCTTGCATGCTGCCAACCCGGGTTTAATCCCCGGCATCCCCTAGGGTCCCCCGAGCACCGCCAGGAGTCATTCCTGAGTTGCAGAGCCAGGAGGAAGCCCTGAGCAACACCGGTGTGACCCAAAAAGAAAAAAAAAGTCTGGCTTCCTCTTTGACCCTGGGACACCCCCCCCCCCCCACACACACACACACTGCCTGTGGCACCAGGGGCCCTCGGTCCCATATCCAGCCCTGTGGGATCTGGGGATCGAGGCTCTGGCCCTTCTCCCTGTGCAGCCCCAGGCAAGAGTCCTGCCCTCTCTGAGCCTCGTCCCTGTAGTGGAGAAGCACAGTCAACCCACACAGCCCACTCAGGTTCGATCCCCGGCGTCCCATAGGGTCCCCCGAGCACCGCCAGGAGTGACCCCTGAGTACAGAGCCAGGAGGAACCCCTGAGTGCCGCTGGGTGTGACCCAAAAAGAAAAAAAGACCGAGGGCGTCTCTCTGACGTGTGCGGGGTCTCGGCGAGGACAGACGCCCCTGCTTGCAACCTGTGAGTGAGCCCAGCCCCCCAGTCCCCTGCCCGGGGCCCCAAGTGCCTGCCCGGACCTTCTCGCCCTGGAGCTGCGTGTTCAGCCCCAGCTTGTCTCACCCACCCTCAGGCTCAGGCCCGCCCAAGATCTGGGGTCCACTGGGGCTCCTGCCCCCGTCCTGGGGGACCCCAAAGTCTATCACTCTTTGGTTTGGGGGCCACACCCGATGGTGCTCAGGGGTTACTTCTGGTGGTGCCCAGGGGACCCTGTGGGGTCTTGGGGGTCAAGCTTGGCTGGCCGCGTGCGAGGCAAGCACCCTCCCTGCAGGTAGTGGCTCTGGACCCCGGGGGTGCTGAAGGGGGACCCCGACCGTCCCCGCTTCGGAAAGGCCACCATCCTGCTCCAGGAGGGAGGTCGTGGGGAGCATGCGAGTGGCAGGGAACGGGGGTCTGCGGCCGTCCTAGAGGCCTGTGCCGCTGTGCCCGGGAGCCGGCCGTGTGTGTGAGGAGCCGGTGGCCAGCGGGCCGGGCCGGGCCGGGCCGGCCTTGGAGGTGCTTCTCCAGGGTGGAAGCTGCTAGGCCTGTCCCAACGTGCCCCCCTGCCCATCTGTCTCCGCACCCCCCTCCGTTCCCACTGGCTGTGATTTCCAGGCGACCCCCGCTCTGCGTCTCCCTCTGGTCCCCCCCGGCGACCCCCCGCTCTGCATCTCCCCTGCGTGGTCTCCGGCAGCCCATCTCCTCCCCGATGTTTCCGGGGTGGCCCTTTCCTGCACCCCCCTGGTCCTGCATTCTGCCCTCCAGCCTGCGGCCACGAGTCCCCAAATCAAGGAGGGAAGTGAGGGCGCGCGGGCCCGTCCCCAGGCAGGCACTGTGGGGCGCCTGGGTCTGTGTGGGACACGCCAAACCCCCCCACATACGGTGGCCATCCTGACCCCTCCCTCTCTGTGTCCCCCTCACTCAGGGCCGGGCCTAGTTTATATCCCGACGGGACAGTTATCACCTGCGGGGGGAGGGGGGCACGGCTCAGCCCCCCCCCCCCCATCATGTTCATGACGCCAGGGTCGGGTGTAGGAAAAGGAGCTGGGCCTGCGGCACGAACCCTTCGCCATGGGCCCCTCCAGGCGCAGCTCACCCGGCCCAGCCGCTGCCCAGGCCCCCTTGGGAGGGGCCTGGCTGTCTCCCCCCCCCAGCCCGGGCGGGCCAGTCGGAGCGTCTGTGCCAGGTGTGGGGGCGCCTCTGCCCCAGCTGTCTCCCCTGCGGGGTGCGGGCCTGCCAGCGGCCCCCCCACGGCCAGGCCACAAGAAAGAGGTTTGAGCAGTGCTACGCTTCCTGGAACTCGGCGGGGACACTTCCCCGAAGACCGGCTGCGCCTGGTGGCGGCGGGGACCAGGCTGCACCGTCCTCGGCCTCCTCCTCCACGGCCCCCCGCCGTCACCCTCCAGCCTGACTACCTGGAAATGTGCCCCCACGCCCGTCACTGGCCCCCTGCCCCCTCCCCGGGCGGGCGGGTCCTTCCAGGGGCCCCAGGGATGCTGGCAGGAGCAGCGGGGGCCCCTGGGTGCCCCAGGGAGGGCAGACGTCCCTGTACCCAGCGGCCCCAGGCTGCCGCTGACCCTCGGGGGGGCTCGTCCAACCTGCTCCCCGTTTCCTTCACCCGGGACCCCCGCTCAGTGGACAGCTTACAGTTTCCGTTTCTGTCGGTCGGTTTGAGCCTTGAAAATCGTGGGTGGAGGGGCCGGGGCGACAGGACAGCGGGGGCGGGGGGGACACTGGCCTTGCACGCGGCCAGCCCCAGGGTCGGTCCCCGGCACCCCAGAGCCCCCCGAGAGTGCTCCCTAGCACAGTCACGAGCACCGCTGGGCGTGGCCCCCAAACAAACAGAAAACTACGAGTGGAGCAGGGGGACCCCCAGGCGGGGGAGGGCGGGGTGCTGGGCCATCAGAGACAGGGTTCTTGGCTGCCACCTGCGCTGGCCGGCCGAGATGATTTGGAATAAGTCACTTCCTCCCCCCACCCCAGTTCACAGAAATCGGGCTGTAAATAGAGACCCAGCCGCAGAGGCGAGGGTGGGGGGAGACAGAATGAGGGGGCGGGGAAGGAGGGGCCACGGCAGGCAGGCGGCGGGCTGGGCCCAGCCACAGGGTGGCACCGGATGGAGGTGCTGGGCCTGGTGCTTCTGACGGCAGATGGTGGATCTCCGTGGCCTATGGGAAGCACACTGACGCTCAGGCCACAGCCACGGCCACGTGGAGCCTGTGCACACGCTCACGTCCATCCTCCGGGCTCTGGGCCTGCCCCAGGGTCAACCCACCTGGGCACTGGACGTGGGTCATGTGCCCCGCCGGGAGCTGCCTGGTCCAGCCAGCGGCCAGAGCACTTGCCCTGTGAGCCCGAGGTGGGCGAGGACACGGGTTGGACCCACATCCGACCCACACGAGCCTGACGCCATCCCAAGGGCTCCGTGGGGGCCCCGGGCTCAGCCCCAGGTAGGGCACCTGGCGGGTGCCCACCCAGGGTGTGAAGCCCCCACAGGAGGGAGGGCAGGAACCGGGGCCAGAATGGAGACTCCGGTGCAGCTGGACTGGCTGAGGCGCCCAGTCAGGCACCAGCCGGCCCGTCTTGGGGCATTTCCACGCGGGCGTCAGAAAACTCGACGTGAGCATCTGAAGGTTTGTCCGGTCATCCCCCAGGACGAAGGCAGAGCCTGCAGCATCCAGACCCTATCCCCTGGCTCAGGATTCAGCAGGGCGGTCTGCTTCCGCCAAAGCACGCTGGGGGGTGGGAGGGGGCCCTGGGCGTGTTCCCGACACAAGCCTGCAGGGGGTGAGTCACAGACCACCCTGTGTTCCGCCTCACGGCATAGTTTAGGCTCTGACGTGTGTCAGCTGGGCCTGTTATTTTGCTGGGCCTCCATGTTCTCATCTGAGAAATGGGCCAGTAATCGCCCGGGCACCCTTGGAGGACCCTGGGAATGGAGACCTTATGCATGGGGCAAGTCCCCATGTGTAGAAGAACTGTGGCAGTGGGGCTGAAGCCGGGGGCGGGGGGCATGCGCAGAGACTCCCCGGAGGGTCAGTGTCCCTGGAAAAGCTCCCGGAGACCCCACAGGGCCTGGATTAGCAGGTGTTCACCGACAGGCATCCCATCTCCAGGGGTCGGAGGGTGGGGGCTGGAGCTGCAGGACAGCAGGTTAAGTCTTGCACATGGTCGACCCTGGTTTCAGTCTCCGCATCACTTATGGCCCCCTGAGCCATTGGGGCCCACCCCTGGCCCCAGCTGGTCTTCAAATTCTTCCTGCTGAGGGTCCCTTCTGAGCACAGAGCCAGGAGTAGCACTGAGCACCACTGGGTATGGCCCAAGGACCAAATTAATTAAGTCTGTAAAATATAGGAAGCGATTTTTTCTTTTTACTGCGGAATTTCTTAAAAGCATTAAAACCAAAACAGAAAAAAAAAAAAAAAACAGGGGCTGGAGCTATAGCACAGCGGGTAGGGCGTTTGCCTTGCACGCTGCCAACCCGGGTTCGATTCTCAGCATCCCACATGGTCCCCTGAGCACTGCCAGGAGTAACTCCTGAGTGCATGAGCCAGGAGTGACCCCTGTGCATCGCCGGGTGTAACCCAAAAAGCAAAAAAAAAACCAAAAAACAAAAAAAGGGCATTAAAACCAAAGTATTGTCCAGAGTATTAAAACCAAATTTCTTGTCTACAGTATCAAGAACCAAAGTACTAAAGAGAACTGTGAGGGCCAGAACGATAGGTAGTACAGTGGGTGGGGCACTTCTGTCCTCAGCACCCCATGGGGTGCCCCGAGCCCACCAAAAGTTATCCCTGATCACTGCTGGCATAGCCCGAAAACAAACCAAAAAGAAGCTTGACTAACGGGGTGCTGGCATCCTCCTCGTCCCAGAGGCGAAATCGTCGTGCCCCATACGCCCCAAATAGCACCGCCTCTCCACCCCCCCCCTCCACACACACCACTCCGTCGTGCTCTGTGCTGACCCAGCCGGACCTCTGGCCCCAGCTGGTCTTCACATTCTGACCGCCCAGGGCTTTTCGGGTGGCCGGGGGCAGCAGCGGGACTTCGAGGGACCTAGGCAACCAGAGACACTCGCTAAGTCTAGAGGTGGGCTTCAGGCCTGGCTGACTCCAGGTGTGAGGACGCCAGCTGGGGCCCAGGGCTGAGTTCCCATTTCCCCCAGCAATGGAGTCTCAGGAGGGACAAGGTTGGAGCGCCAGGGGCTGTGTCTTCACTGAGCCAGACCCGGGCATTAGCTGACGTCCCACACGACCCACCCTGCACCCCAGCTGGCCGGTGGGCCCTGCCGCTGACCCTGAGGCCGGCTCTCACTGCCCCCTCTAGTTCTGACCAGCGGGCAGGCAGGGAACTCGTGGCTGGGTGCTTCAGCAGAGGAAGGGGGGGGCACCGGACTGGGGCATGACCCCCACCTGCCCGCCCACCCAGGCCACTCCGGCACTCTCAGCCCTCCGCCCTGCGTGTCCTCATGGGGGGGGCGAGGAGACAGTGGGAGAGGATGCCACAGCACCAGAAGCCCCGCTTGGGCAGTTGATCCCTGCGTTCAGTTTTTCCTTCTGCAAAAACTGAAGAAACAAGCTGGAAAGAAAGTTCAGTGGTCAAGCTCTCGCCTGGTAGGCGCCCGACCCTTGGGGGATCCCCAAAAGTGATCCCTGAGGACAGAGCCAGGAGCGAGCCCTGAGCACAGAGCCAGGAGTCAGCCCTGAGTACAGAGTCAGGAGTCATCCCCGAGCACAGAGCCAGGAATCATCCCTGAGCATGAAGCCAGGAGTCATCCTCGAGCACAGAGCCAGGCGTCATCCTCGAGCACAGAGCCAGGAGTGAGCCTGAGCACAGAGCCAGGAGTCATCCCCGAGCACAGAGCCAGGAGTCATCTCCGAGCACAGAGCCAGGAGTCATCCCTGAGCACGAAGCCAGGAGTCATCCTTGAGCACAGAGCCAGGAGTGAGCCTGAGCACAGAGCCAGGAGTCATCCCCGAGCACAGAGCCAGGAGTCAGCCTTGAGTACAGAGTCAGGAATGAGCCCTGAGCACAGAGCCTGGAGTGAACCCTGAGCACAGAGTCAGGAGTGAGCCTGAGCACAGAGCCAGGAGTCAGCCCTGAGCACAGAGTCAGGAGTGAGCCTGAGCACAGAGCCAGGAGTGATCCCTGAGCACAGAGCCAGGAGTGAGCCCTGAGCACAGAGTCAGGAGTCATCCCCGAGCACAGAGTCAGGAGTCATCCCAGAGCACAGAGCCTGGAGTGAGCCCCGAGCACAGAGCCTGGAGTGAGCCCTGAGCACAGAGCCTGGAGTGAGCCCCGAGCACAGAGCCTGGAGTGAGCCCTGAGCACAGAGCCTGGAGTGAGCCCCGAGCACAGAGCCTGGAGTGAGCCCTGAGCACAGAGCCTGGAGTGAGCCCCGAGCACAGAGCCTGGAGTGAGCCCCGAGCACAGAGCCTGGAGTGAGCCCTGAGCACAGAGAGGTCAGGGGGTCCTTATTCATGGGACTCGCACCCTGAGTCAGCCCTGAGCACAGAGCCGAGAGTCAGCCCTGAGCACCTCTGAATGTGGCCAAACAAACAACAGTGAGACCCCACCGCGTCTTCTCTGGGCGCTGGTCGGGACCGTGGGAGGGGCCGCAGGCTCCCACTCAGCAGATGCCTTTCCCCACCCAGGCACGGTCCTTCCCGCCCAGCAAACAGCCACCCCTCTGGGCAGCCCCTCCAGATTGCAGTTCCCTCCTGCCTCCACTTACCCTGCTGCCCCCAGCCCCACCCCCAGGCCTCCAGCAACCACCTAAGGGAAACAGAAATCAAAGTCCTGCTGCTCCCCAGAAGCACCTTCCCATCCCCCCTCCGAACTTTCCCGATCTCCCTCCCTCACCCTGTCTCGGGCACAGTCCTGCCTGCCGACACCCCTGGGAGTTTAGGCAGATGATTTCTAATAAACCAGCCGAGGACGGGAAAGGCCCGCGTCCACTTTTACTTTCTCTTCTGGCACCGGAGGGGGTTGGTGCCAACCTTCCTGGTAGGGAGGGGACAGGCACAGGTACTGCTCTCGCAGCCCAGGGTCCAGTGCCCGGGTGCCCAGGCCAGGCCGGGATCAGAGTGGCCCCATGGTGGTGTCTCTCGTGCCCCGCGGGCTGGAGCTCGGAGCCTCGGACCCGCTCGGCCGCTGACACTGCTGCACCTGGCACCTGTCCCCAGACGTGCGCTAAGGGGACCGGCCGTTCTTGTCCTTTCTTGCACTCTTGTTTGTTTTCGTTTCTTGGGAGGGGGCCCAACCCGGCAGTGCTCAGCGCTGACTCCTTGCTCTGTGCTCAGGGATGACTCCTGTGCTCAGGGGGACCCTGCACCAGCGGGGTTGGGGACCACACCGTGGTCAGCCGCGCGCAAGGCCAGCGCCTTGGCCCCGGTGCTATTCCTTGGTCCTGTCTCTTGCACCCTGCAGGGTTATCGCCCTCCCATCCTTCCTGCTCCCCTCGCCTCTGCCATCCTCGCCCGCTTCCCCTCCCCCGCCCCCTCTGCCTGACCCCATCCCTGGCTCCCTGTCCCTGTGTCACCTCCAGCTTCACCTCCGTCCCCTCCCTCCCTGCGCCCTCCGACCTCCGTCTCTCATTAGCTAAGTGGTCCTCAGACTGGCCACTCCTTTTTTTTTTCTTCTTTTTTTCCTTTATTTTTTCTTTTTGGGTCATACCGGCAGTGCTCAGGGCTTCCTCCTGGCTCTGCACTCAGGAATGCCTTCCAGCCGTGCTCGGGGGACCCTACGGGATGCTGGGAATCGAACCCGGGTTGGCCGCGTGCAAGGCAAACGCCCTCCCTGCTGTGCTCCAGCCCCTGGCCACTCCTTTCTAACCCACCGTCCATGCATCTCCCACTTGCCCTCACACACACACACTGAGACAAAACCTAAAAGAGTTTCTCCTGGACACGGGGAGGGAAGGGGCGCTGGGGGCTCCTGGGAGCCACAGGGTGGGGCCTCCCGCGCCCCCCCCCCCCCCACTGCTGGCACATCCAGCTCACCCCATCACTCCTGCATGCACGTGGTGCTGCCGGTGCCGGCCGTGACGGTCAGGGGGTCCTTATTCCTGGGACTCGCACCCCGTTTCTCGAGAGCCCGGCCAGATGCGCGTCTAAGCTCCGTCCAGCTTGTCAGTGCTCAGCCAGCGAGCTCATGACGGTGACTTTCCAGACTTACGTAAAGACCCCCAAGGGGCAGATGAGCTCCTCTTGACTACACAGTTCACCGGCCCAGCCCATGCTCCACGGGCTGCCCCATCTGGAAGGCAGAGCAAACCCAGGCACGCTGCCCTCGGCGGGATACAGGCAGCTCTGCATGGCCACCTCCCGGTAGGGGCTGAGTGGGGTTTTGAAGGTCGAGTAGGAGTTTGCCGAGAGAAGGAGCAACCAAGGGACAGATCAAAGGCTTCGCCCTCCCCTCCACGTTCCAAAGGCTGGGTCCTGATGAGAGATGGTGGAAGTGGAGCCTGGGGCCGGGGGGCGGGGGGGGGGGGGTCTCACTGCTCATGTTTCAGTACGGGTGACAGAGCTCTGGGCATCGCTGGCGCCGTGAATGCCGCCGCTCTGGCCTCGGTTTCCTCACCTGTGAAATGGGATGATGCAAGCTAAGGGATGTGAAGTTCAGTAGTCGTCTCCGTGGTGCAGGGGGGCATGGCAGGAAGAAGGGAGGGTACGAACGTGGTCAGATGTGCACGTTCAGCTCTTGGTTTCCACAGCTGCTGCTCCCGTGTCCCCATCTGGAATCCAAGGTTCGCGGGCACATCTGCCCCAGGCCCCAGCCTCCTCCCCCCTGGGCTGGGAGGCCGCTAGCAGGCCCTTCTGGATGGACCCGAGGTGGTTTCATTTTGATCCACCTCCGGGGAAAGGTGGCCTCCCGCCCTTCCTGTGCCTCGGTTAGCTCTAGGGCTCCGGTGGACTGGGGATAAGGAGGCGGGGTGGGGGTCTGGGCAGTGGGGAGGGGGTCTTTTCCTATGGCCCACCCAACCTTTCCCACCCTTTCTCTGCGCTGAGCAGCTTCCCATCGCCTCTCAGGCCCCCGTCCCCTGGGAGCTGTGGATGCCACACCCATTTTTGCAATTGGGGAAACTGAGGCTCACATACCCACAACAGCCAAACTGGGCAGGGTCTCCTGGTACGCAACGGCAGCCTGGGGGACTCCATCCTGGGGGTCATTAAGTGGGACCAGGTCGTTTGATTTGTCTGGGGGTCACACCTGGCGGTGCTCAGGGCTGACTCCCGGCTCTCTGCTCAGGGATCACTCCTGGCAGTGCTTGGAGGGAGCAAATGGAATGCCAGGGATCGAACCTGATCAGCCACATGCAAGGCAAACGCTCTACCCCCTGGACTGTCACTCCGGCCCCCAAGGGCCACTTTGATAGAATTTAGATTCCCTACATTGGGGCTGGAGTGATAGCACAGCGGGGAGGGCGTTTGCCTTGTACACGACCAACCCGGGTTCGAGTCCCAGCACCCCATAGGGTCCCCCGAGCACCGCCAGGAGTCATTCCTGAGTGCAGAGCCAGGAGTAACCCTTGAGCATCGCCAGGTATGACCCAAAGAGAAAAAAGAGAGATAGATTCCCTACACTTTCCCGACAGGTCGGGGGAAGGCAGGCTGGTCCCTTGGGTGATGGTGACAGGAACACCCGACGTCTGTCTGTCTGGGCCCCTCATCCCAGCCCCCCACCACACACACAGAGAAGCACTGGGTGCATTTTTCTCCAACCGCTGCTTCGCTGCAGGGGATTCTGCCTCCCCCGCAGCGGACCCTGGTCCACCCGCCTTCAAACGGACAGAAGGAAACGGGGCAGGGAGGGGACTTGATCGGGAGCAGACACTCATGGAAGAGCAGGATATTGGGAAGATCTGGCAAGAGCCACAACACAGAGCGGGGCGACCGCAGGTCTGGCCAGCTCAGCGTGTGCCCGTGACGAGGCAGAGGTCGTGAGATCAGGCGGACGAGCAGGGCGCCAGCAGCTGCTAAGGCGACAGTTCCAACGGCACCCCTCCCAGCCTCACGGCAAAGTGATTGAGTAGGTCGTGAATGGCGTGTTTATTTTGGGGGCCTGGGGGCCAACCTCTGGCATCGCTCTGCCCTTTAGTCCTGGCTCTGTGCTCGGGGACGGCTGCTGGCGTGCCACAGACGGTGTTGGGGACCGCCCCGTCTCCAGCCCCTGTGCCTTGCATTTCTGCATGACCGTCGTGAGGATGTCCATTCTCGCCAGCGTTCGGTGAGGTGCTCAGCATCAGTCTCCAGGCGTGGGTGAGCTGGTCTCCAGGCACAGCAAACAGGACACAGAACCGCATGTGTGATGTGAGCCTTTTTTTTTTTTTAACTACCCATGAGTGACGGACACCCAGCGATGCACAGGGGTTCCTCCTGGCTCTGCACTCAGGAATGACTCCTGGTGGTGCTCAGGGGACCCTATGGGATGCTGGGGATCGAACCCGGGTCAGCCTCGTGCAAGGCAAACGCCTTCCCCGTTGCACTCTCGCTCCAACCCCAATGCGAAGTTTTTTGTTCATGATCGTTAGAGGCGTCTGGGCAGCTGCAGGCTTCGAAGGAACACCCATCAGGAGAATTCCTCTGGGGGTGATTGGCGGGAAAGCCTTGGGGCCTGAGCCGACGGTAGGGCACAAGGGGCCTGGCTCTCCTTCGATGGACATGCAGTTGTCGCCATCAGGATTTGAACCCGAATCCCGGGCCCCCTCTGCTGCCTCCCAGAGTGCCAAGGCTTGCCCCCTCCTCACCCTCTTCCCCTGCCGCTCCCGGCTGTGCCCGCGGGGGGAGGGAGGCTGTGCCTCTCTGCACAGGTCCCCTGAATGTCACCGTCCCTCTCATATTTTCCTGGCCTGGCCCGTGCCAATTGGTGTCTAGGCGTCCCCACCTGCTGCGGGGGCTCCTGACTGCCTGGAGAACCCCCAGCCTTGGTTGCCCTCCTCAGAGAGGGCAACCGCAGAAAGAGAAGAGTGGCCAGCAGGGAACGTGCCGGAAACACAGACCCACGGGGAAGAGCTTCAGCTTGACCGACAGGGACGGGAAAGCACTTCCGGCCGTTCTCGGGTCTCGTTCCCAGGATGCCCCTTGTAAGGAGTGGGCACTTGGAGCTTAGGAAGAGGCTTTTTTGGGGGGGAGGGGGGAGGCGGAGGATCACACCTGGCAATGCTCTGACCTTACTCCTGGCTCTGTGCTCAAGGATCATCCTGGTGGGACTCGAGGGACCCTGTGGGGTGTTGGCGCTAGCATGGCAAGCACCGTCCTCAGCCTGTATCCCTCCAGCCCCAAAAGGCACTTTTTCAAAGCCATCGAGACGAGACCCCCATGGATATCCCCTCGTGTCAAGGACCCTTTTGTTTCATCTGGATCTCACAATGGGGCTGTGGGAGGCAGGTGTGAGTGCGGACACCGGGCACTTGGGGGGACGGGGAAGAGAGGTCGCTCTCGTGAAACTCCCTGGCACGCTCCCGGGGCTGGAGGGTCCGGCCAGCTGATGGCCAGCGGGCAGCACGCACACGGTGGCATCGGGACCCCGCGGGGCCGGAGCTTCACGTGGACTCCAGCGGGGTGGCAGGTCGCCACGGCGCTCTCGTGCTGATGCTGACGTCACTGTGCTGATGCTGACGCCACTGTGCTGATGCTGATGCCACTGTGCTGATGCTGACGTCACTGTGCTCTCCTGCTGACGTTGCCGCCGCTCAGATGGAGGCTGGACTTGGTAGCCCATTAAGGAGCAGCCTCCCACGTCCTGCCTGTGGGGAGCGCGTGGAGCTGCGCTGGAAGGGCTGGTGGGCGGTGGGCCGTGGAACTGGCGTTTCATCTTGGCAGCATCCCCTCCGGGTCCGTGCACCGTGCAGAGAGAAGGGGGGGGTCACCTCTGGCCAAACACCCCAGCTACGGACAATCGAGTTCCCACCAGGCTGGTGCGTGTATCGCTGGGCCAGGGAACCACGGTGCCCCGGGCACCCGCCTTGCGCGCTCTTGGCCTCTGCGTGAATTTGCTGCCCACGAACACTCCCCCGGGGCCAGCAGCTGTCACTGAGCAGGAGAGCAAGGCTATGCCCTGGGCGCTGGGGCCAGGCCGGGAAGCTAATGAAATACAGTCGCACTGAAATAAAGCGCGCACGGGAGAGGGCACGGGAGAGGGTGCTGAGTGAGCGCCCCGGGGGTGGGGGTGGGGACCTGTTGGGGGGGGCAGGGTGGGAGGCCCAGGGCGCGTCCAGCCACCTTTCCCTGGCCGCTGTCCAGCCCCTGCAGGTCCTGCGCATCCTGCTCCGGAGTTGGGGTCCGCTCTGCCCTGAACGAAGGGGGCGGAAACAGACCCACGGGGAAGAGCTTGGAGCCTGGTCACACCTGGCCACCCCCAGGTCCTCCCCTGCGGCGAGTGGGGCGCGCTATCCCTGCACACACGTCCACCCACCCTAGCCCCTGCTTGAAGTCCAGCCGGTGTCTGTCCAGGGTGGGGACTCCGAGGCCTCCCCGACCAGCCCATGCCCCGCCCCAGACACCCCTTGTGCCACCCCCAACCCCGTCACTCACGGGCAGTTTCCTCCCTGGTTGCACTTTCTTTTCTGAGCCTCGCCAGGGAACCGCCAGGGGAGCAAGATCTGCGGTGTCCGCCGCAGCCCGCCACCTTAGAACGATGCCCGCTTGGTGCCAGGGCCCGGCCTGGCGGGCAGCCCCCCGCTGTCAGCACCCAGGGGCCCGGCCACGTGGCTGCTCTGCCACCCCGTGCTCTGAGGCGTCCGCACCTCCACTTCCTGCCGCTGCGGTTGGGAGATGGAGCCCGCCAGGCAGGGCCGCGGGATGCAGCCGCCCCCCCACACACACACCCCCACTCACACACACAAACTCTCGTTTCCTGTCTGTGTGACATCCCCAGCGGCTCCCGTTTTCTTTCAGCTGTGCTCAGGCGCGTCTTGGCGACTACTTTGCAGCTGTGGGACCCCAAGTGACTGCCCCTCTCTGAACCGCCCCTGCCCCGTTTCTCAAGCAGGCCTTGACGCCCCAGCTCCACGAGCCTCGATGCCCGATGCCCGTGTCCCTGTAAAGAAATCCTCCGGCCAGGGAGATGGGTGGCGAGCGCCTCGGAATTCTTTTTTCTTTTCTTTTAATTTTTGGGTCACACCCGGCGATGCACAGGGGTTCCTCCTGGCTCTGCACTCAGGAATTGCTCCTGGCGGTGCCCGGGGGGCCCTATGGGATGCTGGGAATCGAACCCGGGTCGGCCGCATGCAAGGCAAACACCCTACCTGCTCTGCTACTGCTCTGGCCCCGGACCTCGGATTTCACCCCCAACACAGCATGGCCTTGAGTACCTCTGAATGTAAAGCCTCCCCATGCCCCCACAAAAGACTCTTTTCCCCCATTCTGCAGGCCCCACCCCCCTACACACGCGCGCACGCACACACACACACAAACACACACACACACACACCCTCTCACTTTTCATTCTTGTAAATTGACGTCAGTGTTGCTGAATCATGAGCCTGAGGTTTGAGAATCACTTCACCAGGGGAGTCACCACACGGCATGCACCACCCCCCCAACCCTGTGCCCAAGGCCCAGCACCACTTGGGGTCTGGGGTGCCCCAGCAACGTCTGGGTTTCTCCAGAAGTGCGCGAAGAGGGGCCGGCTATGGGGAACACCGCCAGAAATGCCTCCTTTGAGGTCTTTGGAGGGAAAAGGGTTTTGTGTCGTGGACTTGGGATTTTTGACCTGTGTTTAAAGGGGAGAGAGACCAAATATATAATAATAGTAATAATAATCCAAGCTCCCACTGTTGGTGACCTAGTAATTGTCCCTCTGTGGGTTCGAGCCTAACAAGACCTTGATGGCAAAGCTGCGGGCAGATGGAGCGTTCCGGTTGCGATAACTGGGGGCCTGGCACAGTGCCCCAAGTCCCACCGTGGGGACCACCGGCAGGAAGGCAGCATGACCTGGTGGCACAGCCTTGATGCAGTTTAAAAGTCTGGCTCCAGGGGGTAGGGAGGCACAGTGGGTAGGGAGGGCCCCTGGATGCAACTGAGCAGGGGCCAACCCCCAGCAGTGCTCCCGGGAGACCTCCAGGAGTGACCCCTGAGCACAGAGCCAGGAGCCAGCCCTGAGCACTGCTGGGTGTGACCCAAAACTAAGAACGAGAAAGGAAGGAACTCTGTCTGTCTCAAGCCATGTGACCTCAGTGCCTCAGTGTTCCCTTCTGTCCAATGGGGAAGAGGTTCATGGCTCTTGGGCCGGTCCTGGGGATTAACCAGTGCTCTGGGTCCCCACAGAGGGCCTGTCGGCTGCCCTCTGGACAGCTCCCTGGGACAGGATAGGCCCAGGGAAGGACCCTGGGGACGGGGTTCTAAAGAGAGGCACCTCGAGACCATCTCTAAAACCCTGTCTCTTGGTGGAACAAGCTTGCCACACACACACCCCACAAACACACACACACACACACACACACCCGCTATCAAGTTAATTTCAGGAACATAACACGGGGGGCCACTCTGCTCTGCTTCTCTGCAGGACAGGGGACAACCAAAATTCGGCTGTACCCCAAATCCCATGAGGCCACAGTACCCATCCTCCCAGGCACACCTACCTGCCCCTAGGGGCCAGCAGGGGCCCAGCAGCAGGCCTGCCCCAGGCCACTAGCACGTCCCTCCAGCACCACAGACCACAAGCCGCCTGCAGGCTCTCAAAGCTGCATTTCCCCCCCACCCCACCTCTCTCCTCCCCCCAAGAAAGGGCAGGAGCCGGATCGGGGGCGGGGTGGGGGGACCCCCGCGAAGTCTAGCCCCTGCCCCAGTGCCCGCTGCCCCGGGCTCCCTGGATGCCAGGTCTGACTGCGTTTGCCGCACCCCCGCCCACCGCCTCCTGGAAGTGGTTGTGGTCTCAGAATGAGAGACGTTTCCTCCGGGGCCAGTTGGGGCCAGTTGGTCCTCTCACATCACAGGCGGGGTGCTCAGCCAGAGACGCCCCCGGGGGCTTCTCCCCTGTGGGACCCAGGAGGAGCCGGGCTCAGGGTCGGCTGTGGAGAGTCGAGTGGTCCGCGGACCAGCCCACTGCCAGCTCGGCCCGCCATGCCCCAGCACCCAGACCCCTAACCAGGCAGCGAGCGGGTGAGGAGTGTCCCCTCACCCCTCTCAGGCCCCATGCCGAACCGCGGACCTCCTCAAACCCCTGCGCAAAGCCCGCGCACCAGTATCCTCTTTTCCTTGGAAAGGAAAACCAAAAGTAAGTAAGTAACTTTCATAACAAAGTTTATTATACCTAAACCGGTGTAAAAATATAAAATAGGATTCTGCACAGCAGAAAAATCAAGCCAGAGACCCTCCCCAACCCCTGTTTTGTGCAAAGATTCTGGGTGTATGTAAACATGAAGGGGTGAGAGGTACGGGCTCGGGTCCTGGCCCCAGACACAGTTAAGTCAAGCTGCTACAACAACCGGGGTGCGGGACCCAGAGGGAGCACCAAGAAGGGGGGCGCCTCCCCCCCCCGTGGGGGGGAGGTCGGGAGGGTCTTCTCCAGCGGGGAGCCGCGCGGGGCCCCGCGCCCCTCCACCCCCCGCGGGGCGGGCGCCCGCGCGGTCCCGGGACGGCGACCGCAACAATAATAACAATAAGAATAACAATGTAACAACACTGGGAAACAGAGTAACCAGGCCCGCCGGCGGCCGCCCGCTAATGCTGCCGCGCCCGCGCGCGCGCGCTCAGATCTGGAAGGGGAAGGAGCTCAGGTAGTCGCGGAGCACGGGGTTGAGGGGCACCCGCGCCAGGTTCTGGCGGCCCACGGCGGCCACGATGCGCTGGCGGCACAGCTCCTGCAGCGGCCGCACGCGGCGCAGGCGCAGCGGGGCGCCCAGCATGCGGCGCGGGGCGGCCACGTAGTGCTCCAGCAGCTCGAAGAGGCAGTCGAAGCTCTCGCGGCTGCCGTCCAGGTGGAAGCGGCCGGCCTGGAAGTGCACGCGGATGCTCGTGGGGCCCGAGGCCATCCTCACGCTGAGCGCGAAGAAGCAGTTGCGCTGGCGGCTGTCGCGCACCAGGAAGGTGCCCACGGGCTCGGCGCGCAGCCGCTCGTGCGCGCCGTGCACGCTCAGGGGCCCCCAGTAGAAGCCGCAGGCGTCCAGCAGCGCGCTGGCCCGGGTGATGCGCCGGTACTCGGCGTGCGAGCGGAACGTGCGGAAATGCGTGTCGCCGGGGCCCGGGCCGGGCGCCGCCGCCGCCGCCGCCGGGCAGGGCCGCGGGCGCGCGGGGGCCCCGGCGCAGGAGGGCTCGGGCCGCCGTCGGGGCTCGGGTGCCGTGGAGGAGGAGACCGCATTGTCGGCTGCCACCTGGTTGCGCGCTACCATCCTACACGCGGGGCCGGCCGGGAGGGTGGGCCATAGCGTCCGGGGCTGCGCTGCGGGGACACGGAGAGGCGCGGGTGAGCGGGGCGCGCGCGGGCTCGGCGCGGGCGCGGGCGCTCCCGCGTGGCCCCGGGGCCCGGGGAGGACCAGGGGGGCGTGGAGGGGTGCCAGGGGCGCCGCCTGCCCGGACTCTCGCCGCCCACGGCCGCCGCCTGCCGGCCGGGCCGGGGCATCGGCGCCCGCTCGGGCCACTTGGGCAGAGCGGCAGAAACGCGGCGCCGCGGGACTCCCGCGCGTGCACCCGCGCGCTCGCGGGGCGGGGTGGGGTGCGGGGTGCGGGGTGCGTGTGCGCGCGCGTGTGCGTGTGCGGAGGGTGTGCGGTCCGGGGTCGGCCCGGGATGGGGCCGGCCGCCGCGACCCCGCCGCGCCGCCCCCGCCGTCCCGCGCGCCCCCACCCCCGGCCCCCTCCCGGCTCCGGCCCGGGGCTCACCTGGCGGCGGGACGCGGGGCGCCGCGGGCGGGGCTGGCGGGGGGCTCCGGGGCGGCTCTGGCGCATGCTCCGGGGCCGAGAGCCGTGCAGCAGCCACGGCCGCAGCTCGCTCCCCCGCGCCCGCCCCGGCACCGGCCCTTTTATGCGGGCGCTCGGGCCGCCCCGCCCGCCGCGCCGCCCCGCTCGCCGCGCCCCGCCCCGCCCCGCCCCGCCCCGCCCCGCAGCGCCACTTTCGGTTTCTTTTCTCGCGGGGGCCGGACGCGACGGGCCGGCTGGGCCGGTCCCACGCCCCCCACCCGCCCCCGAGCCCCGCGCGCCCCGGGACCGCCCGCGCTCCGAGCCCCGCGCGCCCCCGGGGGCCACCCGCGCCCCCGCGTGCCGCCCGCGCCCCCGAGAAGCCCACCCGCCCGCCGCCGCTCCTCGCACCTGGGGGTCCCGCCGCCACCCCCGCCTCCACCCCCCGCCCCCCGCGCTGCCCCTCCCAGGCCGCCGTCCCGCGTGTCCGCGGCCCCGACTTCTTGGGAAGCGGCGAGCGACCTGACCGCGGGCTTCGGAGGAAGCCGGGCGGCCGGGAGGGGCGCCCGCCTGTGGGCCCAGTTCCTCGGAAGCCGGGCGGGGCCGGCCCCGCGGTCCCCAACACCCACCCACCCCCGCCCCGCCCCGCCAGGCTCGGCGCGCGTCCAGCTGCGCGACAGCTGGGGACGCGGGCGCTCCCCGCAGGGGTCGGGGCGCGGGGGGCACGTGCGGAGGCGCTCTGGGTCCTCCCACCGCAATACGGGCGTGCTGGGGGTCCCGCGCTCAGACGCGGCACCGGGCGTCCCAGGCCGGCTCCCCTCTCCCCGCACCCCCGCTTCCCTGCTGCGAGCATCGCCCCGGCCCCTCCGCGCACCCGGCACCCCCGAGCGGCGCTGGGGGGACGCGCGCGTGAGACTTCACGGCCCCTGCCGCGCGGGGAAGCTGCGGGGCCCAGGGAGGAGGAGAGCGCTCGGGGGGCCGGGGCTGGGGGGAGCGGGTCACCCCGAAACGCCAGCCCGGAGCGGCGGGCTTCCGCGCCGCCGGTCCGCAGCGGCCTCTGCAGGCGGCTCGCGCCGCCGGGCTGCAGCCTGGGCCGCGGCTGGCAGTCCTTCGGGAGGGGGACAGGGCCACCTTCCTCCGGCGTCCCCTTCCCCCCACCCACCCCCACCCCGAGTTCCTCTGTGGCCCTCGGCGCGGCCGTTCTAAGCTCCCGTGGATCAGGGGTGAGATGGGCCAGAGCCCGGGGGCGCCCCCCCTCCTCGTGAGCCAGCGCCCCCCAACCAGCCAGTCCTGTCCCGCCTGTAGTTTGTAAGTGTCCCCGCTGCATCCCGCTAGCGGTCTGTGAGCGCTCCTGTCTATCCTCACCCCACCCCCCGCAGGCAAAGGGGTTTGGTACCTGTGGTGTCTGCTG
This sequence comes from Sorex fumeus, assembly GCF_029834395.1. Taxonomy (NCBI): domain Eukaryota; kingdom Metazoa; phylum Chordata; class Mammalia; order Eulipotyphla; family Soricidae; genus Sorex; species Sorex fumeus. Next base: position 1,477,495 of record NW_026606222.1, on the reverse strand, counting down.
TGTGTGCACCCCTGGGTGGGAGTTCGGTGGCCGGCAGCTCCCACTCAGTGCCTTCTAGAAGCTGGGGCCCTCTCGACTTGCCAGCCTGTCTCAGGGGCAGGCCCAGAGAGACCCAGGCCCCTCCTCCCCGACCACCACAGTGGGGTCCTTGGGGGTCCCTCTGCACCTCAGCCCCCTCTGGTTACCACGCCCCGACTCCCTCCCCTGCCAGGAAGGAGCAAGGATCCCTTCTTTATTGTGGGGTTCCCTGCCCCACAGCCAAAGCCTGGGTGGGTGTCAGCTGAGCAACCATTTCGCAGAAAGGGAAACTGAGGCTCAGATGGGGGAGCCTCTTGCCTGGGGAGGAGTCTTGAAGCTCACAAGGGGCAGAGCCGAACCCAGACCCCAAGAGTATGTACCCTGTCCTCCAAGGCCTCACAGCCCTGCAGGTGCCCATCAGGGGGGAGGGGGGCTGGGGGTCATCTGCAGGGCGCACCCTGCCCCCACCCCACCAGCATCCTAGCTGTAGAAGAGGTGAGTGTCCACGTGAGCTGCCCTCGCCGGCCACGTCCTCCACTGCCCAGAAGCCTCTTGGTTTCGTTTTTCTGCAGCCCAGGGTGCAAAATAAAACCAGATCCAGAAACCCAGGAAAAGAAACCATCTGAGCACCCGGCACGTGCCTGGAAGCCGGGATGTCCACTCTGCCAGATTGGGCCCACCGTGAGACCCCAAGCCCCGGCCCCTTGGCCTCTCTGGCCCCCATGAGACCCCCCCAAAACCCAGCGGTGCTTGTGGAGCACAGAGCCCTTCAAGAGGACCCAGAGCCCTGACCCAGCCCACTGCCGCCCCCCTGCCCTCTGGGCAGAGCCCAAAGGCCACCCAGGATGGTGCCAAAAACTGCAGGGTGGGTTGTGTGTGTGTGTGTGTGTGTGTGTGTGTGTGTGTGTGTGTGGCTGCAGTTTCAGTTTCTCTTTCTGGCCAGGCAAAGCGGCCTCTGGCCTGGGGTGCAGTCCTGAAGTGGCCAGGCGCTCCCTGCCTGCACCCCCCCAACTGCAGGGCACCGGGGCCAGGAGTTGCTCTAGCCACTGAGAGCCTGGCCAGCTGTCTGCTCACGCCCCAGCTTCGGGTAGGGGGTCCCTGAACATGTGAAACGTCCAGCAACTTGGAAAGGTTTTCCAGACACTGTGGCTGGAACCAACATGAGCCCGAACTCGGTATTGCCCAGGCTGAGTCCCTGGCGTGCCCCGTGGTAGCTTACCCCCTTTCCCCCTGCCCCAGGGTTGCATTTTCCTGGGGCACAGGAGTCACGAGTGGGGAGAAGTGGAGGCAGCCAGCGACACCCCAGAGACCAGCTGGGACCAAGGGAGTGGGGCTCTATTGGGGGAGGGAGACACAGTCCCCGAGTGCTTCCTGGAGGTGGTGAGGTTGGACTTGAGGGCTTTTCAGACAGAGGGGGAAGTTCCAGGGAGTGCCGGCAGCTGGATGGGTGCAGGAGGCAGGCGGGTGGATGGGTGAGATGGCTGAGGTGGGCAGGTGAAGCGCTGGAGACTGGAGGGAACTTGGCCCCTGCGAGGCAAGCACCTCCCCGGTGCCTCTCTCTGGTGCCCTTATACCCCTGCACAGTGCTCCTTTGCAGGATGGAACGATCCTTGCCATGAGCCAGCCCCTTCTTCTGCATCCTTCCCGCCCAGCCCGTCCTGGCCAGGGCCAGAGTAGACACCAGCCGCCGCATCGCATGTTGTGTTTGCCTTGTGGGGGTTATTCCTCTCGCCGCCCCGCCCCCTAGTGCAGGCACTCCACATTGCCCTGCCCACAACCCGGCCACCTGGCACGTCGTGCCGGGCACAAGTCCCCTGGGCACGTCCCTGGCTGAGGCTCAGACATCTGAGCCGTGCCCACTGGCCCCCGTATGTCCACGTGCGGAGGGGCATCACCCCACTGCCCAGGCCTGCATTCCATGGGCCTGCCGCCCGCCCCGGCTGGTTCTCCCCAAGCCGCAGACCTCCACTATCACAGTGGCCACAGACTTATGCGAGCACACGTGTGCAAGCTCGCGGGCACACACATGTACATATGCATGTGTGCACGCAGTGTACATGCCCGTACACGCAGGGGCACGCATACATACAGATGCACACACATGAGGACACGTGTACACACGCACTCACGCACACGCACACACACAGCACACAAGAAACCAGGGCTGCCTGTCCGTGTACAAGCTTTAATCCATGTTGTGTAGAATTCCCTGCAGAAATGTGTCCCCGGCAGAATGTTTGACACGCATGTCGCCGTTTCTCTTTGGCATGGAAGTGAGTGAGGAACGGTCGTGGGGGCCGGCTCGGCGGTTACTTCCATCCTAGGGGCGAGAACGTGCGAAGGGCACCCGTGAGGGGCCCGGACAGAGCCTCCTGACGCCCTCTGACCCTGCGCAGCCCACCAGCCCCCCGTGGCTTGTTCGTTCTTTGTTCACTTACTCCCTTCGAGGGCCCGGCCAACCCTCCAACCCTCCCCGCCTCTTCCCGTCTGGCTGCTCGTAGGCTCGTCCCCACCGGCCGCCCTGCCCTGCCTCCTGGCCCCCGTACCTTTGCCCTGCCTCCTGGCCTGGTGCGCACACCGGCTCCGTTCGGCCGCCTTTCTTCTCCATCTCTTTGCCTTTCTTTCTTCCTGCCTCTTGTACCTGGGGCAGGGGCTGCTGTGGGCGCCGGCCCGCGCTGCCGCCGAGCTGCGTGGGGCCCGCATGGTGCGTTTGCGCCGGGCGCTCTGGCTGCCGGGGGCGCCGCTGCGGTGGCCGGCCGGGCTGGGGCTCTGGCCGCGGCTCTGGCTACAGCGACTGCAACTACACCAGTGGCAGGCGTGGCTCTGGGCGCGGGTGGCGGAGTGGGCCTCTGTCTTGGTGTCCATGGGAGGCCAGGCTTGGGGGGGTCACAGCCCGCCGCCGCCTCCTCCCCTTTCAGCACGCCCAGCTTCAGGGGGGGCCCGGCGGGCGCCAGCTTATATAGCTCGGCGCATTGTGATGCCGGCCGGCCCCTCACACAGGCCAGTGTCACAAGCGGGCCAGCAGGCGGGCAGCTGCAGGACCCCGGGGGCCACCGCTGCCCTGGTTAATGATGGGGGGTGACCAGGAGCAGATCGCCCCTGGTCGGTGTTCTCAAGCTCACTCCCGCGGAGTCCACTGCGCCCAGCCCCCTCCCCAAGCGTCCAGGCACCGTCCACTCACTCGCTGTCTCCCAGGCCCTCTCGCTTTCATCCCACTGGGCGGAGGGGCCCCTGACACAGAGCTTGGTGCCTGCCCAGTGGGGCTGGCCAGCTCCCGGGTTGGGGTTGGACGAGTCCAGCCCAGTCCCTCCCCAGCTGGATTTCACAGTGGGAAGAGATGTAGCGAGGGTCCCCACCCCTCCTCGGCCGAGACACGTGGTGAGGAAAGTTGAGTCCTCCCGGGACCCAGTGCTCTCCTCTGCCCGGGGACTTCCTCCAGCAGTGGGTTTCTGGGGGCTGGATGTGGCCGCAGGGGGCCCCTGAAACTGCCCCTCTGCAGGCTCTGCCTCCCGACCACCTCTCCGGAAGCCCCTCCTTTCAGTTGGAATCACTCGGGGCTTTGGCCCCGGGGAAGGGAGCCGTTGGCGCATCTGCCCGTAGTCGCCCTAAGGGTCAGCACGTCTCAGCCTTCTGCCCACTCAGGGCCCTCCCTCCTTCGCGCCCACCCTAACCCCGGCAGGCCCGAAACCCCTCTGGACCCGGTATACGTCATGGTCTGCTTCTGGGGGCTCATCTCCCCTTCCTGGCTCTGAGTGGAGCTCCTGAGGCCTGCATGCGCCCCACCCCCTCATCACCAAGCCCCTGCCCTTCACCGCCTGGGGATCTTTACCCCAAGACCATCTGCATCCCCCCTCTGTGGGGAGCACTCTGGATCCGCCAGGTGGGCTGAAGGTCCCGATCGGGGGCCCCCACGGCCCTCAGAGCACTGGTGCCGTGTCGTAGCCTGGATCCCCGGGAGCTGGGACCGTGGGCAGGCGGGAGGAGACTGCGTCCAGCCCCGCTCCTCAGTACCAGCAGGGGACATTTGCTCGCCCCTTGGAGTCAGCAGGATGGTCAGTGGAACAGGGGGACAGGCCCAGAGCGGAGAGCAACTCGTCTGGCCCTCGGCTGCTCGGGGAGCCAGGAGGTCAGGGGGAGGGGCTGGCAGGGGCGACTCCGGACTCCCCGTGTCCCGGCTCAGCAGGAGACCGTGTGGCAATGGCGTTTGTTCTCCTGGGGGGCAGGTCCTGACACCCTGTGGATAGGGGGGCAGGTGGGCAAAGCCGGCTGCCCTGGGGGCTGGATTCACGGAGTTGGCGGGGGGGCCCGGATCTTCAAGGAGTCCAGGGGCCTCCCACGGCCCCGTGCACGTAACCCCCCAAAAGTGGAGGCACCCCGGGAAGCGCCGGGTGCCCTGACCCGTACCCTGCTGAGATCTGTAGGGGGTGCTGCTGGGGTGAGGCAGGTCACCTCTGTCCTCTGGGGTAAAGGAACAGGACGCCCTCACGGCGGGCTGGCCTCTGGCCAGAGGCTCCTTGGCACAAGCGGAGTTGAGAGCCGGCGGGGGCAGAGGGCGGCTGAGGGGCGCTACTGCTGCCCAGGACTCCAGCCCGCCTGCCCCGTCCCTTAGGGACAGTGGTGAGTCCCCTGCCCCTTGGGCTGATCGGTCGGGAGCTGCTTCCGGAAGACCAGCCCTCATCGGTGGCCCGGGAGATGGGCAGGGGGGAGGGTGCTCGCCTCGCACACGGTCATCTACCGTGCAGTCCCCGGCATCCCCAGAGGGTCCCCCAAGCACCACCAGGAGCGATCACCGAGCCAGGGGTAATTCCTGAGCACTGCCCGGTGTGGCCCAGCAATGAGAAACCACTTGTCCCTTGGTAGGAGTGAGACATGGAGGTCTTCCTGGGAGAGCCCACCAGCCAGCCAGCCCAAGGAAAAGGGCCGGATCATCGGGTTCTGAGCTCATCCACTGCGTCTCTCTCAATCCTTCATTTGTGAAATATTCATTGGGACCAAAGTGAAGTTCTAGGGGCTAGAGTGATAGCACACCCCAGTATCCCAAATGGTCCCCTGAGCACCACCAGGAGTAACCTCTGTGCATCGCCAGGTGTGACCCAAAAAGAAAAAAAAAAACAACAGAAAAACAGAAAGTTAGATTCTAAGACAAAACCCATCCTGGCCAGCATCTGAGAACCTCACCTGAGTCTCTTTCAAACGCTTCAGGGTCCGCTCATCCCGTTCCTGAGCCCTGTCGCTGAGCCGGCCAATATTCTTAAAAAGCTGCTCAAAAGTTAGGAATTCCCTCGGGGTCTCATTTTTCCTCATTTCCCCCCCTCCTCTTCGATGGTGACCGCGGAGGTCGGCTCTCACGGAGGAGCCAGGACCAGGGCGGCTGAGTGGCCGCCAGGGGACCTCGTGGGGCGAGGGGCAGGACCACAGGGGTGCCGAGCACACGTGCAGGCAGGCTCACACACGTGCTGGCTCTCACGCGTGCACGCAGACGTTTCCCGACGCGCCCACGAGGCGCAGAAGGGGACCAGAGAGAGGAGAAGTGCTCAGAGACTTTTTATTGACTCTCTCGACGTCCTCCCTGCAGCGGCGCTGGGCGCGTCCGGGGCGGGTCAGGGGCGTTTGGGCTGCGGCTCGGGGCTCTGCGTGCTGGTCACCGTGTCCTCCTCCGATGTCTCCTCCTGCTGCTCAGGCTCCATTAGCAGCAGCTTGCCCTGCACCGGGACCTCCTCGTCCTCCTCCTCTTCCTCGTCCTCCTCCACCTCCTCGTCCTCCTCCTCTTCCTCCGACGACAAGGAGAAGTTATCCTGGCTCACGCAGGCCACCAGCTTCTTCATGGACGACTCGTGGCCCCGGCCACCGTGTCCCGTGCTGAGCTTGGCACAGCGCGACCCCATCTCCGTTTTCCCCTTGGCTGCCTCTCAGGACCCCAGGGGGAGCCGCCGTCGCAGGGGGGCTGCGGGCGGGGCAGGGCTCTGAGGTCACAAAAGGACACCCCACCCTTGGATACCTCACTCGGGCTGCGGCAACGGGCTTGAACCTCACCCACGCCCTGAGCCCAACCCCCACCCCCAGCCTCAGTGTGGGCACTGGCCGGTTCCTCTGTTAGCCCCGGTGAGGGTCGGAGATAGAATTTTCTGGAAGCCGGGCCAGAGAGAAAGTCCAGCTGGTAGGACACTTTGCCTTTCACGGGTTCTGACCTGGGTTCCCTCCCCGGCACCCCATAAGGTCCCCTGAGCACTGCCAGGAGTGATTTCTGAGGTGCAGAGCTAGGAGTCATCCCTGAACATCTCCAGGGTCAGCCTCCAAACAAAAATAAAACAGAAAGCAGAGTTTTTTGGAAGCAGGCCAGCCACGGATGCCTCCCCACAGTGAGACTGAGTGTGTGAAGGATCAGCAGAGGGAGAGCTGGGGGACGGGGAGGGTGTTTGCCTTGCACGCGGCCGACCCAGGTTCGATTCCCAGCATCCCGTATCGTCCCCCGAGCACCACCAGGAGTGATTCCTGAGTGCAGAGCCGGGAGTGACCCAAAAAGCCAAAAAAATAAAAAATCAGAGGGACTCCCCCCTTGGGACAGGGAACACCCCCACCTGTGGCCACTCAGGGGCTGCAGAGGGCATGGGGGCTCTGCCCACGGCAGCCGCCACCAGGGAAGGTCCGGAACCAAGGCCCAACCCAAGCCCAAACTTCCAATCCTTCCGAATTACCCTTGATCCACCCACGAGGAGTCAACGGGCACCCCCCACACCATACCCAGAATGCCCAAGGCTGCTCTCTCAACTCCCAACCAACCCTACCAGGGGGTCCATGCAGGGGCGTGGGGATGCGGGTGAGGATCTCCCCCACTCCCACCCCGGATTGGACCCTGCAGCGCCGGGCGGGCCAGGGGGGCTGGAATTCAAGCCAGCAGGACCACGGGATGCAAGGTGTGTTCCTTCACCCCTGTATGCGTCTCCTGCTCCCAGGCCCGCCTTTCAGACGAGGGTGGGCAGGGCCTTCGCTCCCCCACACCCCTGCACCCTCCGTGGCAGGGGAGGGGAGGGGCCGCAGGATGCTCCTGAACCCAGCAGCACATAAACCAGATCCTGCTCGCTTCTGACCCCAAGATCCTCAGGCCAAGGGGGGGACCACTGGACTTTCTGATCTCCAGGCCCTCGATGGGACTGAGCCCCGTGCTGGGACATGGGAGCGGAGGCCCGGGGAACTCCTGGAAGTGGCCCCCTTCCAAGGCGAGTGGGGACCCAGCCCCTGGGAGGCACCACATCCTCTCTACCACAGCCCCCTGCGCTGGAGTGAAGGGCGCTTGCTTCCCACCCTGGGGCCCGTCCCACCTTGGGGCCCCTTCCCACTTTCCTGACACCTGAGCGCCAGGCTTGGGGCCACCCTTGGAGAAAGCATGGCAAGCGAGCGAGAAGATGAGAGACCAGCACAGACTTGGGTGGGAGGTGACCCCTCGGCCCCATTCATTCTCACCCCCGGTGTGTGGCGTCGGCATAAAGGACACACAGACGCAGATGTGCCGCTTGCGTTTTTATTGGATGATGGTGACACTGTTCGCTCTTCTCGCTCCATCTCGTGGGCTCGTCCGTCGGGCATGGGGGGGTTTGCTCTGGTCTCGTGGGGTCGGGGGGCAGGGACCCAGCAGGGATTCGGACATTCTGTGCTCAGCGTGCTGGTTCCGGGGGGCATCTTTGGGGTCCTGGGGGCGGGGCGCGGTCTCAGGGGCCAGGGGCTCCAGCCTCAGGAGCCTCTCGCCCTCCTCCTGCGCAACTGGCTCGAGCCACCGCGGGCCGAGCCCTGGCCACGTCTCCGGCGTCTGCAGGTGCGTCGCTGGCGCCGGGGGCCGGCTGCACGCGCCCCGTAGGGCTTCTTGCGGGCACTGCGCTGGGCACGGGGCCGGGCACGGGGCCGGGCACGGGGCCGCCTCCTGTCCTCATGGATGTTGTCGGGGCTCTGGCCCTGGCCCTGGCCCTGGCTCTGGCTCTGGCTCTGGCCCTGCTCCTGGCCCTGTGTGTCCTGGAGCCAGTGGCCCTGCAGAGAGCACTGGCTCGGAGTCCTGACACAGAGTGACATCATGCTTCTCCGAAGGCCGCGCACCGCCTGGGGGGCTGCCACTGGCCGTGTTGCTGGTGAGGCCGGCCAATGCTGGTAACGTGGGTCTGGTCTGCGGGCCCTCTTTGGGGGCCTGTATATAAAGGGGGTCCCCCACTATGACCCGGCGGCCCCACCCCCCCATTGTCCCCACCCTGACCGGCCAGGCCCCAGGGAAGGACCAGGCCCCCTCAGTGCCCCCCTCGGCCTGTTTAAGCATCACCCCGGCCCCTCACATGCTCTTCTTGGGATCCCAGTCTCCAGACTCCCTCTGGAACACAGACTTCCCTCTTTCTCTCCCCAACGTCTAAGTCAAGTTTGTTCAATAAAAACAGGGACTGAGGGGCTGGAGCGATAGCACAGCAGGTAGGGCATTTGCCTTGCACGTGGCCGACCCGGGTTCGATTCCCAGCATCCCATAGGGCCCCCCCGAGCACTGCTGGGAGTAATTGCTGGGTGTGACCCAAAAAAGAAAAAAAAACGGGGGATAGAAGCAAGAGATTGATCCCCAGCACCCCAGATGGTCCCCCCGAGCACCGCCAGGAGTGATTCCTGAATGCAGAGCCAAGAGGAACGAACCCCTGAGCATCTTCAGGTGTGGCCCCCAAACGAAACCAAACCTCAAAACTGTTGAAAAGTAAACTGCCTTGGGCTGGGTGGATAGCACAGCAGGGAGGGTGCTCCAAGCTGGGTTCCATCCCCGGCATCCCTCAAGCCCTGCCAGGAGTGATCCCTGCGTGCAGAGCCAGGAGTCGGCCCTAAGCACAGTTGGGTGTCGTTCCAAAACCAATCAACAGAAAGACTTTGTCAAGCCAGAGCGATGGGACAGTGGGGAGGGCACTTGCCTCACAAATTGCTGAGCCAAGTTCGATCCCTGGCTCCCCACAGGGTCCCTCAAGACTGCCAGGAGTGATTCCTGAGCACAGAGCCAGGAGGACATCCTGAACATCACTGCCTGTGACACAGACACAACAAAAAAGCCCGTCTTGGTTCACTTCCAGGGGACCTGAGAGTGGGCTCGCAAGGGCCCAGTGAGACTCGGCACCCAGGGGGCTCAGCCCTGGCCCCCACCCGCGGCACTGACCCCTTGGGCACTGAGCCAAGAGCAAAGACCCCTGCGTGCGCTGCTGAGCATAGGCTCAAGACAGAAAAATCAGTCTGGGCATCTCCATCACCATCTTGGGGGCCAAGTGTATCCTCACTCCCTTTGGCACAGTCTTGGCCTGGGGGCTTCATCCCACTTATCTGTCCACATCGTGCCCAGTGTCAAAAGTCAACAGACTTGGAAGTGCCTTTTCCTCCAGGGGAAACAGGTGCAGAAGAGAAGCCGGCCACTTGAAGGCCACCCTGATAAGTGTCTTGGGGGCCAGAACAGCGAGGAGGGCTCTTGCCTTGTGTGCAGTCAACCCATGTTCGATCCCTGGCATCCCGTAGGGTCCCCGGAGCACCACCAGGAGTGATCTGGGGCCAGTGACCCCTGAGCATCACTGGGTGGTGACCCCCCCAAAAAAAACGTATGGGTTGGGGGTGTTCAGGTCCCCACCAAAGACTGCCCTTCTGTTCTCTGGGAACCCTCAGCCAGGATTAGAAATCAGTCAGGGCGGGTTGGATGGAGGGGGCGGGGGCGGGGGTAGGAGGGAGTCCAGCAGCCCCTGGCTCCCCCCCCCCCCCGGCCCCAGAGTGATTGTGACATGACAGTGGGGGTTCTGGAGAGCAGCCCCCCAGACGCAGAGCCGGGGCAACTCCCAGGCACACCAGGTGTCCCCAAGCTCCAAATGTGTCTGTGGGGGCTTTTGGGGACCTGAGTGGAGGGCCCCGAGGTTTGTGTAGGGCGGAAAAGGGAGGCAGAGATGCCAGCTTTGAGGGAACACGCCTTTGTGGGAAACAGGAAGCATCCTCCTCCCGTCCCTGGGGGACCCCGTCCTGGGCTGGGGCCCCAACTGAGACGCGCGAGGCGAGAACCTGCTCCCGACCCACTGCCCAACCACTTCGAGGGACCCACAGGCCCCACTCCCTCAGCCCCTGCCTGGCCAGAGAGGGCCCTTCCCTGGGGTCCTTGGGGTCCCCCCACATGGTTCTGCTTCTGCTCAAGGATCCGCTGGACAAGGAGACCCAGAGGGGCAAGAAGTGGGAGGCTGGCTGGCGTGTTTGAAGGCCCAGGTGGCGCTGAGCAGGGTCCCTGGCCTACTGTGAGCTTGGTGACCCGGACACAGAGAAGGGCTCGGCGTGCCCCCAACAGCTCAGCCCCTGGGTGGGGATGCCCAGGGGGCAGCCAAGTCACCCTGTGTCAAGGAGAGGTACTGCTCCTTCCTCTGGACAGAGGGCGCAGGGGGGCTCCTTCACAAACGTTGAGAAACTTAGGACTGAGTGGGGGGAATCTTCCACAGCCCGGTGGGGGACACATCAACCAGTGTGACGGGACAGGCTTGGGCTGGCGGGGGGGCAGGGGGGCGGCGGGATGAGCCGGAGGCGAGGGACCACTTTGGGCCACTTTCAGCCCCGCGTCAAGCCACGCATGCCGAGATCCCAGGACACGAGCCCAGGGCTGGGGCCGTCGGGGATTCCCAGCCCCTGGCCTTCCCCGGACACACACCACCCTGCACCCACACCCACACCGGCGCCAGTGCCCGCCCCGTCCGTCGCGACCCCAGAGCCAAGGACACAGAGTGAGCATTTCCTCAACGTTTATTGGCAGGCGGCATTGTTCGTCAACAGGCTCCTGCGGGCAGTGAAGGTGGCATCTTCAGGAGTGGCAGGAGGGCGGACGGGGGCGGCTTCAGGTGGTGCCGGGCTGGTGCGGGCGCTTATCTTCTGTACCGCCCATAGCGGGAGCGGCATGCTGGTGGACAGACGGGGCGAGGGGAGGGTGAGCACGGACGGAGGGACAGAGGGACGGACGGAGGACGGACCACCCCCACCCCCAGGGACGGGGTGCCCCCTCCCGCACTTCTCCTCCGCCGCCTCCTGGAGCTCCGTCTCCTCCGTCTGCGGCTCCGTCGCCTGCGGATGCAGCAGCGGCGCGGGCTGCGGCTACGGCTGCGGCTGCGGCAGCACCTGGCCATGGTGGAGGGGGGGCTGGGCCGGGGTGCTGGGGGGCAGGAGAGAGCTCTCCTGGGTGGAGCTGGCCAACCTGGGGAAGGTGGAACTTCGTGGGCTGTGAGCCCGGGGTCCCTGGGGGGCCTCTTATATCCCCCCGGGGGATTGTGACCTCACAGAGGCCCTACCTCACAGACCGGGGCGGGGGCCGGTCCACTGCACGTCCACGTGTGGAAGCTGGGGGAGGGGCGGGGAGGGCGGGGCAGGGGGCACAGATCCAGAAGGAATTGGGGGTTCAGGCAAGTGGGGGTTACTTGGCGTCCGCCTGCCTTTGGATTCACAGAATCTACCCTCGTCTAGCCTCTCTCTCTCTCTCCTTCTCTCTCTCTTCCTCTCTCCCTCTCTCTCTTCCTCTCTCTCTCTTCCTCTCTTCCTCTCTCCCTCTCTCTTCCTCTCTCTCTCTCTTCCTCTCTCTCTCTCTTCTCTCTCTCTTCCTCTCTCTCTTCCTCTCTCTCTCTTCCTCTCTCTCTTCCTCTCTCTGTCTCTCTCTCTTCCTCTCTCTGTCTCTCTCTCTCTTCCTCTCTCTCTTCCTCTCTCTGTCTCTCTCTCTTCCTCTCTCTCTTCCTCTCTCTCTCTTCCTCTCTCTTCCTCTCTCTCTTCCTCTCTCTCTCCCTCTCTCTCCCTCTCTCTCTCCCTCTCTCTTCCTCTCTCTCTTCCTCTCTCTCTTCCTCTCTCTGTCTCTCTCTCTTCCTCTCTCTCTTCCTCTCTCTCTTCCTCTCTCTGTCTCTCTCTCTTCCTCTCTCTCTTCCTCTCTCTCTCTTCCTCTCTCTCTCTTCCTCTCTCTGTCTCTCTCTTCCTCTCTCTCTCTTCCTCTCTCTCTGTCTCTCTCTTCCTCTCTCTCTTCCTCTCTCTCTCTTCCTCTCTCTTCCTCTCTCTCTCTTCCTCTCTCTTCCTCTCTCTCTTCCTCTCTCTCTTCCTCTCTCTCTTCCTCTCTCTCTCTTCCTCTCTCTCTCTTCCCCTCTCTCTCTTCCTCTCTCTCTTCCTCTCTCTCTTCCTCTCTCTGTCTCTCTCTCTTCCTCTCTCTCTTCCTCTCTCTGTCTCTCTCTCTTCCTCTCTCTCTTCCTCTCTCTCTTCCTCTCTCTCTCTTCCTCTCTCTGTCTCTCTCTTCCTCTCTCTCTCTTCCTCTCTGTCTCTCTCTTCCTCTCTCTCTTCCTCTCTCTCTCCCTCTCTCTCCCTCTCTCTCTCTCTCTTCCTCTCTCTTCCTCTCTGTCTCCCTCTCTCTCTCTTCCTCTCTCTCTTCCTCTCTCTCTCCCCCCCCTCTCTCTCTCTCTCTGGTGCCCCTTTGCTGTTCAGAGCTCCTTCCCCCTCTGCCCTGGCCCGTTTCTTAAATAAAACTTTCAGAATCGGAGGCTGGAGTGATAGCACAGAGGGTTGGGCATCTGCCTTGCATGCAGCCAACTTGCGTTCAATTCCCAGCATCCCACTGGGTCCCCCGAGAACCGCCAGGAGTCATTCCCGAGTGCAAAGCCAGGAGGAACCCCTGAGCATCACTGGGTGTGACCCAAAAAGCAAAAAAAAAAAAACTTTCAAAATCACACAGTCGCCCCAGCTTCGATCCCCGACACTCCATCGGGCTCGCCTGCCCCAAGCCTGCCAGTGATCCCAGGCACAGAGCCAGGAGTCAGCCCTGAGCACTGCTAGGTGGACCGCTCCCCCAAAAGACCCTGTCCCCACACACAACACAGAGGCCCTCCCGCCTCCATGCCCTTCCAGCCAGCCTGCAGGCCCAGGCAGACCCCAGAAGCGCAGAGAACGTGGTGGTGTGAGAGTGTGGGGCTTATTAGTGAAGATGTTGGGGTCCAGGGAAGAGGGAGGCCCTGAAGGGGCTGAGTGTCCAGAGGGAGTCCAGGGAGCAGAGCCCTTATACAGCGAGGAGGGTGTTGGCCTTGCACGCGGCCCACCCAGGTTCAGTCCCCAGCATCCCATAGGGCCCCCCGAGCACTGCCAGGAGTGACCCCTGAGTACAGAGCCTGGAATAACCCCTAAGCATCGTCGGGTGTGACCCAGAAAGTCCACCTCCCCCCCCAAAAAGAAAGTGAGGCTAGAGTCCAGAGTGATAGTACAGTGGGGAGGGCATTTGCCTTGCACACGGCTGACCCGGGTTCAATTCCCAGCATCCCATAGGGTCCCTCGAGCACTGCCAGGAGTGATCCGAGTGCAGAGCCAGAATAACCCCTGAGCACTGCTGGGTGTGACCCGCCCCCCTCAAAAATAGGTGACTCCATGTCGGGGTAGGGATGTCCAGTGCCCAGTTCAGGGCCAGCACCTGGTGTGGGAGTCCCAGAAATGTCGGAGGAGGAGCGATCTCCGAATTACAGACGGGGGTGGGGGGATCGAACCCAGAACTCCCGCCCAGAGAGCCCGTACTTGGCCAGACGAGTGCCTCATCTCCATCAAAGCCAGTTGGTGTCTGTTTGGGGCCGCGCCCAGGGGTGCTTAGGACTGACTCCTGATCAGAGGTTACTCCTGGCCGTGCTCTGCAGGCCATGCGAGGTGCCAGGGATGGAACCAGGATCCAGTGGGGGCTGGCACCCACGGGCCCACGGAGCCCATCTTATAAATGACTTTCTGGGGAGGGTGTTGCCCCCACCGTGCTCATGGCCCCGGGGTTGTCCTCACTCGTCCAGCCCTGCAGGCCGGAGGTTTTGGTGCTGGGGGACCCAGTGCCCCTGTAGGGGTGCAGGGAGGCCACTGGCAGGCAACCACACATATGTGGGTTTGGACCGAAGACCGTCATCCTTTTATTTTACTTGTTTTATCTTTTTTTGGATGGGAAGGGGGCGGCGGGAGCCATGCTCAGGGCTTACTCCTAGCTCTGTGCTTGGAGGTTGCTCCTGGCAGTGCTTGGAGGACCACATGGGGTGCCTCTCCTCGAACCTGGGCTAGCACCTCCCCCCTGTCCCATGTCCCATGTCTCTGGCCTCATCACTATCCTGCTGTGTAAGTGTTGGCAGAGCTGAAGCCCCGGGGGAGAGTGGTACCCCCAAGCCCAAGGCCCTGAGTCCACCCCTGTCCCAGAGGAAGCCCGGCTAGGGCAGGGCCAGTGCGCCAGGGGCTGACCGGGGGTGCAGGCCGGCCATCCAGCCCTTCTGGGGGTTTTATGCAGCATCTACTCAGCACCAGGCCTGGGCCAGGGCCGTGAGAGGGGGTGGCCCCTTCTGCCATCACTGACCCTCCGGTGGAGCGTTGCCTGCCGTTTACGGCTGAGCTGGTCGCAGGAACCCGGGTGTCCCCGAGAGCACTGCCTCTGTGGGTCACATCCCCGTGTGCTGCAGAGAACATGGAAGCCGGAGGGACCCGGCCCAGGGGGCAGTTGAGGGGCTGGAGCGGGGGCTGGGACTGGGGGCTGACAAAAGCCTTCGGCCCCCGGGGCCTTGGGGGCCAGGAGAGCGCTGGGGGAGCACAGTGCAAGGGGTGGGCCTTCCCCTCCCATTAGTGGAGGAGACGGGGGTTGCAGGGAATTGGTGCTAAGCTTGATGGGGCAGTGTTTGTGTTGGGGGTCACTGGTTACGGCCCTAGTGGTGTCCCAGCTGCCCACTGAGTGTTTCTCTGCCTCCTCCTGGAGTCCCAGTTTTGGAACATAACCTTGGTGCACGGCGGTGGTCCTGGCTGAGCACCGAATCCCTCAGCAACCCTCTCGCTATTTTGCACACAGAGCATGGGCTGCCCTCGTCCAGATCTGAAACTGGGGGACCGTGTGCATCTGGGGTCTGGGGTGGGGGCACCAGGGACCAACCATGCGATGCCAGGGATCATACGCGGGCCATTGAGCTTGGTCCCCCCGCACCAGGACTTTTGTACCTCTACGGGCAGAACCCAGCACTGAGCTCACCACTGGGCTTCCTGTCATGAGCAACCCAGTGCTGTGCCCGGAGGCCCTGGACCTGTGAGGTCACACCCGTGAGGTCACAATGCCCCCCCCCACCCCGTCATCTGGAGCGAGGGACCAAGTCGGCCCTGGAGGCCAGGGCGGGGGAGGGGTGGCCGGTGCCCCGGGGACGGTGTGGGCCTGTAGGTGACCCTGTGTCCCCCACACTCGGGGCGTCTGGTCTGTAGATCTCCCCGATGCAGAGCAGAGGGTCTGGTGCAGGGCGAGGGGGGACATCACCTCAGCACCTCTCAGGGGGACGAGCCAGTCACACTCGAGGCCATGGGCCGGTGCGGGGAGTGTCCCTATCATGCAGCCAGAAAGTCATCATTAAGAGAAACGGAAGTGCCTGCCCCCGTTTGGGACTCTTGCCCTGGCCCATAAACTTTTTCTTCTTTTGTTTTCTCTTCTTTGCTTTTCAGGTCACACCCTGCAATGCTCAGAGGTTAATCCTGGCTCTGCACTCAGGAATTACTCCTGGCAGTGCTCAGGAGTCCATATGGGATGTTGGGAATAAACTTTTTCTTTCTTTTTTTTTTTTTTTTTTTTGGCTTTTCTTGGGTTTACACCCAGCACTGCTCAGGGCTTCCTCCTGCTTCTGTGTTCAGGGCTCACTCCTGGGGGGTGCTCATGGCAGCACTGGGGGTGGCGGGGACCAGACCCGCCTCTGGCACCTGCGAGGCGAGTCCCTCCCCCCCAACACTGTGCTGTGGCTCTGACCCATTTCACTCCTTCTTGCCTGTGGCTGGCTTTTGGTTTGGGGGTCACAGCCAGCAGTGCCCAAGACCTCCTCACGGCTCACTCGTGACTCAGGTCTCCCTCTGGGGGTGCTGGAACTGAATGGATGCCTTGGGGCCTGGGAGCTCGCCCTGCCCTGGGGAGGGGCGTCTTTCCCTGTGCCCCATCTGGGTCCAAGTGGTCCCGCCCCATCACCACATGACTTGACTGCTCCGGGTGGGTGCCCCGGGCCTGCCTTTGGGAGCTGGTGCAGGTGTCTCTTGCCTCTGACGCCCACCCTACACCCCATCATCGTGTGTGTGTGGGGGGGGGGGCTGGACGTCTGTTCTGGGCTCATCCAGTCTGTTTCCTGTCCTAGATCTCCAGGGACCCCCGCACTTTTGTCAGAGGGGGTCCGGGACCCAGGCACGGGCTGGCACAACGGGAGCCTAAAGAAAGGTGAGCTCAACCCACACCCTCCCCCCCCCACCCCTTCCACTCCCCTGTCCTCATCCAGCCCCCCAGTGCTGCCTGGACTCCCACCAGATCCCGGAGCCGGGCTCCGAGACCACCTGGGTCAGGCACCGAGGACCGAGGGGAGCCCGGATGGGAGAGACGGGAGAGGCAGGAAGGGGACAGAGACTAGAGGCGGGGAATGGAGAGAAGGGGAGATGGAGAGACAGGGAGAGAGGAGAGAGAGAGAGAGAGAGAGAGAGAGAGAGAGAGAGAGAGAGAGAGAGAGAGAGAGAGAGAGACAGGGAGACAGAGAGACGGAGATGGAGAGGCGGGGAGAAGGGTCCCGGTGGTCCCAAGCTTCTTGCAGGAAAGTTACCCCTTAATATGAAAGGCTGCAGAGGTCAGAGGTGGAGCTGGCAGGGGCAAGGGTGGACAGGCAGAGGCCGAGGAAAGGATTTGAGGACACAGTGGTGCGGTGGGGGGGGCACAGCCTCCCATCGTCTGAGTGACCCAGGCTGCTCCCCTAACCCCAAGGACCTTTTATCTGCTTGTGGGAACCTCCTGCCGGTTCCCAGCTCAGAGGCTGGTGCGCAGAGCCCTGGGGATTCATCACGAGCACTGGGGGGAGGGGTCTTGTGAAGTGGGGGCGCCGGGAGAGATCCGGGAGCCGGCCAGAGAGAACGGAGTCTACCGCTGGGCGTCAGGAGGTAGGAGGGGCGCCCGCAGAGGGAGGATGCCCCGGGAGGCCTGGTAGGGCTGCTTTGGTGGCATTGTCTGTTTATTTTGGGGCCACACCCGGCGGTGCTCAGGGCTAACCTTGGCTCTGCACTCAGGAGTCACTCCTGGTAGGCTCGGGGGACCCTCTAAGGTGCCAAGGATTGAGCCCTGGTCGAAGACGGCATGCGAGACGAATGCCCTCCCCGCTGTGCCATCGGTCCAGCCCGTTGGTATCATTTTGTTTGTCTGTTTGGTTGCGTTTGCGGCTGGATTTGGGGCGGCTTGCTGCTAGGGCGTCGGGCAGTTGGCCTCCGGGCTTGCGGTTTGATCTGTGTGCTTATAGGTGCGGCTCTGGCCAGGCGTGGGAAGACTCGGCTCCGACGGGCTGGTGGCTGGATTTGGTGAGTTTGGGTGAGACACGGCTCTGGAAACGGGGGAGCAGGGCCGGAGCAAGAGGGAGGCAGGGACGGTGTGGCTCTGAGGGGACGCTGGTACCCCAGAAGGGGGTCCCCACCGGGGATAGGCCCCCTGTCCCGGTGAGAAGGAACGGGGAGAGCTAGACGGGATGAGCACAGATTCTCACATCGGAGCTCCCCCACCCCCGAAAAATACATGCCAGGAGTCGCCCCCAAGCACAGAGCCTGTCCAGCCCTGCGGCACCACCAGATGCGGCCCCACTCGCCTCAAAAAAGTAAAGTAAAGTAAAGTAAAGTAAAGTAAAGGCCCTCCCGTTGATCATCGATTTGCTCGAGCGGGCCCAGTAACGTCTCCATTGTGAGACTTGTTGTTACTGTGTCTGGCATATCGAATACGTCACGGGGAGCTTGCCAGGCTTTGCCGTGCGGGCGAGAGACTCTCGGTAGCTTGCCGGGCTCTCCGAGAGGGGCAGAGGAATCGAACTCGGGTCGGCCATGTTGGCCGCGTGCAAGGCAAACGCCCTACCGCTGTGCTATCGCTCGCCTCAAAAAAGAAAGAAGTGAATTTTTGTTGTTCTGTTTGACCGAATGTAAAAGACCATCTTTAATTTTTTTCCTGCTTTTTGGCTCACACCCTGCAGTGCTCAGGGCTGACTCCTGGCTCTCTGCTCAGTCATCACTCCTGGCAGGCTCGGGACCCTATGGGGTGCTGTGGGGTGAAGGGTCCTGATTGGCCGTGTGCCAGGCAGATGCCCTGCTGTGGTAGTGGCGCCCCCATCCCCCCACCCCCCCATCCAAAGAGCGTCTCTCTTTTTTGTTTTTGCTTTTTGGGTCACACGCGGCGATGCTCAGGGGTTCCTCCTAGCTCTGGACTCAGGAATTACTCCTGGTGGTGCTCGGGGGACCCAATGGGATGCCAGGGATCAAACCCAGGTCGACCGCGTGCATGGCAAATGCCCAACCTGTTGTACTATGGCACCGGCCTCCAAAGAGCGTCTTGAAGGGGCCACCCACCGCTGCAGAACTGAGCTGCTTCTCATCTTCACGGGAATACGGACGCGTCCGTGCCGACAACTCAGGTCTGTACTCAGGGTCCCAGCCGGGGGAGCAGAGCCACACAGTCCTCACATCACAGTTGTGTTTTGGAAACGACCCCCCCCCCCCATCCACACACCAGCAGGGGCCACAGTTCCTGGCCCCTGGTCCATTGGGCTGCCTGCACGGAGCAAGGACAGGGCAGGGTGACCTGGGGTATTAACGGGAGCTACTTTGCTATTATTATTATCATGACTGTTATTATTATTTGGTTTGGAGGCCTCACCCGGTGATGCTCAGGGCTTACTCGTGGCTCTGGCTTTATTTAAATCCCTCTTGGCAGTGTTCAGGGATGTCTGGGATGTCGGGGATGAAAACCGGGTTGGCCACATGCAAGGCCAGCGCCCTCCGTGCTTCACTGTTACTCCATCCCTCCGAGTTCGGTTCTTCGTGTGCTGTGCTTGGTCTCCCAAGTGGATCTCAGGAGGCCGGGGGGTCCCCGGGGGCCCACCTCAGCCAGTCGGCCGAGGACCAGTGCAAGAGCCCCTGGTGAGGGCCGCCCGGCTCCTCCCAGCCCCCCCTCACCCCAGTTCTGCCTCTGGCCTCTTTGTTGCTTTCAAGCCACGCCCAGCAGTGCCGGGGGTCCCTTGGGTGCCAGGGGTTGAGCCCCCTAACCTCCCGCACTCAGAATCTGCGTCCCAGATCGCGGAGACCTCGCTCCAGCCCCCCTTTGTTGTTTTTTTTTTTATAATTTATTTCTTTATTGAATCACTGTGGGAAAAGTTACAGAGCTTTCAGGTTTAGGTCTCAGTTATGTAGATAACAAACACATTTCCCTTTACCAATGCTTATTTTTAACCGCGAACCCCAATAGAACCCCACCTCCCACCCCTCCCAATTCCTGTGAGGCAGATGAGTTCTAGTTAATACTCTATCTACTTTGACTAGATACATTGTTTCGATAGAAGATGCACCATTATTGTTTAGAGTTTACGACCCCCCCTCCCCAATCAGACATGCTGAAACAGCGTTGTGAAATGATTTGCTTTCTACAACTTGGTTTAAGAATAAAATGATGTTGGTTTTGGATTTCTGCTGTTTTACTTATTAACCCTGGAAGTATTTCTATTAAAAGTTAGATAGTTAAGAGATTGGTTTCTGTGCTCTGGAGTCGTGGCCGTGCCGGAGAGCCGCTCGTGGGGGGCAGCTGGTGACCTCGGTCGGGCGTGAAGGACGGCCCAGAGTGCCCCCCTTCCCATGAGGCCCCTGCCGCCCCCCCACCCCCGGCTCAGACCTGCTGTCCACAAGGCTCCCGTGCGGCCGCCATCTTTCTTTCCAGAGAGGATTGGGCGAATGGGGCAACACCCTTTCCCCTCCGGGCAGGCATGCTGGCGCGGTTTAACACATAGTCCATTTGCTTTTCTGCTCCAAGCGGGTGGCTCTCTGTGTCCAGCCCCCCTTTGAACTTTCTCTTATACACATGAGTGGAAAGACTTTGGGGCGAATTTATTCAAATCTGTGTGTGTGTGTGTGCGTATGCGTCCGCGTGTCCATGTGCACATCCGTGTATGTGTGTGTGTCCATGTGTGTGTGCATGTGTGCGCATCTGTGTGTGTGTCCGTGTGTGTGTGTGCGCGCATGTGTGTGTGTGTTGTGTGTGTGTGTGTGTGTGTGTGAGCAGACCCCACCCTCCTGTCCGGGAGGCTGTAGGCACTGCCAGGGAAGCCCCGGCACTTATCCCGTGTGTGGGAGGGCAGGGGTGGGTCAGTTTGCAACCAGCAGGACGCAGGGTTTACTCCAGGCCGTGCTGGGGGCATCGGGGGAATCCCAGGTCCTGCTCACTGAGCACATGCCCCCCGGAGCTAGAGAGACAGTACAGTGGGCAGGTGTGTGCCTGCACACCGCCAACCCAGGTTCCATCACCAGCGTCCCCTGAGCCCACCAGGCGTGACCTCTGAGCACAGAGCCAGGAGTAAACCCTGAGCACCACCACGTGTGACCCCAAAAACCAAAAAGGAAGAAGCTTATGCTCCAGCCTGTTGAGTGATCTCTCTGGCCCCAGCGATGGTATTCAGAAAAATCTGAATTTTTTTAAAATTTAGGGCCACAGAGACAAAACGGGAGGAGGCACGTGCTTTTCATACAGTCGCCATGTCTGTGACCTGACTCAAGTCCCTGGCACCTCATCTGATCCCTGAACAGGGCCAGGGGCCAATCCTGAGCACTGGGCCAGGGGTAGCCCCCGAGCCTTACCAGGTAGCTCAAACCACGCCCCGCTCCAAAGTGAAATATATTGCTCCAGATAAAAACCAGCTTGGGGGTCTGACTTTCTCCTTTATCTGACAGACGATGATGGCCAAGACGCCCCCAGACACCCACCTAGCAAAGGTGTCATCTAGAACGTTCCTGCTTGGCATGGTTTGCTAGATGGGCTGTTTGGGGGTCTGGGAAGGAGCGAGGCTTTCCCCCGGATAAATGAATGTTGATTGTATTCCCAGGTGCCCCGGAAGGACCAAACTGACCCGTGAGATTCTACCATGTGGAGAAACTCGGCTTTCAGGGATGTGGCAAATTTGTCATTCCCAAAGGGAAAAAATTTTAGGAACCGGAGTCATGGCAGGTAGGGCCCTTGCCTTGCATGTGGCTGGCCGGGGTTTGATCCCCAGCCCCCCAGGTGGTCCCCAGAGCACTGCCAGGAATGATCGCTGAGCGCAGAGCCAGGAGGAAGCCCTGAACATGGCTTGGTGTGCCTCTCCCAGCCCGACCCCTGCCACCAACCTGCAAACAAAAATGCAAAAATTTAAAAAGCCCTGTGTGGACAAACAAACAACAAACAAACAAATAAAATCAGTATTTTTTGCACCCAAAGCTTAAGACTTAAGACTAGGGACATGGGCAGTTGGCTGGGATGTGGGCTCCACCCGGCTCTGGAGCCTGCCAGAGGGTGGTGGGGGGAGGTGGGGGGAGGGGCCACTCTTGGGGACATGGGGGCGTGGACTCACTCGCACCCCTGTCCTGCAGCCCAGAGAACATAGAGCTGAACTTGGTCACCCCCTTCCCCGGTCGCCCCCAAATGCCCACGCGTGGGAGACTCGATCCACAGATCGGACGTCCGTGGTGCCTGGGGCCAACTGTCTCTGCGGGTCCCTGGCCGGTGGGCGCTGGTGCTTCGAGCAGGCGGGGCTGGGGTCCATCCCTGGACAGCCTGAGAACAGCGCGTCCCTTCTGGGATGTAAATATTATTCTTGGAGGACTCGGAGAGCCTCGGCCAGCCGCCCTCCCCGGGGATAAAGGTGCGTGGCAGGAAAGTGAAACCAAGAAACCGCCGCCCGAGGCTCGCTTTCACTTTCCTGGGCCACCCGCCGCCCGTCTGTCTGGGGGCAGCGCCGCTTCCCGCTTCCCGGAGGCCAGGGCGAGAGTCTTAGGGGAGGGGTGACCGTGACCTTCCCCAGCCCCACCCTGCCCCACCCCTCCAGCAACCCTGCCCTGACTCCCGCTGGCTGTGGCTCCGTGGCGGGAGGTTCCCTCCTGGGACCCTCGGTGGCCGTCCCTGGGGGCCGGGGGTGGGGGCGTCGAGGGGCTGGAGGCTTCCAGGGCTCCTGCGTGCCCAGAATCTGTCTTCCGACTTTCCTGGTCACTTCACTCTCGGAGGGTGCGGGGTGGGGGGGGCCTCTCTTGCACCCCCAGCGAGTGGGTGGGGGGCCTGTCCCCAGCTAGGATGGGGGGTGGGCACTTGGCTGGATGGGCTATCAGCCCCCTGCAAAGAAAGGGACCCTCGGTTTTCCAGCCTGCACCTCTGTCCAGCCCCTTTGCGTTTGGGGATGGATTTGGAGAAGGGGCTGGTGGCCTGGGACAACCCCCCCCCCCAAAAAAAACACCGCTGCCCCCCCGGGGGGGCTCCTAGAAGGCCAGAGCTGAGCCCTGCCTGAGGGTCGCCCTGTTCTCTCGTCTGGAAACCGAGGCAGCGCAAAGGACATAGGTTTGGGAGACACTGAATGGGACAGACTCTCAGCCGACCCTCCCCCAGCACCCCTCCCCCCCCCACAGCCCCGCCCCCCCCCCCCCCCCCGGGTTCCAGGACCGAAGATCACATTCCTTCCCTCCTGGCCCCCCCATCCCAACCCCCAACCCCCAGCCTTTCCTTACCCACTTACCTGGTTCCGGAAGGCTCTCTGGAGTTGCTCTGTCCTGGCCCTTGGTTTGCCCTGGTGGGGCCTTGGGGGTGTCCGGGAAGCGTCTCTCTCACAGGGGCAGCCCAGCAGCCGGCCTCCCCGAGAGTGGCCTGTCCCTGATGCCCCCCCCATCGCTCAGATACCAGTGGACATCCCCGCCGCCCACTCCCTACCAGGAACCAGGCACAGCCACCGGGCGTTCAGGGCACAATCAGGTTCGGAGGAAACATTCAGTGGGCACGTCCTTCCAGATGGAGAGGGGCTTGCCCCTGCCCGGGGTGGGGGGCGCCCCAGGGAGTGGAGGGGGTGTTGCAAGGGCTGCAGGCCGTCTTGGTGGTAAGAGCAGACTGAGAAGCTGCCTGGGTGCCTTCCCCACCCCCCCAGGAGTGACCCCCGAGCGTGAACTCAGCCAGGTGTGGCCCCAGAGAGACAATGTGGCCCCCTGCTGGTTCTGGGCCTGGGGGCCCAGGCATTGGCCAACCCGAGGTTGGGGCTAGGCTGCAGGCTGAGAGCTGCCTCCTGGAGCTGGAACAATAGCACGGCAGGTAGGGCGTTTGCCTTGTACACACGCAGCCGACCCGGGTTTGGGTTCGATTCCCAGCATCCCATAGGGTCCCCTGAGCACTGCCATGAGTCATTCCTGAGTGCAGAGCCAGGAATAACTGCATCGCCGGGTGCGACCCAAAAAGCAAAAAAAAAAAAGAGAGAGAGAGAGAGAGAGAACTTCCTCGTAGGTGTGGGGTGGGGGGTTCATCTAAGAGGACCTGAGAAAACTGAAATTTTGGCCGGGGGTTGGGGGGAGAAGCACAAGGAGCTCTGGGCTCTGGGAACACATGTGGTCAGCAGCTTGGAACCAGACTGGGCCCGTGAGAGACCAGGGCGGTGACACCGGGGGCGGACGGGAGGAACCCACGAGCACCCCGGTCCGTTCCCCCAGGGGCCCTGTTTCGAGTCCGTTACAGGTTTAAGTGCCCTTCAGCCCCTAAGAGGCCCTGAAAGCTGGGGCCCATGGGCCCGGACCTGCATGGCCCACGTCCTGGGGGTCTCCTAGGGGACCCCGTCCTGGCCCCCATGACCCACGCCGAGCTGCCCAGAGCCGGGGAGACGCAGGTCTGTGCCACCTGCCCACGGCTCCCTCTGGCACTGGTGCCCGTGAGGTCCCCGCTACAGTCACCCCAGGTGGACGCAGGGGGGACTCTGCATCGCCCGCCCTGCCTGGTCCCGTGAGCACCCCCAGGAGTAGACCCTGAGCACTGCACCACCGGATGTACCGCCTCAGAAAACAAAAGGCGGGTCCAGCTCAGGGGTCCCCAGAAGCAAGGGCAGAGAGGAAGACGCGTGTACTGTGGCCCAGTAGGACAGCAGGTGGCCATCCCCCAGGAAGGGCCTGGCCTGCCCCTGGGAGGGCGAGCAGGTGTCCGAGCCGGGGGCCAACCCAGCCCCGTGCTGCCCCACGCTGTGGCATCCCGACCCGGCTGGGGGTGTTGGGGGGCAGTTAGGGCTTCCTGAGGAAAGAGTTTTGCCTTTGCAGGAAGAAAAGACTGGGCAGATGTGCTTGCAGCTCCTGAGCTTCCAGAAACAGAGAGAGAACAGCCAGGCACGGGCTTTGCAAAAGGCTGCCCGTGCAGAGAGGCAGACGCGTGTACTGTGGGGTTCGGCATCCAAGCCGGGTTCGACCCCCGGCACCGCCTACGGTCTCTCCACCTGTGCTGCCCGGAGTCAGCCCAGACCACAGCCAGGTGGTCTAATAACCTAACAACCGCCTCCCCCGCCCGGAGCCGGGCACAGCTGTCCTCCTCATGGTCTGTGGATTCCCCCCAGGGAGCAGGTGGGCAGGCCGCGTCCCGGGGGAGATGCTACCCCCACGCCCCCCTCCTCCATCCTGGGGCGGCTCTTCTTCCTGGGGCGCCGCCGGTCACGCAGCTCTCCGGGAAGGGTCCCCCGCGAGGCAGAGGCCCAGCCGGAGCAGCTGCGGAGCCCAGAGGGAGGCCGGACACGCGTGGGCCAGCCGTGACTCAGGTGGTCCCGGGAGCGCGAACCCAGAGGTGGTTCTCACCGGGCTGGGCCGCCTCCCCCTTCCCCACTTCCACTTTCTGTTTCCATCCTGCGGGGCACTGAGGCCCAGCCCCACCCCTGCACCCGAATGGCACCGGCTGGTGCTCTGAAGCCTTTCCAAGCCCCAGATAAGAAATGTCCCTTGTCTCTGCAGGTCAAAAACCACACCTCAGCAGTGTGTGTGTGTGTGTGTGTGTGTGTGTGTGTGTGTAATCTCAGGGTGCAGAGCCCAAGGGCATGGTGACCTGCACAGCCCACGGGGCCCCCACAAAGAAGGGGGATGCCTCAGGGTGGTGCCAGGGATGAAAACAGTGTCAGCCCCTGGCAAGGGCAGTGCCGTGAGTTCTGTGCTCGCTCTCTCAGGTCCTTGGACAGCACTGCAGGACAGCGAGGCAGACGGCCCAAGATGACCAGGACGGGCACCCCGAGATGACCAGGACAGACACCCCGCAACATGGGTCATTGGAAGTCAGGTTGAGGCCCTGGAGACCCCACATGACTAAAAAAGTCGTGGAAATCGGGGGCCTCTCCCTGCCCCCCAGAATGGCTGTGGTTTTATTCCTCTGTACAGGGCTGCACCTGGCAGTGCTCAGGGAGTGGGGGTGGCTCCTGGCGGGGCTCATGTGGCATGGGGGTGCTGAGGCACAGCAGAGCATGGACTCGGGGCCAGGGCCACACTCCAGTCTCCATTTTCTGAGGGAGAAAGACCCCCGCCCCCCACCCCGCCGCAGACCCTCTGAAGCGCCTGTGAGCCCCACCCTCTCCGGGAAGCCCCGCTTCCTACCCGCCCGGCCCCCACCCTAGGCAAGCATACTTGCTTCTATTTCTATTTTGTTTTATTAAGTTCACTGAGTCGCATAGGGAGGGGCTGGATTATTTTTCCCCTCCTCCAAGACACAAGCTCCTGCCCCCCTCCCCCGCCCCCACCTCTTCCCCTCCCCAGGAGGCCGGGAGGAGGGGGAGGAGGGAGGGAGGGGCTGCCTTTTCCCTCTGAAGCCTTTGGATGCTTGGGATTTTTGTTTCAATCACATGCATGCGTTATTACCATGTGGGGGGGGAGTGACTCTTTCCCCCCGCCCGCAAAGAAGAAGCTCTCAACCTGCCGGGGTTTATTCCGGGAGATTTAGGGGAGAACTCCTTCGGGGCACATCTTCGAAGATGAAAAGCGACCTTCCAAGAGAGAAGATGGAATTCAGAAAACGATTTGGGGGCCAGCAGGTACAGGACAGTGGGTCAAAGCCCTTGCCTGGCATGCAGTCAACCTGGGTTCAATCCCCGGCCCCTCGTATGGTCCCCCGAGCCCTGCCAGGAGTGATCCCTGAGCACAGAGCCAGGAGTCAGCCTGAGCACTGCGGAGATAGGAAAGAAGGGGGGGGGGGAAATGGGAAGAATTGATTAGGGAGCTGAGGCTGAGTGGGCGCTGGAGCAAGTCCCTTCCCTGCCCCCTGTCCAGTCTTCCTCTGACCTAGTGGCTGTGACACCCATGATGTTTGCACTGACCCTGGCTGACAGGGCATGGCTGGTGGTGGGCCCTGAAGGGCAGCTGGATCCTGTCCTGTCCTGCAGCTGAAATGCCGGTGGGCAGGGAAGCCAGCGAGAGGCGCCCTGGGGAGCCCCCTCTGTGACTGCCGGCAGAGCAGGCGGCAAGGGCCGGGCAGGAGGCCAGGCTGGGCTTCCACAGCTGGCCCTATGGGTGACCGGGGCAGGAGGGGACGTGGGTGCCAGTCAGACTCCCTTGTCCCCCCCAGGCGCCTCCCTGCGGGCGGCCTGTCACCTGGCGCTGGCTGGTGGGTGCCCACATGGGTGCCAGGTTGTCTGGTCAGGATGCCAGGGTTGAGGACAGGCGGGGCCGGGGGACTCGTTTTCCCTCCCCAGCTGCCCATGGACACCGGAGGGGGCGGGGGTGTCCAGGCTGGACTTGTCACCAAGTGACACCTGTCTTCGGAGGAGGAGGAGCCTGGGGACAGGGCGCAGGGACAGCAGCCAAGGGGTGTGGCCACTTCTTAGAATTCCTCAAGTTCCAAGAGTCCCCTGGGGAATGTGGGAACCAGATGGGGCCTTCGTCCTGGTCCTGGGCTTGGGAAAGGGGCCCGTGGGCAGGGGCTCTACCTGGACAGCGCCCGCACCCGAGCCAGCCATGGTGGAGTCTTTCTCCTGGGCATCATGCCAGGCCGAGTTGGAGAGGCGGGGGGGGGCGGGGGGCAGCCCGGGGGAACCCCTGAGTCCCATCCTGGTGTGAGGAGGCCGGAGTCACCCAAGGGGACGGGAACCGGGTGGTGGAGCCCCCTCAGCCCTGCCCCGGCAGTGTTCAGGGCTGATTCCTGGCTCTGTGCTGTTGGGTGTGGGGGACCATACAGGATGCCGGGGGTCGAACCCAGGTCGGCTTCGTGCCAGGCAAACGCCCTTTGCTACTGTTCCCCTCTGCAGTTTCTTTTTCTTTTTTTTCCAAAATGTTTCTTTTTTTATTGTAAATTTAATCATTTTCTCTTTTAATGACTCAATCTCATTGGAAGGGCAGTCACACGGTCAGGGTCTCCCGTTGTTCATCGATTTTCTCGAGCGGGCCCAGTAACGTCTCCGTCGTGAGACTTGTTGTTACTGTGTTTGGCATATGGAATACGTCACGGGGAGCTTGCCAGGCTCTGCCGTGCGGGCGAGATACTCTCGGTAGCTTGCCAGGCTCTCCGAGAGGGGCGGAGGAATCGAACTCGGGCCGGCCATGTTGGCCGCTTGTAAGGCGAACGCCCTACCGCTGTGCTATCGCTCCAGTCCTCTTTATTTTCTTTACTTTTGGGGTCATACCCGGAGATGCACAGGGGTTCCTCCTGGCTCTGCACTCAGGAACTACTCCTGGCGGTGCTCGAGGGACCCTATGGGATGCTGGGAATCGAACCTGGGTCAGCTGCGTGCAAGGCAAACACCCCGCCTGCTGTGCTATCGCTCCGGGCCCCTCCCCGCCCCCACACCCTCTGGAGTTTCTGAGCCTCCGAGATTGGTCTCTGTGAGCTTCACGGGCACATGTGTGCATGTGTGTGTGTGTGCATGTGTAAGAGCTTGGGTACAAGACCTGCTGGGTCATGTGAAGGGGCCCAGCCATGCTTGAGTGTTTCCCTCATGGCATGTGTATCCGTGTGTCCGTGTGTGTGTGTGTGTGTGTGTGCGCGCCTTGGGGGTGGGGGCAGATAAGTGTGAGTCACTGCAGTCCAGGTCAACCTGGGGGTGTCTGGACGCCTGTGTGTGTGCTGCGTGGGTGGGAGGCCTGCCATCTCGGCCGGCTGGGTGCCGCGCAGGTCTGGGTAGAGGCATGTGCCTGTGTGTTCATGGTGGTGTGCTCAGGTTTTCACGCTCAGGCAGCCAAGGTGGAAGCAGAGGACCCGGAGACGCGGCGAGGGCCGAGTTCAGTCGGGCCCAATTCAGGTGGGGAGATGCTCTGCTTGGGAAACGGAAGGATGGGGCAGGGCAGGAAGCCAGGAAACGGGATGTCTGTCAGCAGGAAGTGTGGGACAGGTGGACAATCTCCAGTTCTGTCCTCTTTACGAGGGAGACGTACTGGGTCACGACACCCGGTACTGGGTTACGACAGGTAAGCGGAACAGCTGGAGCAAGAGCAGAGCGGGGAGGGCGCTTCCCTTGCACATAGCCAACCCGGGTTTGAGCCCCGGCATCCTATCGGGTTCCCAAGTACCTCTCGGAGTAACTCCCGAGTGCAGAGCCAGGAGGAGTAACCCACGGGCATTGCCAGGTGTACCCCCACCAAAAAGTCTCCCCCCGAAGAAGACAAGACAGAGGGCCAGAGCTCTGGACAGCGGGTGACACTAGCCTTGCACACGGCCAATCGGGTTTCCAGCAACAGACGTGATCCCCGAACCCCTCCAGAGCACAGAGCCGGGATAAGCACTGAGCACTGCTGGGTAGGGCCCAAAGCTCCTCCCCCCGTACAAGTAAACCCACAACAGCACCAACAGAGACGTGCGGGGTGGGCTGCTCCCAGGCCGGGGGAGCACTTGTCTCTGAGAGTCCCTCCCGCACACCCCGGGCCTGTGGCCAGGCGCTTTCCCGGGAGCCGTTCTCCCTAACCTCCCCACCCCGCCCCGTCCCGCCGTGCACGCATGACCCTGTGTGTGCACACGTGTGTGTCTCTCGTGCGTGCGTGTGAGTTTTGCTTTCACATTTACTGCTGCTCAGTGGCTCCGATTCCCGTAAGTCTCGTGGCCTGGTTTCCAGGAGACCCGGCCCAGCCGGGTGGTGGGCACAGCCAATGGTACCCGGCCAGCTGCGGCTTCCCCTTCTTGCTCCCCTGACCGCGGCGGAGGGGATGCAAATGAGGCGGGACATCTGGTCCCCGGCCCAGCTGCAGCGGAGGCCCTGGCGGCAGAGGGAGCCGGGCTGCCCCCTGGGGACCAGCCTCGCAGGGGTGTCCCTGCACCTGCCCTTTCTCCTGAGGCGCTGGGCAAGGCGGAGGGGCGCCGTGGACACTCGGCCACTAGTGGGGCAGCCCTGGGAGCACCCGACTGTTGCCCCAAGAGTCATCCACACGCGGAAAAGACAAACAGCAGGGGCTGGAGTGATATCACAGCGGGCAGGGCGTTTGCCTTGCACGCGGTCGACCCAGGTTCGATTCCCAGCATCCCACAGGGTCCCCCAGCAGCCCCAGGAGTGATTCCTGAGTGCAGGGCCAGGAGGAACCCCTGTGCATCGCCGGGTGGGACCCAAAAAGCAAAAAAGCAAACAAAAGAGACGTAGCAATAGTTTTTCTGTTCCATGCAGGCATCACGCTGGGCCGCAGGGGAGTGTGCCTGTGCTTAGCATTTATTCCTGGGGTTGGGTGGGGGTTTGGGCCACACCCGGCAGTGCTCAGTGCTGACTCCCAGCTCAGGAGTGACTCCTGGTGGGGTTTGGGGGACCCTGTGCAGCACCGAGTGTGGAGATGGGGTCAGCCGTATGCCCGCTGCATGCCCGGCCTGGCCTGTGCAGACCCCCCATCCCCAGCGATGGGCAGTGGGTCCCAGCATTTCAGTTCCATCTTGTGGAAGGAAGGATGGCGGGAGGGTCACTTGGTGGGAGGAGGAATTCAAGTCAGGAAGTGGGGGACTCAGTCTGGGGGGTGGGGGTGGGTGGGTGGGGTGAGGCTTGGCGCAGGATGGAGAAATTGAGGGAGACCCCCGCATCAGGTCTGCCTGGTTCTGTGGGTCCCTCGGGAACGGGGTGACAGGCAGAACCTGGCCGGGCTCAGATCCCCCAACAGGGGTGCTGGCAGCCCCCCAAATGGGTTGTCACCCTGATGCTGTCACCCCTTCTCGGGAACCGGGGAGTGGGTGGAGACCGGCCCGTCAGCCCCACCCTGCAGTGACTGGTGGCAGTGACTTGTCCCAGCTGTCATCCGCCCTCTGGCCCTTCCTCTGCCTGCAAGCCCACCCTGCCCACCCCCCTGGGGCTCAGACGGAGCATCCCCAGCCAAGGAAGCAGACAAAGACCCTCTCCCCATCCCTCCAGAATCGGCCCTCCTCACCCCGCCCCCCAAACCATCAGCTTCCTGCAGCCTAGTCCTGGTCCGGTTGGACCCTGGCCAGGGAATGGTCCTGGCCAGCTTGGCTTGTGTCCAGTAAAGAATCGTTCTGCCTTGCTGTAAAATGGGCTTCGATATGAGCCCTGGGTGGGCGACCCGCGCACACACGGGTGGGCTTCTCCCTGGTCCAGGGGTGCCCACCACCCCTTCCTCCCCAAGCCCAGCTCCCCCCGGCACCCTAAAGGCGGCAGGTGTGTAGACAGAAGGTCGCCCTGCTCACCTGGGTGCCCGGCCCCTCTGCCCCAGGAGGGCCCACTGCTGACTCAGCAGACTGCTCCCTCCTCTCGCCCAGGCAGGGTTGCGGCCCCCTCTTTGGGACGTCAGACCCCCCCCCCCCCGGGGCTGATTCACACTTCCTCCCTTCCCAGCTGACTGGCTCAGCTGTGCCTGGTTTTGCAAGGCTGAGGTTTGAGAACTCACCAGCCGGGTGTGCCCTGGGCTTCGGGGAAGCCGTCACGAGGGTCACGCGTGTCCTGCCCCGCAATCCCGGAATGGCCCGGAACAGTCAGGAGACCTCTCCTGGCAGCGTGGGAGAAACAGCTCGGAGGCTCTGCTGCCGCAGTCTGACTCCCCTGCCTGCCCACGGGGGCCGCCCCGTGTCCCCGCACCCGTGGCACAGTGTGGGTGGGGATCGCGACACACACACATACACGCACACATACACAGACTCACACGCACACACACCCTCACACGCACACACACACTCCTACACACACGCACAATCACATGCACATGCACATGCACACACACAGACTCATATGCACACACAGACTCGCACACACACGCACGCACACATACACAAACACTCGCACAACACACATGCACACACATGCACACTATCACACACAGACTCACGCACAACACACACTCAAATACTTGCACTTCCATACACAAACACAACACTCACACATATACACACTCATACACAGACTCATACGCACACACACTCACATGCACACTCGCGCACACACAGGCACACAACACAGCACTCCCACACACATATACTCATACACACAACACACACAACACCCACGCACATACACACAGGCACACATGCTTACACACGCACACACTCATACACACAAGCACACACATTCTCACAAACACATCCTGCCGTGCAGTAGACCCGGTGGTGTGGCCTCTTCTGTGCATACACACTTGCACACACACACACACACACACACGCAGCCACCCCCCAGTGGACCCGCACTCTCTGCATCCGAGAATGCAGGGGTGTCTGGGAAAGGGCCCAGGCCGGGGGACGGGGGCTGGCGCTGCTCTTGGCTGACCCCGTGCGGGAATCCCAGCTGCTCCAGTTCCAGTCGGGTGGCGCCTGTCACACAGGGCCCAGTACTTTGTTGCGGGTGACGCATCCCCAAATCCAGGCCCACGGTGCCCTGGGCACCCCAGCTCCCAGGACCGGCTGGCCGCAGGGGTGGCCTGGGATCCTGTCCCGCCCGTCTCGGGATGGAGCTTGGGAGCCGCTGGCCCGGAGACTGGCCCTGAGCGACTCACTTCTTTGAGGTCTGGGGCCTCCCGCGGAGATCAGAGGCACTTTTCCACGGACCCCTCTTGCTTTTTTCCTCTTTTTGGCTGCATTTGAACTACTCTTTTGTTCTGGGGCCACACGCCCAGTGGCACTCAGGGACTGCTCCCAACTCTGTGCTCGGGGGCCACACCAGGACCCCCACATGCAAACCTTCCTCGTGCTCCCTCTCCCTTCCCTCCCTCCCTCCCTCCTCCTCTTTCCTCCTCCCTCCCTCTCTCATTCCTTCCTTTCCTCCCTCTCCTCCCCCCTCCCCGCCTCCCCCCACTCTCTCTCTCTTGTAATAAAAGTGCAGGAACTGGAAGGCAGTGGGGAGGGCGTTTGCCTTGCATGCAAACAACCCACGTTCGATCCCCCGCATCCCACATGGTCCCGGAGCACTGCCGGGAGTAATGCCTGAGTTCAGAGCCAGGAGCATCACCGGGTGTGTCCCAAAACAAGATGGTTTTATTTCATCTGTTTGGGAGGGTTGGAGGTGCAGGGGTGGGGGGGGATGGGCCTCGGGGGCTGGAGCAGGCGCGGTCTTCTCCGTGGCTTGAGCCCCCATTCCCTCATGCCCAAGTCTCTGCCCCATCTGCGCTGGGTGACTGTCACTGGGGGCGGAGCTTCTGGGCCTCGGTTTCCCTCCCTGTAAAGTGTGAGTGGAGGGGGGCCCAGGCAGAGGGAGGAGCCCCTGCTGGTTCGGGGCTGACCTTGATGGACCCGTGCTCCTGGCTCTGTGCTCAGGGCTCGCTCCTGGCAGTCCGGGGGGGACCCTGGGTGGTGCTGGGGAACGAGGCCAGCCACTTGGTCCTGCTATGCTGTTGCTCCGGACCCCCCGTTCATTTGAGCAGACCCCCAGGAAGGTCAGCCCCGGACTCCACTTTGGAAAAATTCAATAAAGGATATTTCTGGGCTCAGAGAGAGACAGGTGGGTCCTGGGGGCACCGCCTGATGCAGCCCCCAAGCCACGACACGGGAGGCTTTCGGCGGGAGCAGGCCGGAGCTTCAGAGTGTCGCTGGGCGGCCTGGCTTCCAGAAACAGCCCCTTATCTCGAGGGCGGCCAGGTGTGGCCTCGCTTCCTGATGGCCAGAGAGTTGGGGCCAGATGGACATGGGCCCCGTGGCCAGCTGGGCCCTTGGACTCGAGGTCTGGAATTCCCCTGGCTTCCCGACTCGCAGAGGCGGCCCCACCCATGGATCCTGCTCGGAAGCCGGCGCCCCAGAAGGGCAGGGTGGCCAGGTGAGGGGGGCCTGGTGGGGGTGGGGGTGGGGGACAGGCGCACCCAGTGCGTGAGCAGACCCAGTTCTCCTGCTCCCCGCGGTAGCTGAGCGTTCTGACCACACCTGCCGCATGTCGGGAGTCTGAAATCCCCTCCTCCTCCAGGGGGGCTCGGGGATCCGATGGGGCTGGCAGGAGTGGAG
Organism: Sorex fumeus; assembly: GCF_029834395.1. Lineage (NCBI taxonomy): Eukaryota > Metazoa > Chordata > Mammalia > Eulipotyphla > Soricidae > Sorex > Sorex fumeus. The sequence goes on along the minus strand of NW_026606222.1, from coordinate 1,444,350 downwards.
CCTGGCAAGAGCCCTGCCCACTGTACTCTCTCTCTCTCTGGCCACTGAAAACATACTTTCTGGGGCCGGAGCGATAGCACAGCGGGTAGGGCATTTGCCTTGCATGTGGCCTGCCCGGGTTCCATCCCCAGCATCCCACAGGGTCCCCGAAGCACCGCCAGGAGAAATTCCTGAGTGCAGAACCAGGAGGAACCTCTCAGCATCGCCGGGTGTGACCCAAAAAGCAAAACAAAAAAAGACATACTTTCTGATGTATTTATTCCTATCAGGGCACTCCATTGGGGCCAGGAGTCATCTGGCTACCCCGTGTGTGTGTGTGTGTGTGTGTGTGTGTGTGTGTGTGTGTGTGTGTGTGTGACGGAGGGGTGATCAGGCGGTCCGTTAGTCCTTTGAGCATTCCCTGGCCCCCTGCATCCATTTGAGACTTGGATCACGTACATCCAAAAGATTAGGGGCCAGAGTAATAGTACAGCTGGGAGGCTGTTTGCCTTATACACGGCCGACCCAGGTTCCATCCCCGCCATCCCATTTGGTCCCTGAGCACCACCAGGAGTAATTCCTTAGTTCAGAGCCAGGAGGAACCCCTGAGCATCGCAGGGTATGACTCGGAAAGCCAAAAGGAAAAAAAAAAAATTAACAGATTATATCTAAGTGGTTTGGCAACTTTTTTTTTTCACCTTGATTTCCTTGTGTACAAGTCCTTCAGTGACTGTTGTTCTTTTCTAAAAAATATCTTACTCGAAAACAAAATATCTTACTCATTTGCAATTGTATTTGTTGTTTTATGCTTTAGGCTTATTAGTACTCAGGAATTCTCCTGGCTCTGTAGTCAGGGAGTACTCTGAGGGAGCACTACGGTGCCAAGGATCAGCCCCGTGCCAGGCAAATGCCTTACTGGCTCCATTTTCTTGCCCCGGCCCCGAAATATTGCAAATTATTGTATCATGTCAAAATAATATAATGATATTATATTATATTAAAATGTTCATCAAGAAAGGGAAACTTGGCTAGCCTTCTCTCTGCCCAGCCTTACTTGTGCTGAGTTTTGGGGCCGCACCCTGGAGTGCTCGCGGACTTCTCCTGGCTCCGGGTTTGGGGGTGCAGATGCAGTGCCAAGGTCCGAACCAGACCTGCCGCGTGCAAGCCGAGCATCTCACCCATCTCACCATCTCGCTTCTTTCATTTTCCCCTGTGCTCAGGGATTACTCCTGGCTCTGAGCTCAGAGATCACTCCTGGCAGAGATCACGGAGGGCCATATGTGGTGCTGGGGACCAAAGTCCGGTCAGCCACGTACAAAGCAAGTGCCTCCTGTCTGTGCTATCACTCCATCCCCGCGGGCTATTGGAGCATCACCCGGTGATGCTTAGGGGTGGTTCCCTGGCAACTGCTGGAGCTGCTGGGATTGAACTCTGCTGCCTGTGCGGCAAATGCCCTACCCTCTGTCCTACCGCTCTGCCCCCTTGACTGGGGTTCATTTTAATTTAGTCACCATGAACTTATAAAGTTTTTCATGACTGAGTTTTGGGCGTAACGTGTTTCAACACTGCTTCCTTCACCAGAGTCCACTTCCATCCGCCAACTCGTCTGCTTCTACTTGAACCACTTCTGCTCTTTCTTGATCCCTATTAAAAAAAAAACTTGGGCTTATCAATGAACCTCAACACCCCCCACTAGGTCAGGTGATCAAGATCCGTTAACACTGGGGGGGTGGGAAGGATACTGGGATCCGTGGTGGTGGGAAATGGGCACTGGTGGAGGGATGGGTATTTGATCATTGTATAATTGAAACCCAAGCACAAAAATTTGTATGTCTACAACTGTACCGCATGGTGTTTCACTAATAAAAATTTAAAAAATAAATAAATAAAAATTAAAAAAAAAAAAGATCCGTAAGGCTAGTTGAGTGCATGACTTGCATGATGCCTAATTTTGAGTTGAGCCGAAACAGGGAATTATTTTTTTTTTTTGGGGGGGGGTGCTGGGAGGGGAGGATTAGGCCACACCCGAGGACGGTGCTCAAGTCCGCCTCCTGACTGCACTCAGGAATCACTCCTGACAGTGCTCATATGGGATCCCGGGGACCGAACCCCGGTCGGACGCGTGCAAAGTAAGTTCCTTACCCACTGCGCTCTCTCTGGCCCCGAACAGTTCTTTCTCTCCCTCCTATCTCATTTATTTTGGGATTTGGGCAGGGAGTGCCTTGACAGACGCATGCGCACTCCTGGCGCTGGGTGTGGGCGCGGCCGCCTCCCCATCCCAACCACTGCCTGCTGGCTCCGTCCTAAAGTCCCGCCTCCGCATCCCAACCATTGGCGGCCGGCTCCCAGGGCCCGCCTCCCGATCCCCACCACTGTCCGCTGGCGCCGTCCGGAGGGCCCGCCTCCTCATCCCAACCATTGGTCGCTGGCTCCGTCCTGAGGGCCCGCCTCCGCATCCCAATCATTGGCGGCGGATTCCGCTTGGTAGGCCCGCCTCCCGATCCCAACCACTGCCTGCTGGCTCCGTCCTGAGGGCCCGCCTCCGCATCCCAACGATTGGCGGCCGGCTCCCCCGGAGGGCCCGCCTCCGCATCCCAATCATTGGCGGCTGGAGGTCCCGCCTCCGCATGCCGACCACTGGCGGCCGGCTCCCCCGAAGGGCCCGCCTCCCATCCCAGCCACTCTCCGCTGGCTCCGTCCGGAGGGCCCGCCCCCCGCCCCTGCCATTGGCCGCTGGCTCCGCCCGCGCGTCCCGGATTGGCGGCCCCGCTGCCCGTCACCGTCGGCGGGAGGCGGCGGCGCGGCGCATGGCGGCGTCCCCGGGCGGCGCGGCGGAGGGCGCGAGGCTGCCGCGGGGGCCGCCGCTCAAGGTGCTGGCGGGGCAGCTGCGGCGCGACGGCGCGGGCGGCCCCGGCGGGTGGCGGCTGCGGCGGGCGGCGGGCCGGGGGCCGCTCGAGCTGGCGGCCGTGTGGATGCAGGGCGCCGTGGTGCAGGCGGGCGGCGGCGCCGCGCGGCTGCGGGACCCGAGCGGGACCTTCGCGGTGCGCGGCCTGGAGCGGGTCCCGCGCGGGCGGGCCTGCCTCGTCCCAGGTACGGCGGGGGCCGGGGGCCGGGGGTCCTGCCGCCCTTCCCCCCCCGCCCGGGCTCCTCCCCGGGCTCCTCCCGTGCCCCGCCCCGACTCCGCCCCTGACCCCGCCCCTTCCGGGCCCCGCCCCCGACTCCGCCCCTGACCCCGCCCCTTACCGGCTCCGCCCCGCCCTGACCCCGCCCCCCTTGCTCCCTCCGAGGCGGGACCCGGGAGCGTGGTCAGCTGGCGACCCCAGGTCTCCGCGTTTGTCCGCGGGTGGGTCCCAGGTTCCGGGGGATCTTCGAGACAGAGACCGCTGGGTGGTGATGAAGGTGCCCAGACTCTTGATTTTATTTTATTTTATTTTATTTTTGCTTTTTGGGTCCCACCCGGCGATGCACAGGGGTCGCTCCTGGCTCATGCACTCAGGAATTACACTCCTGGCGGTGCTCCGGGGACCCGATATGGGATGCTGGGAGTCGAACCCGGGTCGGCCGCGTGCAAGGCCAACGCCCTCCCCGCTGGGCTATGGCTCCAGCCCCATGACCCATTTTTATTTTTATTTCATTTTTATTTTTTGCTTTTTGGGTCACACCCGGCAATGCAGAGGGGTCGCTCCTGGCTCATGCACTCAGGAATCACTCCTGGCGGTGCTCGGGGGACCCTATGGGATACCAAGAATCGAACCCGGGTCGGCCGCGTGCAAGGCCAACACCCTCCCCGCTGGGCTATCGCTCCAGCCCCCCACCTGTGTTTGGTCCCTGGCACTACACATGGTGCCCTGGGCACTGCTAGGTGTCACTTTTTTTTTTTCTTTTTGGGTCACACCCGGCCATGCACAGGGGTCACTCCCGGTTCATGCACTCAGGAGTTACTCCTGGCGGTGCTCAGGGGACCATATGGGATGCTGGGAATCGAACCCGGGTCGGCCACGTGCAAGGCAAAGGCCCTCCCCGCAGTGCTGTTGCTCCAGCCTCTGCCCAGACTCTTTCGAGTTAGAAAACAGAAGAGAGAAACCACCCCCCTGCCCTGCCCAGGAGGTGCTGCTTAGTCTGGGACTAATCTGGGGTGTTTCTGGGGAAACTGAGTCTCGGGGGCGCTTGGCATGGGACAAGAATGTGTTGCGGAATCTGGACTGCGTGGCAGAGCAGCCCCCCTTGGCCAGGGTCCCCCCCCCACCCCCCCCCGGGTTTCCTGGGCTCTTTGTCCCTGCGACTCTTAACGTCGTGGGGAAGTGCTTCACTTCCTCTCGCGGGCAGCTGGTGAGGGGAAACTGAGGCAAGGCGAACTCTCCGTGCCCTCCCTGCCCGTGGAAATCCTGTTTTCTTGCTGTCTGGGCCACACCTGGCAGTGCTCAGGGCTGACGCCCGAGACTCCGCTTAGAAATCGCTCTCGGAGGCGAGCCTGTGGGATGCTGGGCTTGAACCCAGGTCCGCCGGGCGCCGGGCCAGCCCGGGGCCCTCCCCTCGGGGCCCTCACCCCAGCCCCGCGGGTTTTACATCTCCAGGTGGCTGAGACAGATCAGCAGGTTTTGTGACAGGCGAAAGGCCGGTGGATCTCAAATGCCCACGCAGGGAAGTGACTTTCCTGCTGCGCTGTGTGGTGTGTGCTGCGGTGTTGTGTCCGATGGGATGTGTGGTGTGATGGGACATGTGGTGCGGTGTGTGACGTGCTGCCTCCCCATCAGACCCGAGTTAGGTAGGGAAGTGGCTCTCCTGGCCGTGTGTGTGTGTGTGTTGTGTTGTGTTGTGTTGTGTTGTGTTGTGTTGTGTTCAGGCCGCCTTCCTTCCCGTCACAGACCCATGTTCAGTCTCAGGCAGAGGCTGGCAGAAGTTCGTCCCTCCTGGGTGCCCCAAGTGATGCTGGCCGTGACGTCCGCAGGGCTGTCGTTTCTCTCGCTGACTTGAGCCCCATTTTGATTGGCCAAGTCACCGTCACGGGCAGGGGGCCGGGAAAGGAAACGGGTCACTCTGACTCGAGGGACTCTTGCAGGTGTGAGTGCAGGCTCCGGGGTGGGACCCCTGAGCCGAGCCTGTGCGTCAGGGAGGACTTCCTGGAGGAGGGGGTCCTGGGGGACGTGTGGGGGTCACCTCTAGGGACTGAGGGGGTGCTGGGGCGCGGGCCGCCCATGCCCGAGTGTGGTAGCAGGGCACAGGATGCTTGCAGGCGTGAAGGTGAGCGCCGGCCCCTTTGGGGAGTCAGGGTAGGATGGAGTCAGCGGCTTCGTGGAAGTCCCCTGGGCCCTGTTAACAGCAGACGCCTTCCGAAACGGGGCTGGGGGCTGCAGGGGGTCCGGACTGCCCCGCCCGTGGGGCCAGTGGGGACCCCCCTCGCAGGCTTCTGCCGCTGTGGTGGCCTGGGAGCCGGAGTCTTCGCCGCCTCCCTCCTGTTCTCCCGTCCCGCTGGGCTGCTGCCCTGCCCCTCCCTGGTGCCCCTCCCGTGCCCACCCCGCGCCCTCACAGGAGCCCTGCGCCGCTGTGCTGGAGTGGAGAGACGCCTCCAGGCTGGGGGGGGAGCAGGCCAGCCCTGGCGGCCAGCCCGGGCCTGCCGTGTTTGGGGTTGGTGTGTGGTTAAGGCCGGCCAAGTTTTGCTTTCAAGGAGAGCCACTTCCCCCGAGGAATGGGAAGCGTCGCGGTCAGCGTGCCGTTAGGTCACCACCACGGCAGCCGCCCTCCCCCCCTCCGGCGGGCGCTGGTTCCTGACCAGCTGTGTCGGGGGAACCGGGGGGCTCTGGCAGCCACAGGGGAGCTGCCTCCCGGCTGGGCCTTTTTGGACAATGCGGAGAGGAAAGTGGGATTTGCCTGGGAGCTGCGGGGTGGAGGGGGGTCTTCAGGAGGAAGCCTGCACGCAGCAGGGGAGGAGGCAAGGGACCCTGGCCCCCTCGCGGTGCCTCCCGGGTGCAGGAAGGCTTGCTGTGGTCGCCCTCCCCTCCCCGCTCCTCCCCTGCCTTCCTTGCCCGTCTCCCACCCCGCCCCTCCCCTGGCCCCCTCCTCTTTTTCCCCAGAGCGTCCAGGGCAGGCTCCAGACTCCTGCTCGCAGAGGTGCAGTCCAGGGGCCGGAGCGATGCGCAGCAGGGGGGGGGCTCTTCCTCTCTTTATTCGCACAAGGCCAGCCCTGGAGTCCATCCCCAGCGCCCACCCCATCGGGTCCCTAGGCACTGCCCGGAGTGATCCTTTTGTGTGTAATCTTATAACTCTATTGAGTCATCAGTTCTGCCCTCCCCCATACCGACCGTCTGCAGGTCTTGGAGAGCGGTGGCGGGTATGTCAGTAGCCACGCTTTCCGGACCAACATACAGGCGGGTTCGGGCCGGGGCGGCTGTGTCATGCCAGTGTGCCCATCTGGGCAGCTGCCTCCCTCAGGCGGGCTTCCAGGGCTCTCTGAGTGCCCGTGGCCATCTCGCCACCACTGCAAGGACGTGCTTGTGGGTGTCGGTGGGGTGCTTGGGCCCCCCTTCACCACTACCTCGCGACGGCCCTTTGCGGGGGCCACGCTGCCCAGCGCCACCAGGAGAGAGCCCCCCCAGAGCTTGGAGGCGTCTCCCCGCCCTCTCGGTTCATTTCACTTTGGTGGGGGGGGGGGGTGGTCGGGCGTTCGCAGCGGTGTTGAGGACCCCTGGGGTGGCGGGGCTCGGGCGGTCCCCACCGGCCCCTCTGCTGTCCCGGACACTCTCCTCTAACGCGGCCACGGCCACTGGCCTCTTCTCTAGGCAAGTATGTGATGGTCATGGGGCAGGTCCAGGCGTGCAGCCCCGAGCCCTGCCTGCAGGCGGTGAAGATGACGGACCTGTCGGACAACCCGGTCCACGAGGCCATGTGGGAGCTGGAGGTGGAGGATCTGCACCGGAACCTGCCCTAGCCGCACGCGCCCGCCGTGTCGGCGGATCCCCTGGTGTTGGCGGAACCCACGGTCAGCGGATCCCACGGTGTTGGAGGAACCCACGGTGTTGGCAGAACCCACAGCGTTGGCAGGACCCACGGTGTTAGCGGATCCCACGGTGTTGGCAGAACCCACGGTGTTGGCAGAACCCACGGCGTTGGCAGAACCACAGCGTTGGCAGAACCCACGGTGTTAGCGGATCCCACGGTGTTGGCAGGACCCACGGCTTTCTGCCCTGACTGGATCCCACGGGCGCTGTTCAACTCGTGTGTCTTCTTTGCTTTTCGGGGGCCTAGCTCGGGCCCATCATGGAGCCCGGACACAGCGTTTCTGGATCCTGGGAGGAGACGGAGCTCCAGGCCCTGTGGCGGGTTGCCAGGACACAGACACCCCCTGCAGCCCCCCGCGCCCCCCTCTGCAGCCCGCGTGCCGGTTAATTCCCACTGAAGGACACGGAACGCAAGAAGGCTGGGCCTTCGAGCAGCAGCCAGGACCCGGGTTCCTTCCCGGCCCCCCACACGGTCCCCCCGCCAGGAGTCAACCCTGAGCATCGCCGGGTGTGGCCCCCACACAAAATAAAACGCACGCCACGTGCGGCCTTGTCCCGGTTTCCCGAGTGACGGGCCGCGTACCTGGTCCTGCGGGCTCTGACTCCCCGGTCTTTAGAGTGGGCGAGCGGGCAGGAAAGCGGGCAGCGGGGCCAGGCCTGAGGTTGCAGGCTTCTCCCTGGCGCGCTCGGCCCTTCCTCCCTCTGGCCGGGCGGGGATCTGTCCGCGGGACCACAGTCGCGTGCGACTCAGGCCCAGGCTGAGACCGGCTCCCCGGGTGTCTCCAACTTGGGTTTCGTGATCCTGGAGGGGACGCCAGCTCTGGCCGCCCCACGTTCCACTCTGCGAGCCAGCTGCTTGCTGGTCAGAGGTGGGGTGGGGGGCCCTGCGCTCATGGCTGCCTGGAGCCCCCCTCTGTCCTCTGTTGCTACCTTTGGCGCCGGGAGAGGGTGTGGGTATGTCTTGGCGCTCCAGGGATTTGCTGCATGAAACTTAGTGTCTTTTTTTTTTTTTTTTTGCTTTTTGGGTCACACCCGGCGATTCTCAGGGGTCCCTCCTGGCTCTGCACTCAGGAGTTACTCCTGGCGGTGCTCAGGGGACCAGATGGGACGCTGGGAATTGAAGCCTGGGTTGGCAGCATGCAAGGCAAGCACCCTCTCCACTGTGCTATCGCTCCAGCCCCTCAAGTTCTTAAAGAAAGAAGGCTGCGTGCATTACACAAGGGAGGTGTAGAACTTGCCAAATAGATGCCAGCTGACCCTCATTTTTTTTTTTTCGCTTTTTGGGTCCCATCCGGCAATGCTCAGGGCTGACTCCTGGCTCTGCACTCAGGAGTTACTCCTGGCGGTGCTCAGGGGACCCTGTGGGATGCTGGGAATCGAACCCAGGTCAGCCGCGTGCAAGGCAAACGCCCTGCCCGCTGTGCTACGGCTCCAGCCCCATGAAGCAGTTTCAGATGCGTTTTTCCTTTTCCTCTTTTGAGCCTCACCTGGCTGTGCTCGGAGCTTGCTCCTGGCTCAGTGATCAGGGATCACTCCTGGTGGGCTCCGGGGACCAAGGCCGAGTGTGCTCTCTGCGAGGCCAGCGCCGTCCCCCTGTGTCCCCGGCCCCTGCAGTGTGGGTTTCTCTCCACCTGCTTTCATGCGCCCGGGGGGCATGCCTGGGCGACTGCCACCAGGGCTGTGTCTCTGCCACTTTCTTTGAGGGGATGTGGTTTGGGCCCGTGTGCAGTGCCGGGGACCTCCTTGTGTGTGTCCTGGGGCCGTGCATGTGGTCCCCCAGCACTGCCAGGAGTGGGCAGAGTAGTCGGGTAGTCCCTGAGGAATAAGCCCAGGTGTGGCCCCAGGGAGTTGTGAGTGACCCTTCACGGGTCTGTGCGTTTCCTCAGAGCAGCCCGGGGGATGGGACAGGCCTGCTGGCTCTGAGGGTCAGGGCCGCTCATCCCAGTCAGTGGCCTTTGGAGGAAGCGTGGGCTGTTCCGTCCAGAGTGTCTTAGATCCACGGAAAGGTTCCACAGACACAGTAGGACTTTTTGTCCCGCACCCAGTGTTTCTCCGTGTGAGCATCTTGGCGGCACTTAGTGTGCGGATTCTAAGAGGGGATTATCTACTGTCCTGCGTGTGGACACACGCACACACGCACACACACATACACACAGATTCTAAGGCAGGATTATCTACACGCACACGCACACACACCCTGGTTCCCTGGTCCCATCCACCCCTTTGTACTTTGTGCTTTGCCTGGGGCCCATGCCCGGCAGTGCTGGGGGCCCTTGGCAGGCCGGGCTGGACTCTGGGTGGGCCAGGAGCCCGCAGGCACCCTCCCCGCTGCCTGGATGCTGGGGCCCACCTGGGGTTTGCTCCCCAGGACCCCCGCAGCCCAGCCCTGGGCTCTGCACCCGCGCCGCCGGCTTCCCCTTTAAGACGGGCCCTTTTCTCAGAACTGGAGCCAGCCGCCGCCGTGTGCTGACTTCACTTTTCTTGGAACTGCTTTACATCAGAAAAAAGAAAACGAAAACCCTTGGCCGGCCGGCGGCTGCGCTGGGGGGTCGCGCAGTTCCCTGTGCCCGCGCCTGTGCTGGTAACACTGAATTTACCACAACGTCCTTGGGACACCAGGTGGGGGCCCCGGGGGCTGGCAGCGGGGGGTCAGGGGTCAGACCCCCAGCCCACCCACCGCTGACCCCAGCCCCACCCGACAGATGCTGACCCCAGCCCCACCGGACAGCTGCTGACCCCAGCCCCACCGGACAGCTGCTGACCCCAGCCCCACCGGACAGCTGCTGACCCCAGCTCCACCGGACAGCTGCTGACCCCAGCCCCACTGGACAGCTGCTGACCCCAGCTCCACCGGACAGCTGCTGACCCCAGCTCCACCCGACAGCTGCTGACCCCTGCCCCACTGGACAGCTGCTGACCCCAGCCCCACCGGACAGCTGCTGACCCCAGCCCCACCCGACAGCTGCTGACCCCAGCCCCACCCGACAGCTGCTGACCCCAGCCCCACCCGACAGCTGCTGACCCCAGCCCCACCCGACAGCTGCTGACCCCAGCCCCACTGGACAGCTGCTGACCCCAGCTCCACCGGACAGCTGCTGACCCCAGCCCCACTGGACAGCTGCTGACCCCAGCCCCTCCCGATAGCTGCTGACCCCAGCCCCACTGGACAGCTGCTGACCCCAGCCCCACCCGACAGCTGCTGACCCCAGCCCCACTGGACAGCTGCTGACCCCAGCCCCTCTCGACCTCAGTCCCTCCTGAGCAGCCCCAGGGCGGGAGGAGAGAGTGGCCAGTCCAGCCGCAGGGCCCAGCCCACGCCCCGGGACCCGCGCTCCCGCCTGCAGCTGGCAGGTGGGGCCACAATGCAGGGGCAGCGCCCAGCGCAGAGAAGCCCAGTGTCTAGTCTCCGCGTGTTCGGGGCCCCTCACCCGGCGGGCTTGGTCCTGGCCTTGGCCACTCGCGCCCCCTGCCGGCCGTCCCGCGCAGTGCGGGAGGCGGTCGGTGGCCACAGGCTGGGCTGCGTGTCCCGGGCCCAGAGCACTGGTCCGCCTGGCTGCAGTGGGCGCTGGATGACCACCTGCTGGGCTCCGGGCTTGGGCGGCCGGCGGGCTCGGGGCTCTGGGGATGCTGGGGAACGTAGCATCCCGCTCGCGGCACACAGGGCCTGGCCCCCCGTGACCCCCAGAGGGACTGTCCCTCCTCCTGTGTTTGGGGGAAGCTCACCCAGTGCTCCCAGACCATCAGAGCCCGCTGCAGGGCAAGTCCTCCTGCAGGTGCCCGGGGCCTTGGAGCCTCCCTCGGCCCCATCCGATCTTACAGCGTGGACTTCACATCCCCGGAAAACGGGGACCCCCAGGAGCAACATCCATATTGTTTTCCAAAAACACTGGGCCAGTCTACACGTCACCCACCTCCGCCCCCAGCCCACCAGACCAATACACAACAACGCTGGTTGCTTTTCCTTCTTGTTTCCCCCCCTTTATCGTTTTTGTTTGGTTTTAGTGCTCAGGGCTTCATGTGGGCTCTGCGCTCAGGGACAGTGCTCAGAGGACCTCGTGGGATGCCAGGGATCGAACCGGGTCGGCCGTGGGCGAGCCAGGCGCCCTTCCCGCTGTCCGCCCCTGTGGTCTTTCTGACGTGTGCCCGTCTCTGTGGTGGTGAGATGATATCCGCTTCTTGTGATTTGCGTCTCCCTGATGATGAGTGATGCAAAGCGTTTTTTTTTTTTCATGTGCCTCTCGGCCGTATTTCTTTGAGGAAGTTTCTGTTCACCTTGTTCTCATTTTTTTTTTTATGGCTTTGGGTTATTTTTTACTTTTTGGCTTTTTGGGTCACACCCGGCGGTGCTCAGGGGTTCCTTCCTGCTCTGTACTCAGGAATTACTCCTGGCAGTGCTTGGGGGGACTATATAGGATTCTGGGGGTTGAACCTGGGTGGGCTGCGTGCAAGAGAGATGTCCTACCCTCTCACAATTGCTCTGGCCCCAAGATTTTATTTTTTGTAAAGTTCTACCACTCGTTTAGAATTTTAGATATAAAGCCATTTTAGGGACTGGAGCGATAGCACAGGGGCGTTTGCCTTGCACGTGGCTGACCCGGGTTCGATTCTCAGCATCCCATATGGTCCCCCGAGCACCGCCAGGAGTAGTTCCTGAGTGCATGAGCCAGGAGTGACCCCTGAGCATTGCTGGGTGTGACCCAAAAAGCCAAAAAAATTTAAAATAAAAAAACAAAGCCATTTTAATGTGGTGGGTGAATAGTTTCTCTCTGTGTGGGGCGTCTTTATATTCTGCAGAAGCGTCTTGGTTTAATCTAGTCCCATTCATTTCTCCACTTGGTCAGTGTTGTTTCACCCCTGAAGATGCCTGTAGTTTCAGGTTCACGGTGAGTTCTGCTGACGTTTTCTTCCATGCATCTCACAGAGTCAGGTATGTCAGGGCCTTTAATTCACTTTTTTTTTTTTTTTTTTGCTTTTTGGGTCACACCTGGCGATGCACAGGGGTTACTCCTGGCGGTGCTCAGGGGACCCTATGGGATGCTGGGAATCGAACCCGGGTCGGCCGCGCGCAAGGCAAACGCCCTCCCCGCTGTGCTATCGCTCCAGCCCCTAATTCACTTTGACTTGACTTCTGGGCCTGGCGTCCGGCGTCTGCGTTCCTTTCCAGACTGCACCTGGCAGAGGGCTCCTTGCCCCACTGCACACCTCCTGCTCCTTTGCTGGGGGTTTGCCGTCTGCACAGCTGCGGGGCTGTGCCTGGGTTTCCGGTTTGATTTCACTGGTCTGCGGGTCTGTCTCCAGCCCAGACTATTTCAGGACTCAGGCTTCGGAGCCGCTTGGCGCTGGGGAAGGCGGTGCCTGCCACCCACTTTCTCCTGAGCACCATTCTGGCTCTTTTTGGGGGTTCTTAAGCTCCGCGTGAGTTTCAGAGTTCGATCTGCTCCTTTGGAAAAGGTCAGGGGTATCCATCCTTCGAGGGACCGCAGGAGTCTGGACGGTGGGAGGGTCAGTCTCCCCTGCCCGCAGCAGCGGCCATCTCCTCGGTCCTCTTGCCTCTCTGTGGCCTTTTGCCCCTCTTGCCAGGCTCCTTCCCAGGTCTTGGACTGTCTAAGTACGATTGTGGGATTCGTTATTGGCATGTAGAAATGCCAGGGGCTTTTGCATGTTGGCTCGCAGCCTGCCACTTGACACACGTGTCATGCCCGGGAGCTTTTCGGAGGTCTTGGGTCTTCCCGTGTAGAGTGCCGTGTCCTTTGCAGACAGCTGGCTTCCCCACTTCCCGCCTGGGGCTTCGGACATCTTTCCCTGGCCTACCCGCCGTGGCCCAGCGAGTCTCTGAAGAAATGGGGCTCCTGGCGGTGTCTGGGTGGCTGGCGGCTGCCACTCGCGCGGGAAGTTGTAGAAGCTTGTCCCGGCCTCGTGGAGCAAGTGGTAGGGCCGCCAGCTACGCCTGTGGACAGACACTCGTGTGCTTGAGTGCTTTCTCTCACACACACACATGCACGTACACATGCTCACACACACATGCTCACATGCATCTGACGGCCTGGGTCTGTGCCTGAGGTTGGACGTGGGGAGGGACTCAGGGAAGGATATTTTGGTTCTGTTTTCCTGGGGGTGGGGGCTGACTCCTGGCTCTACACTCGGGGATCACTCCTGGCGAGCTCAGAGAGCCACACGGGATTGAACCCGGGTCAGCCACATGCCAAGGCCAGCGCCCACCGTACGGCACTGTGCTTCCGGCTGTGTTGTCAGGGAATTTTTGCTTTGTTCTGGAATGTTTGGCCCCACCCAGTGGTGCAGTGCTGGGACTCGAACCCGGGCGGGCCAGGTGCCAGGCAGGTGGCTCAAGCCCCAGGCCCTGTCTGGCCCCAGTGGCTCGTCCCAAGCCCCCGCTTTCTAGAGCTGCAGCCCTGGGCATAGCTCAGAATTTCTCAGGGAAAAAGCGGCTCACAAGGAAAAAAAAAAAAACCAAAAACCAAAAAACGTTTAAGCAGCTGTGGTCTCCACGCCCCACCTCCCACTCTGAAAAGTGGACTCTGTTATGATTTTGTGCCTGTAAGGGAGCAGGCTGGGGTGGGGGGTGGGAAACGGGGGAGGTGACAGTGGCTGGGGGTTGGGGTCAGGACACCGAACGCCCGTGACAAACGCATCTGGCATCTCAAGCAGCTGGGTAAGCCAGGTGTTGCCAGGTGCTGAAAGAGGGTGGTGGGGGCGGAGTTTGGGGGCTGGAGCCAAGGCCGGGCGGCGGGGAGGGTCCTGGGTGAGGAGGGTGTCGCTGTGCCCTGCACCCCAGCGGCCCCTGGGCACCCTGAGCACCACTAGGAGTGATTCTTGTTTTCGATTTTTGGGTCACGCCTGGCTCGTGCACTCAGGAATGACCCCTGGCGGTGCTTGGGGGGCAGTTACGGGATGCTGGGGCTTGAACCCGGTCGGGGTGTGCAAGACAGACGCCCTCCCCGCTGGACTAGTGCTCCCGCCCCTGGGAGTGATTCTTGAGTGCAGTCAGGAGTGACCCCTGAGCACCGCCAGGTGCGGCCCCCAAACAGACTCTGGGTTCTGTTGCTGCTGCTGTCGGGGGTCAGTGCCGGGGGGGGCTGCATGCCGAGCCCCCGCCCCTTCTGTGCTCCCTAGCCCCCGCTTCTCCCTTCTGTCTGAGAAGCCCAGCACGGGAGCGTGGCCAGAAACTCGATTCGTTACAGAGGCTGGGATTTGTTTTGTCGAGCCAGAAACTATTTTTCAGCGGGGGAGGGGGTGGGTGCTGGGGCCACGTCCAGCTGGGCTCAGGGATCTCGTGCTGGGGGTCCGGCTGCGGGCCAGGCAGACGCCACCCGGGCCTTCAGACGTGCTCTGGCTGCGGGCGGGGTGAGGCTGGTCCTGGGGGCCCCCTGGCTCCCCCCTGGGGGAGGCATCTCTACTCACGGTTCACCTGGGTTCTTCGCAGAACCAGAGGCCTGGGGGCTGCGGGACCCCCAGCCCTGCCCCGCCCCCTCTCGGACGTTCAGCTGGACACTGCCCGCCTTCCTGCCCCATCTGCACACAGGCCCCTGCCCGGTTCCGGTTCCCGCCCATGTCCGCACCTCTCCCGGCCTGTGAGGGGGCCTCCACTGATACTCAGGTCTCACGGGGGACCTTCGCACCCACTGCACGGGGCTCATGGGACCAGGCCCCCGGGAGACCCGCCTCCCCTCCCCATGTCGGAGAGTCCTGGGCCCACACAGACCAGTGACCAGCCAGACATCCCCAGAGCCAGGCAGTCTCAGCACACACAGGCTTTGCGGACTCCTCTCCAGCCCCCCTTCCTCGGAAGTCCCCCCGAGAGGCCTGTGGGAGCAGGGCCATCTGGGTGTCCGGCCCCCCCAACACTGGGCGCCTTCCCAGGAATCTGGCCGGGGGGTGGAGGGGGGCGAGGGCATGTGCCCCACAGAGGGGCCCTCAAGAGGGCGGATGTACCGCCCCACCGTGAGACGAGGTGGGGAAGCCCATGGCTGCCGGGTCCTCCCGTCCACCAGCGAGCACTGGCTGCGAGTCCTGTGGCTCCTTGGGTGGGGGATACCCGCGCCCCAGGCCAGATCTGCGTGTGTGACTCAGGCTGTGGGTTAGACTCTAGGGCTGAGTTTGAGGAACCAGGAGTCATGTGTGACTCCGGGGGTCTGTCACAGTCTTCGGAGCTGTGGGTCGGGTCTGGCCCCCTGTGCCTTCCGTGCTCTGAGGGTCCCTCCCCGCCCACCTCAGCTCCCTGATTTGGCTCCAGCTCAGAGCAGCGTCCTTCAAAGAACAGGGCCCGGACAGAGGGGTCATGGGGCCTGGACCCTTGACTACACGGGGACCCTCCCCTCCTACAACCCCTGCGCCAACTTCCGCTCCCACCAGCCCCATCTCCTGGAAAGCGGCAAAGCATAGAGCTCACTGGAGGCCCCCCACCAACTCCCTCTGGAGCTCTGTGGAGGGTGTTTGGGGATAGCATTGAGGGGTCTGCACCCCAGGCTGCTCTCTGTACTCCTGGTGGCTCTCAGACCCCAAGACGCAGCATTCTGGGGTGACCCTGTTGTATCCTGTGGTCATGCTGAAAGGTATTTGATTAGGTTTTTTAAAATTTTGCTTTTTTTGGTTGTTTCATTTTGGGGGCCACATCTGGCAATGCTCAGGGGTTCCTCCTGGCTCTGTACTCAGGAATTACTCCTGGCGGGGCTCGGGGCACCCTAGGGGATGCTGGGAATTGAACCCGGATCAGCCGCGTGCAAGGCAAACGCCCTAACCCATTGTATTATCATTCCAGCCCACCCCCTTTTTTGAAGAATTTTTTCCAGAAATTCTCAAATGAGGGGCTGGAGTGATAGCACAGCGGGGAGGGCGTTTGCCTTGCACGCAGCCAACATGGCCGACCCGGGTTCGATTCCCAGCATCCCATATGGCCCCCTGAGCACCGCCAGGAGTGATTCCTGAGTGCATGAGCCAGGAGTAACCCCTGAGCATCGCCGGGTGTGACCCAAAAAGAAAAAAAAATTCTCAAATGACAAATGCATGAAAGTATCATTAACAGTTTTGCGAATCACGGTATCTCTGTAAAAATGGGGGGTACAAAAATTAAGTTCAGTCTGTGAAATATTTTGGCTGATCCTTCAAACCATAAACATTGAGTAAATGTTAGCAGCTACTTGGTTAAAACTCTCACACTCTGGGACCAGAGTGATAGTGGATAAGGTGCACACAATTGACCCAGGTTCGATGCCTCGCACCCCTTCGGGTCCCACAAGCACGGCCAGGAGTGATTCCTGAGTGCAGAGCCAGAAGAAAATCCTGAGCCTCACTGGGTGTGTGGCCCCAAAGTAAACAAAAAACCTCTCGCACCTACATCCTGTCACAATTAGGAATATATGTTACACCTTAAACTTAATCATAAGTAACTTTGTAACTTACAGTGATTCTTTTTTTCCTTTTCTTTTTTTCTTTTTGGGCCACACCCGGCAAGGCACAAGGGTTACCCTTGGCTCTGCACTCAGGAATTACTCCTGGCAGTGCTTGGGGGACCATATGGGATGCTGGGAATTGAACCCGGGTCAGCCGCGTGCAAGGCAAACGCCCACCCTGCTGTAATCGCTCTGGCCCCCAGTGATTCCATTTTTTTAAATTAAGTAGCACACTGTAGTAGCACTGTCCTCCCATTGTTCATCAATTTGTTCGAGTAGGCACCAGTAACATCTCCATTGTGAGACTTGTTACTGTTTTTGGCATATCGAATATGCCACGGAGGGCTTGCCAGGCTCTGCCACTCGGGCGGGATACTCACGGCATCTTGCCGGCCTGTCCGAGAGGGACGGAATTGAACCTGGGTCGGCCAAGTGCAAAGCAAACGCCCTACCTGCTGTGCTCTCGCTCCAGCCAAAAAGCAAAAAAAAAAAAAAGAAAAAAGTCAGATATAGATACATAACTAATGAACTCCAAAAATTCAAATCAAGTACAAAAAGAAATTTAGAATATATGACATTACCAGGATCAGTGGCAAGAGAGCCATTATAAACGAAACTATAACTATTTCTGTTGTATGTGCAATAAAATCTTATTTAATTGCATTAACTTTATTAAGTTTAATATTAACTTTGGATTTTTACTTACAAAGTTTGACGTAATTGGGAGGTGGCCGGAGGGAACCTGGGGGCGTTGGTGCTGGATACTGTACACCGGGGGAGGGAGAGGTGTTGAAATACTGTGACTGAAACTGGATGATCATGAACAGCTTTTGTAACTGTATCTCCCGGTGATTCAATGGAAAAGTTTGACTTAATTTTTTTTACTTTGTTTTTATTGACAGAGATTTGTGGGGGCTGCAGCTCTAGTACAGCGGGGAAGGTGCTAGTCTTGCACGCAGCTCACCCAGGTTCGGTCCCTGTCACCCCATATGGGCCCCGCCACCGTCAGGAGTGCTGAGTGCAGAGCCAGGACCGTGTGGCCCAAAAACAAACAAAACTTTTAAAAATTATTTTTGCGGACGGGCTGGAGTGATAGTACAGCGGGGGAGGGCGTTTGCCTTGCACGTGGCTGACCCGGGTTCGATTCCCAGCATCCCATAGGGTCAGTCCCCTGAGCACCGCCAGGAATCATTCCTGAGTGCAGAGCCAGGAGGAACCCCTGTGCATTGCCGGGTGTGACCCAAAAAGCAAAAAAAAAAAGTTATTTTCGCGGAAACATCTGATATGTTAAAGGGTGAATTTGGGGTAACGGGATGGCTCGGGGTTGGGACTCTGAGTGGCCACTGGCCCACATGAAGTTCCTCTTTGGACCACTAGGTGACAGCACGGTCCAGGTGGTGATGGGTCGCCGGACCCAGGGCCCCGCCCGGCTGGCGTGCAGTTCCTCGCGTGGCCACGAGATGGCAGACCGCGTCCAGGCCGTGATGGGCCGTGGACCGGCTTGGAGGGTGGGGGTCAGGGTCAGAGGAATTAAAAGGCCTGTGCCCGGCTTGGGGGTGGGGGTGGGGGGTAGCCCCAAGCAGGTGAGTCCCCCGCCCCAGGCCCAGTGACCGGCTGCCCCCCTGCCTCACCTTCTTGAGTAGCCCCTGTCTTGGGGGCAGTGCGATTCTGGGGCTCTCCTGACCCGTCCACTCAGCGGGCACCCTGAAGCCACAGCACCCCGTCTCCTGCCTGCCCAGGGCCACAGCCACACTGGGCCGCTCCCCCACACGCCCACCCCAGCACCAGCCCACGTCCGTGTGTCTCCCCTCCACCACTGGGCTGTGGGGGTCCCTCCCACGACCCCCACCCGTCCCCAGGAGCAGGCAGGACAGTCGGTAAAGCATCACCTGGCACCAGCACACCCATCGCGCCCTTCACACATGCTGCGTCACTGGAACGCCAGGGGTCTGCGGGGCCTGAAGTGCTGACTCTGCTGCTTTTGGGTTTTCCGTTTTGTAAATTGTTTTTATTGAATCCCTGTGAGACAGACCCTTGCAAAGCTGTCCATGATTGGATTTCAGTCGCACAGTGTTCCAACACCCGTCCCCCTGCCAGTGTACATTGCCCAGCCCCAGTGTCACCAGGGTCCCTCCCATCACCTCCAAAACTCCCTGACTGTTCCTTTTTTTTTTCCCCCTTTTTGGGTCACACCCAGCGATGCTCAGGGGTTACTCCTGGCTCTGCACTCAGGAATTACCCCTGCTGGTGCTCAGAGAACCCTATGGGAGGCCGGGGATCGAACCCGGGTCGGCCGCGTGCAAGGCAAACGCCCTACCCGCTGTGTTATCGCTCCAGCCCCCTGACTGTCCCTTTTCAAACATAGTTTATGCCTCCAGAAGGAAGGGAGGTGTAGGGGTGGAGGACCAGTTAATTCCCTAAGGACCCTAGGAGCAATGTTGGGGGGAAGGGTCTGTTCTTCTTTGCCTGGACCCCCACGTGCCCCCATGGGCACCTGTGGCTTCTTCCTCCTCAGAAGCAGTCCCGAGGTTCAGAGAGGAGACGCCCCCATCACCCCACCCAGCAGCAGCACCCTGGCCTCACCCCTGCACTCTGTGGGCGCCCCCACCCGGCACCCCCCGGGGGTAGGAGTGGGTCCACAGGGGCGCCCTTCAGCCCTGTGTGCCCGTGGCTCTGGAAGGCTGGAGGGGTGGTTGTGGACATGGTGGTGTGGGGGGCGAGCCCACCTCCCACAGACTTGGGGGTGCAGTCTAGTACTCCAGCCCCCCACCCCACCCCCACATCATCCTGTGGCCCCAGGGCCTTACCCCACCCCCAGCACCACAGAGTGGCCCCAGCCCTGCCTGTGGGAGGGGGTGTGACATCATGGCCCAGGGGGGACCCTGCAGTGCTGTGCTTCAACTCGGGGACCCGCGTGCTGGACACAGTGGGAGGAAGTGTGGCCGGACTGGACACGGGTCCTCTGCCGGAGACTCAGAAAGCTGGGGGCGGGGCTGAGAGTGGAAGGGGCTGGCAGGCGCCATGTATGGCCCCCCAACCCCCTGGTCCCAGAACCGATCCCGGAGGGCAGAGCCAGGTGTAAGCCCTGAGCACCGCTGGGTGAGGGGGAGGATGACCCGCGGGTGGGTGGGGGCGGGGAGGAGGGAGACGGGCACTGTCCACGCAGAGATGCTGAAGCCAGGCTGGGTGAAGGGCTCAGGGGCTCCATGCACGGAGGTGACAGGCGGAACATGCAGCATCAAAGGCACCCCCAACCAGCCCCTCATATCCCCCTTTGCTTAGGGGGGCTCACCCCTAAGTGCTCAGAGGTCACTCCTGGGGCTGCCAGGGATTGAACCTGTGTCAGCAGCGTGTGGAGTAAGCGCCTCCCTGCAGCCTCCCTCTGCGGCCCCCTGTGCCTTAGCCCAGGGACAGGCTCAGCGTCATGTCAGACACGGGTCACACACGGGCCGTCTCAGCCACGGGGCTGCCCAGCGGTGCGTGCAGACAGAGGGGCACCTGCAGTGGCCGCTCCACCTGACCCCCCTGCAAGGGGTGGGCAGCAGCCGCTGCTGGAGGCCTGAGGACAGGCAGAGCCCTGAGCACCGGGCAGGGAGCACAGAATCGGACACAGGCTGGGGGGCACAGCAGGTGGTCAGCAGTGGAGGCAGATGGACCCGAAGGACAGCTGGCCAGCAGGACACACAGACCCTAAGAACAGCCAGCGGGCAGGACAGGCAGATGGATGGACCCTAAGGACAATCGGCCGGCAGGACAGACAGACACAGCAATGAGGGTTCTGGAGGAGCCTCAGAACCAGAGATCAGGAGCCACAAGAAGGAAAATGGGAGAAACTGAGTCACACGGGAAGAGCACCCGAACCAGAGAAGCAGGGCTGGAGCGGAAACACAGGAGGCCCCCCGCCCCGACACCCCCGAGGCTCCCCCCAGCACAGAACAGGCCCAGCCTCTCCCCAACAAGCCAGAAAGAGGCAGAAACTTGTGGGGAAAAAAACAACCAGCAAACAGAAGGGGCTCAAGGGCGACTGACCCGGCAGCTCAGCGGCCCCCCCAAAACCAGCAGCTGAAGCCAGAGATCAAAATGAACCCACAGGCAGCTGGGGACGCCCCCCACTTGGCAACTTGGGGAGTCATAAATCAGCGAGCCCTGAGGTGGTCGGGGCCCAGCCTGTGGAAACGGGGAGCCCAGAAGGCCATCGGTCACTCCCGACTCTCCCCGCGGTGCCCACCCTAGCAGGGACTCCGACCTGACCTCGGGCAGTGTGGGAGAAACCCCAGCCCACCCCTGCATCAAGACACGCAGAGTGACTATGGCGTATGGTGCTGGGGGTGGGGGGCTCATTTGCCTTGCATGCCTCCAGTCTGGGTTCGATCCCTGGCATCCCATAGGGTCCCCAGAGCACCGACAGGCGTTACTTTCTGAGGACAGAGCCAGGGGTAAGCCCTGAGCATCGCTGGGCGTGACCCAAAAATAAATCAACTAAATAAAATAAAACTTGGATGTTTAAAAAATAATAATAAAATAAAATGGAGTTGGGGTTGGAGGATGCTCGGCCCCAATCTGAGTAGGCTTGGAGATCTCGGCCCCGGAACCCGCGTGGCTTTGTTCCTCTGCCGGTACCTTCAGGTGTGCGGAGAGTGGTCTCAGCATGGTGGTGGCTGGTCCTGGAGGTCTTCAGCTGCCGGGGCCCTGGCCGGGGCGGGGAGGGAAACTCAACCCGCTCCCCTCCAAGGGGTCCCGGCGAGGAACAGCCAGGCACGGGGCAGGAGACTGCGCTCTTCTCCTCCGGGAGCTCCAGGACCAGCCACCACCATGCTGAGACCACTCTCCGCACACCTGAAGGTACCGGCAGAGGAACAAATCCACGCGGGTTCCGGGGCCGAGATCTCCAAGCCTACTCGGATCGGGGCTGAGCATCCTCCACCCAGATCCTCCAAATTCCAGTAGGCGGGGGTCACACACACCAACTGGCCCCCTGGCGCCGTGTAATCCCGTCAACGGCCAAAACTCAGAGACTATAAAAACCAGCTTCCGGAACCGCGCGGCCGCATTCGTGCCATGCGATATCCTATTACGACATCTTATTATCTCATTCCTACTTTGGACAAACTGGCCGGCTACCGAATGTAGCCTGCCCACACGGCAGAGTCTGGCAAACTCCCCGTGGCGTACCCAATATGCCAAATACCAGTAACAATGATGGGTCTCATTCTCCTAAAGAGCCTTGAACATAATCTCAGGGCTAGGATGAAGGAGACGTTACTGGGGCCTGCTCGAGGCAATCGACGAATAACAGGATGATTTGTGATTTGTGATTTGATTTGTGGGGTTGGAGTGATGTCACAGCGAGTAGGGCGTTTGCCTCACACGCAGCCGACCCGGGTTCGATTCCCAGCATCCCATATGGTCCCCTGAGCACTGCCAGGAGTGATTCCTGAGTGCAAAGCCAGAAGCAACCCTTGAGCATCGCCAGGTGTGACCCAAAAAGCAAAAAAAAAAGGAGTTTATTCTGATTTTTTTTTTATGTAGGAGTACTGCTGTTTATTCAGCCACTGATTAGCTGATTGAATTGTGCATGAACGCCACCTTATTTTTTTTTCATTTTTTATAATTTTATTTATTGAATCACCGTGAGAGCAGTTACAAAGCTTTCGGGTTTAAGTCTCGGTCATACAATGAAACACCTGTGCCTTCACCAGTGCCCATTCTCCACCACCCAAAACCCCAGCATACCCTCATCCCACACCCTCCTCCTACCTGTGGGGCAGATGATTTCCACATTACTCTCTCTCTACTCTGATCACATTCAATATTTCGACACCAGACCCACCATTATTATTTGAGATTTTACCCCAACACTCAGATCTCCGAAAAGGCAACAGTAGACAATTTGTGTTCTCTTGCTGGTTATGAAGAACATATGATGTTGCGTGGCTGCAGTAGGGCCACAGGATTTTGAAATTTTGAAAATTTAATACTTAAATCTGGAGGGATTTCTGCCAAAAGCCACTGGGTTTCGAGATTTGCTCCTGAGTCTCTGGGATCATGGCCGTTGAGCAGCTTGATCAGGAGCCAGAGAGGCCGTTCGTGGGCGATGACTTGGGGTCTCGTTGGGGTGGGGAGGACAGGCCCGGCTCCACCCCATCCCGTGAGGCCCCACAAGTTTCGTCACTGTGGGCCCAAGCCTGACTGCCCAATGGCCTCTGGAGGATGAGGGCCACTGAGCCGCCAAGGGGGAGCAGGCGGAGGGACAGCACCCTTTCCCCCCTGGGGTGGCCCGGCCCTGGGGATGGGTGGGATGGGAGGGGAGGCCCCGTGCTGCCTCACTTGCAGTCCTACCTGGGGGAGGGGTATCAAGCAAGCTCGGTTCAAAGCTGGGGTCCACAAGAAGCACCAGCTGAAGACAGCCGCTGTGACCCCAAACAAACACAGAGTCTGTGGAGGCCGCCTGCCCCAACCCCAGCAGTTGGGATGGATGGGGCTTCGGGACTCTGGGAGTCACGCCCCCTCCCCAGAGGCCCTGCCCCAGGCCATTGGGATGCTAAGCCCTGCGGGGTCCCTCCTGGGAGAACAATGACCCCTCTGGCCGCAGGCATTCCCGCCTCTGGGCCTGTGGGAATTTCCATGGCCCCCAGACTCAGAACAAGTCATCAGAGTGCCGGGGACCCCCACACCACTGGGGAGGCCTGGGGGAGGGAGCCAGAGACCAGGCCTGGAGGGACCCTGCACCAGGAGTCACAGGCTGTGGAAGGGAGGGGATCATTCTAGCACCTTCCATCTCACCAGACCCTGGGCTGGCCCCCCCAGGTGCGGCTCCTCCCGGGGTCTCAGCAGCGCCTTGGTGGTCCCAGCACTGCCAGCCCACTTGGCTGAGGATGGCCGGGACGTGGACCCCGCCCCAGGATGGATACCCCCTCCCCCCAAACACCACAGACTCAGGAGGTCGTGTTCCGTGTGACTCCTGGACACGACCCCTGGCAGAGGTGCATGCCAACAGCTCAGAGGCGAGATCCCGGTGTAGGTGACTCAGTTACGCAGTGAGACCCAGTACGCCCCAGGGGGTAGGGGGTTTGGGGGGGGGGACAGAGAGCTCTCCAGAAAGGCTGAGGGAAGGGGCAGGGGGGCCCAGCCATGTGATTCCTCGGTCCCACAAACAGTGGGTAGGGCACTTGCCTTGAGCACGGACGGCCCAGTTTGATCCCCAGCACACCAGAGCCCACCAGAAGGGATCCCCAAGCACTGTGCCAGGAGTAAGCCCTGAAGTGACCAGAGGCCCCCCCAGAGAGGAGGGTGGGGGAGGAGGCCTGTGTCCCCCCCAGGTCCCCGCAGAATTTGGGGTCACCTGCCTCAGGGACCCTCCTAGCCCCAGCATCAGCGCAGCCTGGGGCCCACAGGGCTAATAGGGGCCCCGGGAGGGGGAGCTTGGGCCCCCCCAGAGTCTGTGGCCCCTGCAGACAGGCCATTTGCAATACAAAGGGAAGCTGGCCGCCCTGCAGCTGCGTCTCCCTTGGGAACCGGCCAGTGGTAAGATTCCAGGGGGTCACACAGGGGCTTGGAATGGGGGGGGGAGAGGTCAGGGCAGAAGGGAGGAGAGAGAACCCCCCCAGGACGGGTGGGGGCAGTACGTCTAAGGTGGGTGATCGGGGGTGCCCGCACGGGAAGACAGACACGGGGTCTCCCCAACAGGACCCAAGGGGGCCGTTGGCGCCTTATCCAACACACAGCAATGACTAAGGCTGCAGGCAAAGACGGAGCCCCTGCGGGGCGAGAGAGAGTCCACCGATTGGCTGTTTCCCAGCCACCCCAGACTTTTCCAGAGGGGCCCCTGGGAGCAGACTCCAAGTGACTCCCCTGGACCAGCCCAGCCTTCTCCAGCTCCCCTGCTCACAAGGCCGCTCCAGTTTGGGGGCTCAGGCAAGGACCCCAAGAGTGGACGGTCCCAGGTGGATCCCAGGATCTCCAGGAGCTGGGGGTGATAAGGGCCTTATCTCTCCACCCCGTCCAGTTCCGTGGCCCTCCTGGCAGTGCTAGGGGGAGAGGGGACCATACAGGGTGCCGGGGATCGAACCCCGGCCATCTGTTGCAAGGCTCCAGCCCTGAGAAAGTTAACTCTTCTTTTTTTTCTTTTTGGGTCACACCAGGCAATGCATAGGGGTTCCTCCTGGCTCTGCACTCAGGAATGACTCCTGGCGGTGCTCAGGGGACCATATGGGATGCTGGGAATCGAACCCGGGTCGGCCGTGGGCAAGGCAAATGCCCTACCTGCTGTGCTATCGCTCCAGCCCCAAGAGAAAGTTAATTCTTGGCTTTGGTAGAAAGTTAATTCTTAAATCATCAAAGCGAGAGTCCCGTAGGGAGGGCGTTTGCTTTGCACACACGGACCTGGGTTCAATCCCCAGCATCCCACAGAGTCCCCGAGCACAGAGCCAGGAGTCAGCACTGAGCATCGCGCGACCCAAAACACCAGCAGAAGATGCAGAGAACCGCCAGCAGGGGGCGCCATGAGCTCTTGGACTCACAGACCCTCTGGGCGGTGAGCGGGCCGGTTTGTTTCTTTTTCTTTGTTCACTCATTTCCTTCGGGTTTGGCCACACCCAGCGCTGCTTTTCCGGGCTCTGCCCACGAGTGACCCCGGGGGTGCTCTGGGGACCAGATGCGCCAGGGATGGACCCAGGGTGAGCTGAAAGCGAGGTAAGAACCTCCTCCCCGCGCCGCAGGACCTTAGAAAAAGACCCAGAACCGGAACTGGACAGGACAGGACAGCAGGAGGGCCCTCGCCTTGCACGTGCCGGACCCATGTTCGATCCCCGCGGCACCCACTATGCTCCCCTGGTCCCTAAGCATCAGCCTGGTGTGTCCCCAAGGAAGTCACAGAACCTCTCCTGGACTCACGGACCTGTCGGCCCAAGAAAGCCGCCAGAAATTACCCACCCAGGGTCTTCCGTCTGCGTCCGGGTTGAGTTCCGAGGGGCCAGTACGGAGCCCTGGACACACGGGAACGATCACGTGATGAAAAACAGCTGGGGGGGGGGTCTGGAGCAATAGCACAGCAGGGAGGGCAGTTGCCTTGCACACGGCCGACCCGGGTTCGATCCCCAGCATCCCATATGGTAACCCTGAGCACCGCCAGGAATGATTCCTGAGTGCAGAGCCAGGAGTCAGCCCTGAACAGCGCTGGCCCAAAAAAAGGAAAAAAACAAACAAACAAAAAAACAAACCAGCTCCCGGGGTGCAAAGCAGGCAGGGCTGGCCTCGCTCGCTCACCTGCTTCCAGATGACGCAGGGTTAGTTCCCAGCACCCCCATGGGCCCCTGAGCCCCACCAGGAGTGAGTCCTGAGCCCTGCTGGCTGTGGCCCCCAAACCAAACCCTGACCCCCACAAATAAAATGTTTTGGGGTGGGGAGAGTAAGACTGTCCGGTGCCTACGGAGAAGCAGAGAGGCATGCCACACGGACAGAGGCCCATGCGCGGGGGCCGCGGGACGGAGCCACACTGAGAGCCTGTCAAGCCGCTCATGCCCGCCCACGGCCAGGGCCCCCAGAGCACCGTGCACGGGAAAAGCAAACACACCCCAAGTCCCTGGCGTCCATAGTCAGAGCAGCTTTGTCTGGAAGCCATGCGAATGTCCATCTGTTCGTCCATCCCTCCCTCCACGACTAAGCAGCTTAAGCAGTAAGCGGGAAAGACCCACCTGTGGGTGCCCACGCCGGGAGGGGTGACCTCAAGAGAACTGAAAAGGACCTCGAACAAAAAGCAAAAAAAACAAACAGAAAAAAAGACGTGACAGTACAGCAGGTAAGGCCACGGCCGAGCCGGGTTCGATCCCCAGCATCCCATATGGTCCCCCTGAGCACCGTCAGGAGTAATTCCTGAGTGCATGAGCCAGGAGTAACCCCTGAGGCCCCGTGCTCTAGGGTGGGGAGGTCACAGCCCGGGGAGGCATGAAGCAGCATGCGGGTCCCTGGGGTGTCACTCTCCGTCAGGCCACTCTCTCCAGCAGCCCTGCAGTACAACCGTTTCTCTGCGATCCGTTTCTGGTCTGCTGCGCACCGACTAGGCAGGCACCAGCACTGACGCCGACCCTCAGCACCCCTCCACGGTCCCCCAGCACCGGCTCACGTGGCCCCAGCGTGAACCCGGACATCCCACTGTGGGACAGCCGGGGGCCAGCTTGGTCCGACCCACTGTCACTGTTGTTTAACCTGCTGTTGGAATGACACATATTTTTGGGGTGTGTGTGTGGGGGGGAGTTGTCAGTTATTTGATACTTGGTTTACTTTGTTTGGGGGCCACACCGGGTGGCATTCAGGGCTGACTCCTGGCTCCGTACTCGGGGACCCTATGAGATGCCAGGACGGAGCCCAGGCCTGCCAGCGCCCGCGGGCTTATGCTTCGGTTCGCCGACTGTCACTTTCAAGCACGGGACACGGGGCCAGAGCGGGACCGTCCTGCTCACTGGGGTCTGACCCCACCCACGGCCACTGCTCACTGCCATGCCCAGAGCCATGGGGACTTCCAGCCACACTACAGCCGGGTGGGTCACCTCAAAGGGATGTGACCAGCCGGAGAGACACGTGTGAGTCCCGTGGAGACCCCCAAGGGCCCGTCAACCATGACCTGGGTGTTCCGGCCACGAGTGCCAGCCTGGGGGGGGACACAGGGGCTCTGGCACTGAGCTCCCAAACCGTTGCATTCCTGGGGAGCTCTGAGAGACTCCCCAGGGCAAAAGGGGCACAGCTGTGGCACCCTGGGCACGTTGGGCGGCGGGATAGCTGCAAGGCCAGCCGGGGACAAGTGTCCATAAGGGGGGATAGCCTCGTGGGGGACACAGGGATCATGCAAAGGAGCAGGGGGCCGGAGAGATGGTATGGGGGGATGTGACAACCCCAGCACCACATTCGGCCCCCAGAGCACCCGCAGCAGGTGACCGAGCACTGAGCCAGGAGTAGCCTCTGAGCACTGCTGGGCATGACCCAAAACCCGCAGCAAGTGACCGAGCACTGAGCCAGGAGTAGCCTCTGAGCACTGCTGGGCATGACCCAAAACTGAAATAAAAATAAGAGAACGTGGGGCTGGAGTGATGGCACAGCGGGGAGGGCGTTTGCCTTGCACGCGGCCAACCCGGGTTCGATCGCCGGCATCCCCGAGCATCTCCAGGAGTGATTCCTGAGTGCAGAGCCAGGAGGGACCCCTGAACATCGCCGGTGGGGCCCCAAAGCCAAAACCATGAATGTCCTGCAGGGTCTGGGGATCAGCTCTAACAAGGCCGGTGACCCAAAGCAGGTAGGTCTTACCTGGAGCCTGGGGAAGGTTCCAGAGGCTTCGCCCTAGGGCATCTTCGACCTTTCCCTCCCAGCACCCGGAAAACACAAACCCAGGCGCCTGCGACCAGGAACGCTTCGGGTGTGGTGAGGTTGGCCGGCTCTGCGTTCCTCTCTGGTCACTGCGCCTTCAGAGGCCTTTTCTGGGGAGGGGCGTTTGGCTGTGGCTGGAACCCCTGAGCACCACCAGCTGTGGCCCAAACTCCCCGAGGCCCCCAAACGCCTGGCCAGCACCTCGCGGCCCCACAAATACCTCTGAGTACGGCCTTGGAGACCACCAAGCACCATGGGGTGGAGGGGCACAGTCGCCGCTGCCCTGCTGGGCCCAAAGGCCAAACAGTCCAGATGCACCAGCGCCACTTGCTCCTGGTGGGCTGGCTCGGGTGGTCCTGGGGCACAGGCGCCGCCGCCGCCGGCACACCAAGCCTGCACCTGGGGGTGCCCCCCCACAGAAACACTCCACGGAGATGCCTTGGGGGGCGGGGCTCAGCTGTAGAGCACATGTAAGATCCTGAGCACCCCAAGGAGAGAACTCAAGTTTTCAGTGCCGGAGGGAGGGCATTTGTCTTGCACACGGCCGACCCGGGTTCGATTCCCGGCATCGCATAGGGTCCCCTGAACACCGCCAGGAGAAATTCCTGAGCACAGAGCCAGGAGTAACCCCTGAGCATCGCCGGGTGAGACCCCCCCCCCAAAAAAAAAGACAAAAAAGAATCAAGTTTTCCCTTTTTGTGGGGGTGTTTCCCAAGCCTGGGGTGCCAGGGATCGAACCTGTGTGGCTCCGGCCCTCTGAGCCAGCCCCCACCCACCCCCTGCCCGCCCCCCATCTGCTGTTTCTAAAATTCTTAAGACTTAAAACAAAGGCCTCCTGGTTTCTTTCCGCCCGCCCTCCCGGGCTGGGTCAGCTAAAGGAGCCCGTGAAAACACAGACAGCTCATTGTAAACACGGGAGTCTGGCCGGGGCCCAGATGCAAATCAGGATTTTGTCAGTAAAATTCCAAGGTCTGTGCGTGGGAAGGAAGCACCTGAACGGCGGGCCTGGGAGGCCAGGAGGTGGTGACCGATCTCCGATCTCCGATCTCCGATCACGACTCCGGGGATCCACGGGGATCCACGACTGGGGGTCTCAGGGCTTCTCACCCGGCCCTTTCCTCATGTGCTGCCACATTTATGCGCCCGTCCGTGTCGGCCTTGACTTCCGTGGATGCAATTAATGCAACACTTTCCTCAGCGAAGCTCAAAGAGCCACTCAGGCGGGACAAGGCCCGGACGGACGGGCGGACGGACGGACGGACGGATGGACGCATGGGGTGGAAGACAAGGGGGGTGTGAATGAATAAAATTCCTCTGGGGTCCAAGGAGGGTCAGGGCCCCCTCAGGGTGGACCGGCCGCGAGTGTTTGGAACAAAGAGGCTCTGGAGGCCCCGACCAACAGACGGAACAAAAGCGTCTTTTCATGCCTGGAAGCCAACCCAGGAGGCTCTGCTCACACAGACCACGACCCAACCCTTCCTACTTCAGGCCTCCGACATTAGCGCGGAAACTTCCAGAATACTGGTTGACCGGCAGCCCCCAAAATCCAGGTCTGGGGGGGGGGCTCTGTGTATGTAACTGAACCAGCCCGAGCCCCTTTCTTGGCCGCCCGCTGAGCCAAGCTGCCACAGATGCATGGGGGTCCCCAGGAGACTGAGGACACTCCCCTCAGGCCCCACAGGGACCCTAGTAGAAGGGGACGTGGTATTCCGACTCCTGGCCCACCCAGCGCCAGCGCCCAGCAGCCTCCCGGGCCCCTGCAGTCAACAAAACCTGTTTTTTTTTTTCCTTTTTGGGTCACACCGGGCGATGCACAGGGGTTACTCCTGGCTCATGCACTCAGGAATCACTCCTGGCAGTGCTCGGGGGACCCTGTGGGATGCTGGGGATTGGACCCAGGTCGGCCATGTGCAAGGCAAACGTCCTCCCCGCTGTGCTATCGCTCCAGCCCCCAAAATCTGTTTTGGGGGCAGGAGGGAGGCCACTTCCTGCTCCGCACGTGATTAACACACAGCTGTGGTGCCCGGCTGCCAGGAGATGCCCACCTGTGTCCAAACAGCCTCACTGCTGCAACTGGGTCCCAAGCCGGCCAGTGGCTGGGCAGGGTCCACTCCGCCACCGTGGGCAGCTGTAGTCGCCAGCGCCCGGCACGCGGGGTTTTCCACGGCCAGGGCAGAGGCAGGTCTGTCTGGTTCCTCAGGCCGAGTCCCATCTCAACAGGGCTGAGCCACGGCACGGCGGGGGGGGGGGCGGGGGGGGGGCGTCTGCTGTGCACAGGGCCGACCCAGGTTCGAGCCCTGACATCCCATAGCGTCCCCGGAGTCTGTCAGGAGTGAGTCCTGAGAACTGCTGGGTGTCCCCCCCCCAAAAAAAAAAAAAGACAAAGCAAAAAAGAATAGATCCATGGGGGCTGGAGCAATAGCACAGTGGGGAGGGCATTTGCACACCGTGGGAGTAATTCCTGAGTGCAGAGCCAGAAGTGACCGCTGAGCATCTCTGGGTGTGACCCAAAAAGGAAAAAAAAAAACTGGATCCATCAAGTTGGTTAATAAGCCTTTGGTTAAAGGCTTATCATCTGGGCTTCCTCCTGGCTCTGCAGGGGACCACAGGGGATGTCTGTGGACTCCTGGCAGTGCTCACAGAGGATTGTGGACTCCTGGCAGTGCTCACAGAGGATTGAGCCCAGTTCCACCGCATGCTAGACAAACCCCTTTCCCCACCACCCCGGACTATGGCTCCAGACCTCAGGGCCTTTATTTCTGAAGAGCGGAGTGCCCCCACGTACGCTGCAGAGCCGTGCCCGTCCCCAGGACGATGGGCACTGTCCAGGAACGCAGCAAGGGAGCTGTGTCCACCCCAGCCACTCTCTACCCTGCAGACTCCCCCAGGCGCTGAGCTCCACTGCCACCGGCCGGCCGCAAGGGGCAAGCCGGCTCTCTCGTTTTCAGAAACGGCCCCGAAGCCCCCTGAAGCCCTCCCACAAACCAGCAGTTCTGAAAGAGTAAACCAGATGCTTTTTTAAAAAAAACTTTTTTTTTTATTATTATTTATTTTGGTTTGGGGGCCAGGCCTGGCGGTGCTCAGGGATCACTCCTGGCAGGGCTCAGGGGAACCTATGGAATGCTGGGGACTAGGGTCAGCCCAGTGGACTCTCTCCAGCCCCGAACTAGCCCTTAGAGGCCTCCGTCGAGGGCACCTTCCCGGGCTGCCCGGTGCCATGGAAGGAGGGTTCGAATCTGCTGCCCTTTGCGTTTCAAAACAGTCCCCGAGGGGCCCTGTTTCAGTCTCCCTGCAGAAAAGCGCCAGGATCACGTCCAGCCCAAGCAGAGGAGCGAAAGGGAACCCTGGGCGGGCTGAGACTTGGGTGGGTGTGAACTTGCCGGGGTCCTCGTGTTGCGAGACAGAACCTAACTCTCTTCCGAAAAGCGCGTGCCAAGGGGGTTAAGGCCAAGAGGGGGCATTGAAACAGTCGTGCCAGCCACAGGGCTGTGAGAAACGGGGGGGCCCCTTCCTTGGTGCAAACGCGGCCGCGGGCCCGGCCCAGAGCCAGGCAGGGAGGACAGAGCCAGCCGCTGGACTTGGACTGTGTTTATTCAGGGTCTGCAGCTCCGGGCTGGCTGCTCGGGGCCTGCCGAGAGGGGACTGAGCTTCAAGGGTGCTGTGTCCGCGTCCTGAGTCCCGCAGGCGCCGGGGGTGGGCGGCTGGTACAGGAGAATCGGTGCCACCGAGGCCAGGACGGAAGTCAGCTGGCGGCAGGGTGCCCACAGATACGAAGGGGAGGGGAGGGGAGGGGTGTCCCCCCACCCTGTGCCCTTCTCAGAGGATGGGAAACCGGGGTGGGGGGAACCCGGGGACCACACTGAAGTGAGAGTTTTTGCGTGTCCTGGGGGGACCCCGGCAGTGGGGTCCGGGCCCCACCTCGAGTGAGGAGCTCCCCTCCAGGCGGTGCCTCTGCACAGGGAGGGGCTGCGTGAGTGGGGGGGGGCGGTCTCAGCAGTGGGCCAGGCCAAGCCCTACAAACGCTTGTAGGAGCCCACGAGGGCTTTGCAGTTGGGGCAGTGGTGGTCCACGTCCTGCAGGGCATCCACGCAGAAGGGGATGAAGCAGCAGCCGGCCACACACCTGGGGGACAACACGGCCCCACGAGAGCCCATCACGCATGGGAGCAACCCAGACCGGGGCCACAGGCCCCCAGACGTGACGCGCCCGTGGAGGCCCGAACAGGAAGATGCTGGGACCCTGGCAGCCCCGGAGAGGTGTCCGCCAGAGATGAGAAGGGGACACGGGGAAACCAAGGGGGCCCAGGGCGCTGAGCCCACAGGCCAAGGACACCTGGGCAGCCCGAGGGCGGGGGCAGCTCGGGGAAGAGGGGAGGGAGAAGGGGGGCCCAACCTGGTGAGCCTGGCAGAGGGGCAGGAGGGCCCTGACATTTTTTTTTGGGTGGGGGGCTTATTTTGGTGACACCCAGTGACGCTCAGGGGTCTCTCCTGGCTCTGCACTCAGGAATTACTCCTGGCGGTGCTCGGGGGACCCTACGGGGTTCTGAGGATCAGGTGTTTGCCTCGCACCTCTGAGCCCACTCTCTGGAGCCCGGAGGTCCCAGACCCGTGGGCCCGACCCCCGGGGTGCGGGTGTGTGCCCGGCGTCCACTCACCCCAGCAGGCAGAGGCTCCCGCAGGACAGCCAGGTGAGCGCCCCCGCGTTGTAAGACAGCTGCGTGACGATCATCTTGTTACACGACGGGCAGCACATCTGGACGGGGCGGTCGACGAAGGACACGGGCTGCGGCACATACACGGTCTGCACGGTGACTGCGGGGGGGGATAGGGCGGCCTTGGAGGGGGCGCAGGGTGGGGGGCGGGGGCGGGGCAAGGCCCCAGCCCCAGCCCCAGCACGGAGCCAGGAGGGACCACACCCCGGATGCTGGTTTTACTCCCGGCCCAATGCTCAGGAATCACTGCTGGAGGGGCTGGGGGCGACCCGGGTGCAGGGGATCGAACCCAGGCCGGCTGGGGCAAGGCCAGGCCCTACCCACCGTGCCTCAGGAGGTCCAGGCTGCCAGGAATCTTTTCCTCTTTTTTTTTGGGGGGGGGGGGAAGGAGGGTGAGTGGGTTGGGCCACACCAGGCGGTACTGGGGGACTGTCTGTGGAGCCCGGGGCCGGGACCCCCATGCTCCTCCCCCATCCTGCCCTCTCCTCCCGGTCTTTTTCTTCCAAAGGCCCGTTTCCTCCAAAGACAGAGTAAGAGGCGCGTTCCTTTAGCGGCAACGTGCAGACGTGAAGGTCTGGGGGCTGACTGGTGTGAGAACAAGTTATTTCTGGGTCTGCGTGTGACCCACTGCTGGTGACCAGTGAGTCCTCCTGTGTCTGAAGGGGCCGGCATAACCTGGATGCAGAGCAGAGGGACCACCCTTGGCTAGACCGAGTTCTCACGCCCCTTTCCTGAACAGCCCTCCGGTCGGGGTGGGGGTGGGGGCAGGGCGGGGTGGCCCTAGATAGGTCACTCAGGCAGGCACTGGCTGCCGGGGCACAGCCGGGGCCAGGCAGTGCCAAGGGAGAGGATCAAAGGGGACGTGGCTGGAAGGGGTGGAAGTTTCTTTTTCTTTTTTTTGTTTTTTTTTTTGTTTTTTGGGTCACACCTGGAGATGGTCAGGGGTTCCTCCTGGTTCTGCACTCAGGAATTACTCCTGGCAGTGCTCAGGGGACCCTATGGGATGCTGGGAGTCGAACCCGGGCTGGCCATGTGCAAGGCAAACTGCCCTCCCCGCTGTGCTATGGCTCCAGCCCAGGGAGCTCACCCTTCCTCACTCAGGGCTGCTCCGGGGGTCTCCCTGAAACCTCAGCAGGAAGGGGGGTGCTCCCGGGCAGGGCGCAGAGGCCGGACCTTACCCTGCATGCGGCTGCAGTCCTGATTCCAGTTCAATCTCCAGCCCCAAGCGGGGTCCCCAAGCGCCTCCGAGCCGAGGCCCCTTCTCAAAACAAGCCCCACACTGGGGCCAAACCCCTAGCACAGCAGGGACGCCGTCTGCCAACGCAGGTTTGATCCCCGGCCTCCCCCAGAGCCCCGGAGCCCCGCCAAGAGCGATTCCTGAGTGCAGAGACAGCCCCCAGCATCGCGGCTGTGCCCTGCCCCCAACCCCTAGTCTGGAACGCCCCCCCCCCCCACCAGGCCGGGTGCCAGAAGCTGGCTGGCTGGCTGGCGAGTGGAAGAGGTTGGCACACGCGGTGCCTTCTGGTCCCACGGGTGCCCCGTGCTCGGGAACGCTGGCAGTGACCCAGGGCGGGGCTGGAGCCACTCCCCGGCCTTCCTGGGTCCCCCCACCCCAGGGTGCAGAAGCATGTGGGCAGGGGCTACGGGCGGGATGCACGTACTTGCGCTGGGATTGGGGGTCGGCATCGAGTGGGTGTAGTACTGGGGATTCGTGCCCTTTCCATCAGGGCCAGACACCAGCGCCGTGGTGGGCCCGGGTGCAGGGACAGGCCCCGTGGGGTAGTAGCCCCCCACGCCCACCGTCTCCTCGTAGGACGGGGGTGCGGTTGGCATCACGGAAGGCCCAGCGGCCGCCTGGTAGAACCCTGGAGCAGCCATCTCGCCTGCGGAAGAAGAGACAGAGAGGTTGGACATTGCACGGAGATCCGGCCCTCACCTCCAGGCCGAGCTCCGACGGGGGCTAGCTGAGGGGGGCTGGGGGCCGGGGCAGGGTTCCGCACGGGAGGGGAAGGAGAGCCTGGAAGTGGGTAGGACTCGGGGCTGGGAAGGAGCTCAGAGCTCTCTGCTCGGCTGGAATGCAAGTGGGACCCTTAAGAAGGGCATGCTGGGGGGCCGGAGAGATAGCCCAGCGGGTGGGGCGTTTGCCTTGCACGCGGCCGACCCGGGTTCGATTCCCAGCATCCCATGTGGTCCCCTGAGCACTGCCAGGAGTAGTGAGTCCTGAGTGCAGAGCCAAACGCAACCCCTGTGCATCGCCGGGCGTGACCCGAAAAGGAAAAAGAAAAGAAGGGCATTCAGGGGCTGCCCCCCTCTGCCCCCGCCCCAGAGAGCGCACAGTGGGTAGGGAGGGGCGTGGCAAGGGAGGGCAGGCTGAGTGCCCCTACCCGCACCAGCACCGCACAGTGGGGCCCAGGAAGTCGGTGCACTCTGAAGTTCTCTCCTCTCTCTCCCCCCGGGTCCGGGCACAGACTGGCCTTTGTGTGGCCGTTTCTGTACCCACTGGGGCCGGCTGACAGTCAGCCGGGCATGGGCACCCGGGTCGGTCAGAGGCACCATGAGCCTGGTGCTGTGAGCTGGCGGAGAGCCAACGAGGACGCTCACTGCTTCCCCAAGGCGAGGGGGCGTCTCAAAGCCAGAGGGTGCTCGCCGGGCACACGGCCGACCCGGGTTCGATCCCCGGCACCCCACCGGCTTCCCCAGGCACCGCCAGGTGTGATTCCGGAGCACAGAGCACAGAGCTCTGAGCACTGCCGGGTGTGACCCACAGAAACAAAAGGGAAACAAAAGGGGGGGGGTGTTGAAAAGCGTTTGGCATTTTGCGTGGAGCCGCAGGCGTTGTGGCGTGAGGGACACGAAGCCGCAGAGGAAAGTTCCAGCCCGGCTGGGGACCGGCGGAGGCTGCTGGGCGTGGTGGGCGCGGGGGAGGTTCAAGCTGGAGGCAGGACGTGGCCCTGGACCAGGTGGGAAGGCGGCAGGTCCCTGCGGCCGAGCCCCGCTGAGGCTTCCCAGGGGCGGGCCCCACGCGCCCCCTCGCCTGCTCCGGGCAGATGCTGGGCCAGGGGAGCACTGGGCTGGGAGTCCCATCACTGGGAAGGTGCGGTCCCCCAAAAAGGGTCCCAGGTCATTCACCCGCATAGAAGCCACAGGAGCAGACGCGCGCTGGGTCCCGCCGGGGACACGAGGCTCCCAAGCACTGAGCAAGCCCCAGACAAGGGCAGGCCGGGAGCTGAGGGTGCCCGGGCCCCTCCCCCAGGGCTCAGGACCGAAGGGACCAGTCTTTGGGCTGGTCCGCAGGGCCCAACCAGACAGCACATAGGACAGCATGACAGGGGATCGGCCAGCAGGCACTGCACAACACACACACACACACGCAAACACACACACACACACCCGCACACACATATTAACACATATACCCACATACACACATGCACATACACACACACGCATGTACACACACACACATGCACGCATGCACGCACGCACACACAAGCTCCAGGCAACAGCTTTCAAAGCTGCTCCCCTCGACCCCACGGCCGTCCTCCCCCAGGGCCAGAAATACCACCCGGCCGCCCAGGTCCTCCCTCTCCAGGGCGCTGTCCCCCGCACGACACGGGCACAGAAGGGCTGCCAGCCCGGCCCTGCCTGCCAGCACCAGACGTCGACCTCCAAACGGGTCGGTCCCGCTCCCGGAACCACACCTGGTCCTGCCGATACCTGGGGGCTTGGTCAGCGGTGCTCAGGGCTGACTCCAGGCTCTGTGCTCGGGGATCACTCCTGGCGGGGCTCCGGGGACCCCATGGGGGGCTGGGGCGCAAACCCTGGCTGGCCCTGGGCAAGGCCGCGCCAGTGGGCCTCTTGGCCCGCCCCCATCTCGCCTAGTACCAACGCCCCCTCTCCCGCACCCAGAGAGAACGGTCAGGTGGCGCATGTCCACGAGGGTGACTTCTACAGGGTTTCATTTCTGCCCGAGGAGGCGCTGGGGCTGGGGCGTGGTGCCAGGTTTTGGGGAGAAGCCCCCCACCCCCCACTCCAGGTTCCACGCCACAGTTCCGCTTTCCTCCCTTCCAAAGGGCAGGTGTGACACACAGCTGGGACATCTGAAGGGCCACACCCTGGGCCCTCCCCCGCCCCCCCCACCCCGCCCGGCCTGACCCTGCAGCAATCTCGCACCTGGGGAGGGTTAGACCTGCCTCCCCAAGGCGAGGGGCTGTCTCAAAGCCGGAGGGCGCTCACCTGGCACGCGGCTGACTCGGGTTCGAACCCCAGCACCCCTCCAACTCCGGTGCCCCAGGAGCTCGGGGGACCACAGGGCTCCAATCTACTGTGCGGACAGAAGGCATGCAGGACCAAGGGGGGCCACTCGGGGTCTCACCTCCCAAGACACAGGTTCCAGCACCCCGAAATATCCGACCTCGACTGCCACTAAATCTTAAAAAGTCCGGGCGCCCAGATCCACGAAACCAAGAACCAGAGACACACACGGCCCGTCTGTTCCGCGTCAGCCAGGCCGGCTGCGGGCATGGGGGCAGGCCCAGGGCCCCCCTTCTCCTGCAGCCCACCCTCGGGGGAGCCCCACCAGGGGCGACCCCCGAGGGCAGAGCCAGGAGCCAGCTCGGAGCCCCAGTGGTTGCGCCCGGCCCCGACCACCCCCCCACCCCAGAAAAAGAAAGCGAAGCCGTGAAGGATGCCAAGAGGCGCCCGACTGAGACCCGCTGCCTGGCCCTCCCGTGGTCCTGGCTAGACCCGTGTCCCCCTCCCCACCGGTTCACAGCACCGCACAGCCCCCCACCCCCACCCCGAGATGGACCTGGGGGCCTCTCCCGCTCATCCTGCGCCTGCTGGGGAGGAAGCACCAGGACATCATGGGCTCAGGATCCTGCGGGGGGAGGGGAGGGTGCTGGGCTGGGGGCTGGGAACCAACCAGGGCTCTAGGCCAGGACTAATCCTCTGACCCAACAATCATTGGGAGCCGCCCCCACGGGGGGAAAAAATCAGGAGGTGCCAGGTGGGTCGGAAGCCACACATATGCACCCCCCAGCAGGACCCTCGCACCTACTCAGTCTTCCCGTCTATAAAATGGGCACGTCCCTCCAGGGTCAGCCGGCTGGGACCAGTTTCTTCTCTGTGTCTGCCACCGGAGGGGGTGCCGGTGGTGTGCTTATGACAGGCGCTTTGGGGGCTCCCAGTGTGGTGCGGGGGGTGGGTGGGGAAGGGCTTTCTCTGGCATGGCAGAGTCTCAGGCAACCCAGGAAGGTCTCTCTGCCTGCTGACCGCATGCGGCTGGGGCACCCTAAGGTCCTGGGCCCCACCCCAACCCCGGGATGGCACTGAGATCTGCAAGCAGAAATGCACAGGGGAGGGGGGCTCCCCACCACCCAGGCAGAACCTGGAGCGGGGAAATGACATGTTTTTATCTGACTCGGGAGTGTGCATGCGTGTGCGTGTGTGTACACGTGTGTGAGCGCACGTGTGTTTCACAAGCAGCGCCGGCGAGTCCAGGGCCCCTCCTCCAGGAGTGGGTCACAGGGCTGGCAGAGGCCAGGGTGGCCGGGCTCCCAGCGGCTTGCCTCACCAAGAGATTCTGGGGGGACCGAGGGGCTGGTATACGGGGCCAGGAGTCAGCCAGGGTTGGCCGCAGTCGAACCCCTGGACCGTATCTTTTCTGGGTCACACCCAGCGATGCCCAGGGGTTCCTCCTGGCTCTGCACTCAGGAATCAGCCCTGGCGGTGCTCAGGGGACCCTATGGGATGCTGGGTATCGAACCCGGGTCGGCCGCGTGCAAGGCAAACGCCCTACTCGCTGTGCTATCGCTCCAGCACCCCCTGGGCCATATCTTGCTGCCCAAAATGATACTTTTTTTGGGGGGGAGGGTGGGGGTTTGGGGGCGACACCCGGCACCGCTCTGGTCTCCTCCTGGCTCTGTGCTCCCTCCTGGCGGTGATCCGCTTTTGAGGGGAGACGCTTATGTAACAAGCAGCCTCCAGCCCCGCGGCCTCCCAGTCCCGCTCGGAGTAACATGAAGATTTGGGTCAAAGCGTCACCGAGCATGGCCCGGCCCTGGAACCGCTTCCCTGATTTCCCAACAGGCCCTCCGGGATGTCACAGCAGGAGACGGACTCAAGATGTTGCAGATGGAAAGAACTGGAAGGGGGGAGCGGGAAGGCGGCCGCGTGGAGCAGAAGGGGCGGGTGCGAGAGAGGCAGAACCCCGGCCCCCCAGGGAGACTCAAAGACAGTCAAAGCTGCAGGAACGCCGGATGCCGGATGCCACTAACGGACACAAGACATGGTGCTGCAGGCAGGCAAGTGCCCACGGAAGCCACGCAAGAGCGCGCCAGGTAGCAACCCCCTCTCCACAGCATCCAGCGGGACTGGGCGGGCCGCAGGGGGGCCCAGCAGGGAGGGCACTGGTGCCCAGAGTACAGCCAACTGGGTTGAATCCCCTAGCCCACACTGAGTTCCCGGAGCCCCGCCAGGACGATTGCCGGGCGCAGAGCCAGGAGGAAGCCCCGAGCACCGCTGGGTGTGGGCCCCAAAGCGAACGAGCCCAAGGATAAAGCAGGGCGGGGAGTGCACAGCAGCCGAAGGGCACCGAAGGCCTTGGCACCACAATTACAGAAGCTGGAGCCACAGCCCAGCGGGTAGGGCATTTGCCAACCCGGGTTCAAGTCCCAGCATCCCATAGGGTCCCCCGAGCACCGCCAGGAGTCATTCCTGAGTGCAGAGCCAGGAGGAACCCCTGAGCATCGCCGGGTGTGACCCAAAAAGCAAAAATAAATAAATAAATAAATAAAGCAAAAAAAATTATAGAAAATCCAACGAAGGACATGAATGATCCACACAGTGGAAAAGAGATGAGAGTCATTGAGGCATTGTTTTAAAAAAGGCAGAAAAGGGGGCTGGAGCGATAGCACAGAGGGTAGGGCGTTTGCCTTGCACGCGGCCGACCCGGGTTCGATTCCCAGCATCCCATAGGGTCCCCCGAGCACCGCCAGGAGTCATTCCTGAGTGCATCAACCAGGAGTAACTCCTGTGCATCGCCGGGTGTGACCCAAAAAAGCAAAAAAAAAAAAAAAACTACAACAGAGATGATGCACAGACGGTGAGAACCCAGGTGAAAGGATGGGGTTGGGGCCCCCAGGAGGGACACCAAGTCATGAGCCAGATGCAGTCCAGGCCCTGAAACCAGAAACACACACACCCACCCACACACACCCCTGCTGGAGCCACAGCACAGCAGGGAGGGTGTCTGCCTTTCATGCGGCTGACTCGGGTTCAATTCCCAGCATGCCACTGGGTCCCCCGAGCACCGCCAGAAGGGATTCCTGAGTGCAGAGCCAGGAACCAGGAGGAACTCCTGAGCCTCGCTGGATGTGACCCAAAAAGAAAAAAAAAAAAATAAGATAACACACACAGAGGTGGGGACGAGCAGGGAGGGGATGGGAGTGGCAGGGACTCGGCCTCTTCCGTGAGGAATGCAACAGCCCTGCGGAGCCCCATCACGCACGGTCCCTGCCCAAGGGCTTCCTGCTCTCTATCTTGGGGGTCTTTAAGCAGGGCTCAGGAGGCCTGGGGGGGCTCTCCAGGTCTCGGCTGAGAGTGTGCAGGTCAGGGCAGCGCCCTCCCCCCAGGCCAGGGGCCAGTGGTACCGGACCCAGCAGGCCCCGTGGCCCCTCCACTCTCTCCAGCCCTAGGTGATCATTCTTCTCCAGACACCGTGAACGTGGACGAGCGGAGACGCAGGCGACCTCAGGTCTCGTCTGCCGAAGAACAGCCCAGAGAGAGCCAAGAACCGAGCCTCGGGGGCCCCGGGGGCTAATAAGACCTGAAGTGGCCCCTCCCCGCCACCCGAAGGTCCTGGCACCTTCCAGGAAGCATCGGGCAGCAGACCCCACCCTAGTGGCCGTGAGGGGACCCTCCTACTCTCCGGCACCCCTGCAGGTGTGGGTGTTGCCCTCAGCGGGCACGAGACCCTCCACCCTGGCGGCTGGGGGGGGGGGTGGGAGCTGGGGGACTCCACTGCAGGGGTCCTGGGCAGGGGGCGGGGAGGAAGTGGGTGAAGATGGGGGATGGGGCCGGGTGTCAAGGCCTGCAGGAGCCTCCAGAGGCCAGGAAGGGGGGGTGCTCACCCTGTGGGAAGCAGCGTGCACCCAGGGGTGCTCCAGGCGTCTGGCCTCGGGGGTACTCGGTGCACAGATGCCCTCCTGGGCGTCGGGGGTCCTTCCACAGAGGTTCCTTCCCAGTGTTCAGGCATCTGGGGGCAGCTCCCGTCCACCCCTCTCTGGCCCCAACATCCGTCTGGGCCCTGTGGGTGTGGCTCTGCCCTGGCCCCGCTGACCCGCCCCGGCCTCCCCCATCTGCTGAAGTCAGGGTCATCAGTGCCCTTTGTCCCATGGACCTGTCACCTGTCCCTGGCACCATCTTCTGTTTGCAGAGTGATAAATCTCCGGGCCCCGGGCTGGTAACCCAGCGATGCTACGCCAGGGAGGGCGTTTGCCCTGCACGTGGCCCACCAGGGTTCAATCCCCACATCCCAAGGAGCCGCTGCGGCCCTGCCAGGAGTGAGCCCCGAGCACCGCCGGGAGTGTGCCCTGCGCACAGAGCCAGGAGTGAGCCCTGAGCACAGAGCCAGGAGTAACCCCGAGCACGACTGGGCGTGGCTCAAAAACCAAAAGAAAAGGAAAAAACTCCGGGTGGCTTCTGTTTGGAGAGACACCCCCCCCCCCCCCCCGCCACACACACACACACACACAAACACTGTCATTCCTGCATCTGTGCCGCCAGCCCGTGACTGTCCCCGACCCCACTCTGCAGAAATCACTGTTCTATGGGGGCCGAGAGGCTGGGATCCGCCTGCCGTGCTCAGACTGGCTTTGCAGGGGTGCGGGCACCGGGCTGGATGGCGGGCGCGCGCTGGCAAGGACAGAACTCGGGGCCCTGCAGGATTCAGGTCAGTCTGGGAGGTGACAGACACACACGCCATCGCGGTCTTGAAGAAAACAGACCTCACGCCACTGGTCTCAGGAAACCCGCGTGGGGAGACGGTTGATCTCGAGGGACGCGGGGGGGGACAGAAACACGGGAGATTGGGGGGCACGGGCAACGGCAGAGCTGTGGGGAAGACACACACTCACACACAGACTCACTCACACTCACACACATACAGACACACACACTCAGACACAGAGACGCCACACCCACACATACTCACACACTCACTCACATACACACTCATACACACACATACACACTCACACTGGCACATAATACACACAGACACACACTCACACATACATACCTTACACACACTATACACACACACACCCACATACTCACAGAGACTCTCTCCCTGTGTCTCTGTCTCTGTCTCTCTCTGTCTCCCCCCACCCCCACCAGTTCCTGTGGGCTGGGAGCGGGCAGCAGGCTGGGCCCAGGTTCCAGGGCCTGGCGGGGCAGGGGGGCAGCAGCGGGACGAACCTTTCGGGGGAGGGACCCACACCGGCTTTGACTCCGCGAACCAGACGCCCAGGAAAGCCAGTGGGGGAAAACAAAGTCCCCGACTCCTGCCAAGGAGCCTTCAGAGTCTAAAAATAGGCTCCCGGAAGAGCGACCACAGCCGGAGGCACCCACAGCCCAGCCCCAAACGCGTCAGCCACACGTCAGCCACCGAGCCCACAGGGGAGCTGACCACGGCCACTCCT
This sequence comes from Sorex fumeus, assembly GCF_029834395.1. Lineage (NCBI taxonomy): Eukaryota > Metazoa > Chordata > Mammalia > Eulipotyphla > Soricidae > Sorex > Sorex fumeus. Next base: position 1,402,199 of record NW_026606222.1, on the reverse strand, counting down.
GCCACTCTCCCTCCCCAGTCCTGCACCTGAGCTCCCCCCATCCCCCCTCAGACTCCCAGCGTGAGGACCATCCCTGGGGGAGGGGAGGTGGCCGGGGTCACCCCAGGCTGCCCTAGGCTGGTCCAGCCCAGCCGGCAGCAGCCCCAAACCAATGCACCCAGACGTGCCTTGAAGGCCCATTTGCGTCCCACAGGGCCCCGAGAGCTCTGCCAGGAGTGATCTCTGAGCACTGCCGGGTGTGGCCCCAAACAGAAAGCAGCAAGCTTCCAGGAAACAGCCCAGGTGTGAGAACCACAGGACAGGAAGCCTGGTCCCTGGGCTGTGTGCAGTGACCCAGGTGCAGGGGTTGGCGGGCGCAGGGCAGAGCGCCTGGGTCACCCAGCCAGCCCCTGGACATTTCTTAGGATGAATCCCGGGTCACCTGAGCCCACCACCCCTTAGTTTCTCTTTTTTTTTTTTTTTTTTTTTGCTTTTTGGGTTCCTCCTGGCTCTGCACTCAGAAATGACTTCTGGTGGTGCTCGGGGGACCCTATGGGCTACGGAGGCTCGAACCCAGGTTGGCCTCCTGCAAGGCAAACGCCCTCCCTGCTGTGCTATGGCTCCGGCCCCAGTTCCTCAATTCCGACGAGACTCCAGTCCCCAGAAGTGTTCTGGCTGTCAAGTCCCGGGCCAACGTGTCCCACCCTGACCCACGTCACCCAGGCTGGGCAGCGCCTGTTCCCGGGGCTCTGTCTGTCTCCAGAGTCACTCCCGAGGGTGAGTTCCGGCCATGAGGATGGAAAAGCCAACTCCAGGCAAAGAATTCCACACAGCCCCCGCCCCCACCCTTGGGAGGTGGCGGGGGTACCAGTGTCAATCAAGGGAACAGTATAGGCGGACCAGGGACCCTGGGCACCCCGGGCATACGCTGTGACACCAGGACCGCTCCCACGCCCCACTGGTGAAAAATCAGAGAAAAGCAGAAATTCAACAAGGGGGAACCCCTGGCCCCCCATTCACCAGGGATTAAATTCACTAGTGTTAGACACAAGGTTTTCCTCCATAACCCTGGGAATCTCAGGTAGGGCCCTCCCTCCTGCCCCTGTGCCGGTCACTCACAAGCACGGATGTGGCCATCTCTAGGAAATCTGTTAAGAACCAAAGAAGGGCCAAAGGGCTGGTGGGGCTTGCCAGGGTTTACCCTCCCCAATTTCTTAAGTTGATTATTTTAAGGAAGTCATGTTCAAGGAGGACTTTGCTACAATGTCCAAGGCTGAAAGGCAGGGGTGGTGATGGGGAATATTTATTTTTATTTTTCATTTACTTGTTTCTTTGATTTTTATTTTTCGTTTCTTCTCTTTTTATTTTTTCATTCACTCCTTTCTTGGGGGACCACACCCAGCGGTGCTCAGGCCTTACCCCTCCCTGGCTGCGACCTCGGGGGTCACTCCCCACAAGGCTCAGGGGACCCTTCGGGGGTGGCCAGGGGTCCAACAGGGTTGGCTGCATGCATGGCAAATGCCCGACCCTTGGTACCATCACTCTGGGCTCTCTACCTGGGCGAAAAAAAAAAAAATTAAAGGACGGAAAGAGAAGATAAAAAAAAAAAAGACTCCCTTCAAATCTGAGCCAGCCTCCCCAGAGCCCTCAGTGCCCCCTCCCCCTCATACCTCCACTCCGGCCCCAAGCCCTTCCTACACACCCGGGTGACCAACTTTCTACAAAAACGCCACCGTGGTCGGCCGCTGGGCAGTTTTCTAGAGTTCGCTATCAGTTCCCCACGCAAAAGGGCAAAGGCGTTGCCGGGAGGTCGGAGAAGTCATCACCCAGGGCTGTCTCCTGCCAGATCTGATCTCCCCAGAGCAGCGTTGAGTCAGTTCCGCGCCCTGCCCCCCTCCTCCCTGCCGCCCAGGGCCGGTCTCGGGCACCACAGAAGCCACTGGGCGAAGGGGGGGCTGTGGGCGCAACTGGGCGGGGGGCCTTCCTCCGAGAAAAAAGGGGCGTGCGTGCAACCTGTCCCTGGCAAGGGGACCCCAGCACAGGTGCAAAGCTCGGGGTTTGGAGACCTGGCACCTCCTTGGTTTCCCGCAGCTGGGGGTGGGCTGGGTGCTGCTAAAACAAACGAAAGGAACGAATGAAAAGAGGCCCCTTTGTGCTCCGGCTGGCCGGCCGGCTGGGCTGGTCCTTTCCAGCCTCCAGAACTTTGTTCTCGGGGAATCAGGACCAGGAAACTCGCTTTAAGTCACCAGCATGCAAGGGGCGCTGTACTATTGCTCTGGCCCCATTCCTTTAGTTAAAAACAAAAAAAAAAAATGTAGGGGCTGGAGCGATAGCACAGCAGGTAGGGGCTGGAAAAATGTAGGGGAGGGCGTTCCCCCAGGCCAGAGCATCACTGGGTGTGACCCAAGAAGCAAGACGCCAAAGAGAGCCCAAGCGATAGCGTAGCGAGAGGGCCTTCCCCGCTTTGCACACGGCTGACCAGGGTTCAATCCCTGAGCCCAGAGCCAGAAATAATAAGCACGAACGGGTGTGACCCCCCCCCCCACACACACACAAATAAAATACATTTTTTGGGGGGGTTACACCCGGCATTGCACAGGGGTCACTCCTGGCTCTGCACTCAGGAATTACTCCTAGAGGACCATATGGGATGCTGGGAATTGAACCCGGGTCAGCCATGTGCAAAGCAAATGCCCTTCCTGCTGTGCTATCGCTCCAACCCCTACATTTTTTTTTTTTTTAACAAAAGGGACGGGGCCAGAGCAATAGTACAGCGAGCCTTGCATGCTGCTGACCCGGGTTCAATCTCCGGTACTCCGTATGGTCCCCCCAAGCCCCGCCAGACATCCTGATGCCTGAACACAGACTCAGATGTTCGGCCCTGAGCACTGCTGGGTGTGACCCCAAAATAAAGCCAAAGAAAAAAGCCCAAGAATGGGCTGGAGCGATAGCAGGACGGGCTGAGTGTGCTCTGGTCTGATCGCATGTCCGCATGTCCACTGGGCACCATCAGGAAGGACCCCAGCACAGAGCCGGGCTCAACCCACGACGACCACCAGGGGCCTGCAAAACCACACACACACACACACACACACACACACACACACACACAAATTGGGGCCAGAGCGATAGGGGAGGGCATTTGCACTGCATGCCGCCAACCCAGGTTTGATCCCCGGCATCCTATCGAGTTCCCTGAGCACCTCTGGGAGTGATTCCTGAGTGCAGAGCCAGGAGTAACTCCAGAGCATTGCCAGGTGTGGCCCAAAAACAACAAAAAAAAAAGAAGTAGAACCCTTGCACCGGAAAAACCAACCGAAACAAAAATACGAAAAAACAACCCCAGAAAGAGCTATTCAAGCTGCGTATTTATTCAGCGGGTCACTGCCCAGATTCTCCGGTGATGAATCACAGGCCTCGGGGCCAGGAGACTCAGCACAGCTGGGGAAGGGGTTCGCCCTGCACACAACAGACGCAAGTTCCACCCCAGGCACCCCATCTGGTCCCCTGAGCCCCGCCAGGAGTAAACCCTGAGCACAGAGCTAGGGATACGCCCAGAGCACCACCGAGGGTGGCCCCCAAAATCTAAAATCAAAACACATAAAATATAAAGATTCCACCGCTGATCCTGTGGCAGTGGAATTTAACCTGCCCAAGCCGTGGAGATGAACAGTATTTATTCCTGAAATTCCAAACGAATGCGGATGCATCCTTGAATTCCAAGCGGGGGAAGCTCACCCTTTAGGGGCAGAAGAGAGAAGTGTTTACAGTACCAGGCCCCCAAGAGATTCGAGTCCTGTGGAGTTCAGGAAGCTTTCCGATTTCTGAGCGAGGCTGGTTTCTGTCCGACGCTACGCCTCGTTCCAAAGTTAGGGCGACCTCGGTCAGAAAGCTGGGTTCCAGGAGGTTCGTGGGGATGGGACAATGCCACCACGGGGGAACTGAGCTGCTCCAGAAGCAAGTACCCTGTGGACTCCCCCCCACTTCCACCTGATGGACAAGCTGGCTTCCAAAGGTACAGGGATGAGATCACGATTCATCGGAACAGAATGAAAACCCAGGCACCCGAGGCTGCATCCAGGCCAGTTGGTGCCCCTATATCCGGCCTTTCTCCTTCCCCGTCCACTCTCGGTGTGACCCGCCTGCTTGGCAGTTCTGGAGTTGGGACTGCGGCACCCACCAGACACACATTCCTGTCGCCTGGAACAAAGACTAGGAGACGACACTAAGGGCAGTGCACCCAGGGGTCCAATCCTCGGCACCCTGGAGTCGTCGGCGCAGTGCAGGGAGCGATCCCCAGCACTGAGCAGGGTGGCCCCCAAAATAAAGGCAAACAAAAGCTGATGGGGGGCGAGAGCGAGAGCCCAGGGGGCCTGGGACCCTGGTGTGGTCCCCGGGACCATAAGCCACAACAACCCACATACACAGGCAGCATTGCTGACTACAGGCCTGGAGGGACCCAGCCCAGCATCTTCAGGCAGTCCCAGTGGTCACAGGCCCACAGGGACTGGCCAATGCCACCTTCCTGGACCCTTGCTCTCACCCGGCCCAGCTGGCCGACAACCACCATGAGCGGTCCCTGGGCCCCCTCAGCACTGCTTGGGACCCCCCCCCACACACACACACACAAAGTCTAAGTTGGCGAACCTTTCCTGGTGGGCATACTTTCATTTGTTTTGGGTCACACCCAGCAGTGCTCAGGGGCTACTCCTGGCTCAATGCTCAGGAGACCATCTGTGGGACTGGGGAGTGAACCAGGGTCAGCCTCACGCAAGGCGAGTACCTCTCCTCACGGCCAGTCTCACCGGCCCCTTGGTTGCTATGTTCTGCTTGTCAGTCCGTCTGGCTGGTTGATTTTAAGCTACACCCAGCAGTGCTCAGAGCTGACTCCTGGCTCTGTGTTCCGAGATCAGCCCTGGGGGCGCTCGGAGGAGGATCATACGGGATGCTGGGGACGAAGCCTGAGTTGGCTGCTTGCAGGGCAAGCGATTGACCCTGTGCTATCTCTCTGGTCCGCTCGATTACAGGTTTTAAGCTTTGGTGTATTTCATCTTCCTTTGGATTTTCTTAAGAATATTTTCCCCCCAGCGATGCTCTGGGGTTACTCCTGGGGGGACCATCTGGGATGCCGGGGATCGAACCCGGGTAGGCTGTGTGCAATTCACACAGCCCTCTCCACTGTACGATTGCTCCGGCCCCAAGAATATTTTTTCTGGAGATGGAGCAGTAGCAGAGCTGGAAGAGTGTTCGCCTTGCCCATGACCGACCCAGGTTCGATCCCTGGCATCCCATAGCGGGATGGAAACGCCGCCAGGAGTGACCCCTCAGCATCACTGGGGTTAAAAAAAAAATTATTTTCTTCCTCTGACAGACTTTACTTTCCTGTCAGAAACAGCACAGCATACACAGCGCATATGAACTCCTCATCCACGTGGCGGTTACCGGACAGACTCCGGTTTGGCACGAAGCCAAGCATTATACGCGGCCTCTTGACTGGGACCAGTGCCCTGAACAGTGACATTACTCAGGGCTTCGAAATACGGTTTTATCTCATGTAACTTTAAAAAACATCCATGCAGGGGCTGGAGTGATAGCACAGTGGGGAGGGTGCTTGTCTTCCATGTGGCAGCCCCCCGCCCACCGCGTTCGATCCCTGGCACCCCACAGGCTCCCCGAAGATCCGCCGGGAGTGATCCCTGAGCGCGGAGTCCGTTATAAATTCTGGGCACAGCTGGGTGTGGCCCCAAAACAAAAAATACCCCAGCCTGGCTGGAGAGACAGTATGGGGGGGGGGGTTTAAGCCCCCACCTCATCCCCCCACTGCCTGTTTTGTTTCGCTCCTGTTTTTTTTTTTTTTTTTTGCTTTTTTGGGTCATACCAGGCGATGCACAGGGCTTCCTCCTGGCTCATGCACTCAGGAATGACTCCTGGCGGTGCTCGGAGGACCCTATGGGTTGCTGGGGATCGAAACCAGGTCGGCCGCGTGCAAGGCAGACCCCCTCCCCGCTATGCCACCGCTCCAGCTCCTCACTCCTCATTCCCGTTCTGAAGGCCTGGGTGCTGAGACTGGGAGGCAGGGCGGTGGTCCCGGGGATCAAGCCCAGGGCCGCCCACCCACGAGGCCCCACTCTCCCAACCACGGCAGCCACCTTCCACGTCCACCAAGTCACAGCCGGCTGCGGGCAGCTGACCCATCAGCAAGGAGGGTGCGCGCGCCCAGGAGAAGCCCAGGAAAGGCCTCCAGGCGGAAGGGGGCCAGCACCTTTGCCCCAGAGCAAAGCCCATGAGAGGCCAAGTCACCAGGGCAAGAGCCGCCTTCCTCCCGGAGATCTGGTTTCCCCCATTTCCACTCTCGCTCTGGGCTCACTCAGAAAGGCCTGCTGGGTGCCCTCACGGCAGCTGGGGAGAACGTCTATTCCTCAGGACTACGGTCCGGGGAGCCCAGCATGCCTTGAAGTGATTTCCCTTGTCTGTTTCTGGGTCACACCCGGTGGTGTCAGGGCTGACTCCTGGCTCTGTGCTCAGGGATCACTCCTGGAGGGGCTCGGGGGACCCTACGGGGTGCTGGGGACTGAACCCGGGTCAGCAGCGTGCCCGGCGGGCGCCCTACCCACTGTGCCGTCTCTCTGGCCCCCGAGGTCTTAGCAGTTCTACTTCTGCTGCTCTCTCCTCCACTGCCCTGGATGCCTCTGGATCTCTCCTAATGCTTCCGGAAAAGCCTCCAGCTCCTAGCCTGCACCCACCGCGCCCACCAGTCCCCTGGGGGCTTCCCTCCCTGGCCCTGTGCACTCAGGCCTCTGCTGGTCAGTTCAAGGCACTCAGCCTAACTAGCCTCACTGACTTTCCCCAAGTCCCGGACAGACTGTGGGAGAGTCAGGGGGTAGGGAAGAGCAGGGGTGAGCAAGGGTGGGATTTTCCACTCTCCAGACTCTCCCCCTGGCCCTCCCTGCCCAGTAAACCCCTTTAGCAGGGGCCGCTCCGAACCCCATCTCCAGTGCCCAATGCCAGCACTTTCTCCCCAGCCCATATGGGGGACCAAGCAAGAAGGAAGTTCACCCACCAAATATGCAGCCAAAGTGCAAGCGCTTCTGCTTGGAATCTGGCTTGGGGACCCCGGGGACCCCCATCCTCTGGTCCCTCCCTGGTGACGGAATCAGGAGGCCGCGGGAGAGCTGAGGAGGGGCTGGAAACGCCTCTCCCATTGGGAGACCCAAGATTCCTTTTATCTTTTTTTTTTTTTCCTGGTGCGTTCTTTTTCTCCCTTGGGGGGTGGGGAGGGGGTGCATGCCGCAGTGGGGCCCAGGGCAGCCCTCAGCACCAGGCTTGGGGCGGGGAGGGGACCTGGCAGTGCCGGGGTTCGAGCCCCCGCCTCTGCTCCAGCCTGGGACCCCCGGAGCTGCGGGCGGAGCAGCCGGAACCGGGTGGGCGCCCAGCGGGAAGGGCCTCGGGCGTCCGGGCGCGGATCTCCAGCCCCCCGCCCGTGACGTCAGCGCCCCCTCCGGAAGCGCCAAAGTCGCCCGAGGGTCCGAGTCCCCCGGCCCGGAGGCGCGTGCCCGGGGGGCGAGACCGACCCGGGTTCGGGCGGGGCGGTCGCCCGGCGGGGAGGGCGCTGGCCTTGCACGCGGCCGACCCGGGTTCGAGTCCGCTGAGCGCCGCCGGGAGTGACCCCAACCCAGGAGCGGGGGAGCCCGGGGGGCAGAGGGCGGGGGGTCCGGGCCAGCTCGTGCCGCCACCAACGGGCACCCTGACTCGCGCGGGGCTCGGGGCCGGCGCCCCCCGCGCCCCCGGGTCCCGCGCGCCCCCCACCTGCGCGGCGCCCCGCACCCCGCGCCCCGCACCCCGCTCGGCGCCGCCGCACTCGCTCACCGCCCGCCGCGCCGCCGCCCGCCGAGCCCGGAGCTCTGGACTGGGGGCGAGACGGCCGCGGGCCCGGGCCGGACCGGCCGGGGCGGAGGCGCGGGCGGGGCGGGGGCGGGGCGGGGCCGTCGGGAGGAGCCCGGGAGGCCGGGGAGGGGCGGGGCCACGGGGCGGGACGCGCCGCGGCGGCTCGGGATTGGGCGAGGCCGTCGGGGAGGGGCGGGGCCGGCTCGCGGGGCGGGGCCGGCTCGCGGGGCGGGGCGGTCGAGGGGTGGGCGTGGCCTCAGTGAAGGGCGGGGTCCTGCGTCTCGGGACTGGGCGAGGCCGTCGAGGAGGGGCGGAGCCAGCTTGCAGGGCGGGGCGGTCGAGGGAATGGGCGTGGCCTCGGTGAAGGGCGGGGCCCTGGGGGCGGGACGCGCCGCGGTTGATCGGGACTGGGCGAGGCCGTCGAGGAGGGGCGGGGCCGGCTCGCGGGGCGGGGCGGGGCGGTCGAGGGGTGGGCGTGGCCTCGGTGAAGGGCGGGGTCCTGCGTCTCGGGACTGGGCGAAGCCGTCGAGGGGGGGCGGGGCCGGCTCGCGGGGCGGGGCGGTCGAGGGGTGGGCGTGGCCTCGGTGAAGGGCGGGGCCCTGGGGGCGGGACGCGCCGCGGTTGATCGGGACTGGGCGAGGCCGTCGAGGAGGGGCGGGGCCGGCTCGCGGGGCGGGACGGTCGAGGGGTGGGCGTGGCCTCGGTGAAGGGCGGGGCCCTGGGGGCGGGACGCGCCGCGGTTGATCGGGACTGGGCGAGGCCGTCGAGGAGGGGCGGGGCCGGCTCGCGGGGCGGGACGGTCGAGGGGTGGGCGTGGCCTCCGTGAAGGGCGGGGCCCTGGGGGCGGGACGCGCCGCGGTTGATCGGGACTGGGCGAGGCCGTCGAGGAGGGGCGGGGCCGGCTCGCGGGGCGGGGCGGTCGAGGGGTGGGCGTGGCCTCGGTGAAGGGCGGGACCTGGGGGCGGGACAGGCCGCGGCTGACTCGGGACTGGGCGACGCCGTCGTGGCCGACTCGCGGGGCGGGGCGGTCGAGGGGGTGGGCGTGGCCTCAGTGAAGGGCGGGGTCCTGCGGCTCGGGACTGGGCGAGGCCGTCGAGGAGGGGCGGAGCCGGCTCGCAGGGCGGGGCAGTCGAGGGGTGGGCGTGGCCTCCGTGAAGGGCGGGGCCCTGGGGGCGGGACGCGCCGCGGTTGACTCGGGACTTGGGCGAGGCCGTCGAGGAGGGGCGTGGCCGACTCGCGGGAAGGGGCGGGGCGGGGGAGAGAGTGGGCGGGGCCTGCTCCGCGGGGGCGGGGCGCGGGGACCCAAGGAGGCACCGCCGCCTTGGGGGTTCGGGGCGGGGCCGTCGGGGCGGGGCGGGGCCTGAGAAGGGGGCGTGGCCTCCGGGCGGGGCGCGGCCGACTCGGGCTTCCGGCTTCACCCGGTCTCCGCGCGTGCTGGGGACCCCGCTGGAGGGCACAGGGCACGCCCCCTGCCCCCCACTTCTGCCGCTGTCGTCGGAAGATGCCTCGCGAAGACATCCCCCATCCCCCCATCCCAGTTCGCAGCACCCCCCTCCCCAGCACATTGATCCCTGCCCAGACACCCCTCCTTTCCTCTCCAGGTTCCCTATCCTCTTGCACCCCCCTCCCGGCGTGGGGGGCTGGGGGAGGGGGGAGGCTCTCATTCCTGGCCCCGAGGGGTCTTATTGGGAAATAAGACCGAGCAGAAATCCAATTATTTCCAGCACCCCTGGCTGTAAAGACTCGACTCGCAGAAGGATTTTTTTTTTTTTTTGCTTTTTGGGTCACACCCAGCAATGCTCAGGGGTTACTCCTGGATTTGCACTCAGGAATTGCTCCTGGCGGTGCTCGGGGGACCCAGTGGGATGCTGGGAATCGAACCCGGGTCGGCCACGTGCAAGGCTGTGCTATCGCTCCAGCCCGCAGAACGGATTTTGGTGGTTTGGTGTGGGGCCCACAGTGGGCGGTGCTCAGGGATCACTCCAAACCCACTGACTGTATATGGGCTTATTTTTAGACTCAATTTTATTTCATTGACTAACTCCTGTCCTGGTGCCAACACCACATGCTTCGAGGACGCTGAGTAACTTCTGAAATGCAGGCACGTCAGTCTTTGTTTTATTCCCCCCCTTTCCAGGTCCTTCTGACTCCGTGGGGTCCCTGGCAATTCCTTCCGGATCTTACTATCAGCTTGTCTCTTGTCTGCCCAAAGGCAGCTGGCATTTGGGGCAGAATATTGGATCCCAACATCAATTCGGGGCAAGCCAGCCCCTCTGTGACCTTTAGTTGATATGTCAACTTCATTTTTACTGGAGTGGGGTGTCGGACCACCCTGCTCTGCTCAGGGTTTAGCTCACTTCTTCTTTGTGGGGGCTGAGGGGGTCGATCCAGAGTCAGGTCTGGGGCGCATTCTCTCCACTACCAAGCTCCAGCCCTGGCCCTGTTGAATTGCTTCCTTCATTTCATTTGTGGATTTTTTGTTGAGAATGTGCAGAAAAGCAATTGAGTTTTCAGTGGGGGACCACCTTCAGGGGTGCTCAGGGATTACTCCTGGCTCTGTACTCAGGAATCACTCCCGGACACCTCAAGGGACCATATGGGATGCCAGTTCAGCCACACGCAAGGCAAGGGCCCTCCCAGCTGTACTGCTTCTCCAGTCCCTGCGACTGAATTCTGTGTGCCATCCGAGTCAACTTGGTATTCGTACTGATCATGTGTGGGTGGGTGGGTGTTCCTGAGGGTTGTGTATCTGAGGGCTACCACCAGCTTTGCTCAGGGACTAGGTCACGCAGGGTCTTTCTGGGTTCCTACTGGGGATGATGGAGGGCTCTGTCGTGTCAGGGATTGATGCCAGATCTCCTCTGTGCAAAGCATGCCCAAAGCATGCCAGACAGTTAAGCTCTCTCTGTCTCTGTCTCTGTCTCTGGCCCAAGGGCTCTTTGCTTTAATATCCGCAAGATCATGTCATCTGCAGATGGAGATCGTTTGGCTTCTTCCTTTTCAATTTAATGCTTCCTACTCCCTTTTCTTGCCTAAGTGCCCTGCTTAGAAAACTTCCAATACAATGCTGAGTGGAAATGTTGAAAGCAAGTATGTTCTCCGACTTAAAGTGTGTGTTTATCTCATCTCCCTCTCTCATGGTGTGTGTGTGTGTGTGTGTGTGTGTGTGTGTGTGTGTGTGTGTGTGTGTGTGTATGCACGCGTACATCTAATTTTTCTCCATGGAGGAAAATGTTAGCTTGTTTGTAAATGTGTTTTATTGGGTTGAGGAAGTTTTTTCTCCCGATGGGTTGGGTGTTTTGAGCACAAAAATGTGTTGGCTTGGGAGGCCAGAGAGGGAGTACAGTGGGTCAGGCACTTGCTTTGCATGCCATTAACGTGGGTTCGATTCCCAGCACCCCACAGAGTCCTCCAAGACCACCAGGAGTGATCCCTGAGCATAACCGGGTGTGCCCCCCTCCCCCAAACAAAACACACACAAAAAGTGCTGGCTTTTGTCAAATTTAAAATTTTATTTTTTTGGAGTCTATTAAGATGATTTAGTAGATAATTGTGTGAGCTAACAGCCTAAGTGTTTAGTACAGCCTCAGTGTTTAGGTCAACTGAGAAAGCAAAGCCAGCGCCCGCTGTGGCTTGGCAGGGAGGGAGAGGCATGCAGGAAGAGCCGGCAAGGCAGTCGGGAGACTCACGTGTCCAAGTGCTCTCCCTCTGCTGAAAGGAGGAAGCAAGGGAGAAAGGGAAGAAAGAGAAAGGAAGGGGGAAAGAGGAAGGGAGGGGGTGGGAAGGAGGAATCAGGAGCCAAATCATTTCAAGGACTGGCCTGAGCACTGGCTGGGACGGGTTCTGTGGGGCTCAGCGTCGGTGACGTTGTGGCTGACCTTCAGTGGGTCCTGGGCTCCCTTGGTCACGTGAGAGGGCACAGAGCAAGACTGGCCGCCTGCGTCAGTGACCCACACTCCCCTGACCACCTCCCCACTCCCCAGTGCAAGTGCTGGAAGGTGGAGAGAGGGGTCGGGCGCAAAGCGCTGTGGATGGGTGGAAAACGCTGAGGACAGGCAGAACGCACGATGGACGGGCGGGAAACGCTGTGGACGGGTGGAAAGCAGCATTTGCGATGGGATCTCCGGCCAATCTCTTGGGCCAGTTCTGGGAGCAGACAGGGCTGGACCCTGGGGGCTGCACAGCTCCAAGTGGCCCCGCTGCAGGATCCTCTAAGCTACCCCCCCACACACACACACAGCTCAGATTATGTCATGTAGGTTTGCCACCACAATAAATAAAATTTAAGTGGGACTGGAGCCCTAGGACAGAGGGCCGGGGGTTTGCCTTACACACAGTTGACCAAGCTTCAGTTCCCGGCATCCGATGTGGTCCCGAGCCCAGCAGAAGCGGTCCCTGAGCGTAGAACCAGGAGTCAGCCCGGAGCCCTGCTGGGGGGAGGCGGGCAACCATCTCCCCCCCCCCAAAAAAAAACACAACCACCATCAAACAGGAAAGTGCTTTGGTTTGGTTTGGGGGGGAGGGTGGTTAAGGGTTGGCCACATTCCACAGTGCTCAGGGCTGACTCCTGGCTCTGGGCTTGGGGCTGATTCCTGGAGGTGCTGAGGGGACCATATGAGGTACTGGGGTTAGAATCAGGGTTACCTGCTTGGCTTACACACAGCTGACCCAGCACCCTGTATGGTCTCCCAAATACCACCAGGAGCACAGAGCACAGAGTCATGAGTAACTCACCCCTGAGCGCCGCTGGGTATGCCCCCCTCAAAAAAATTAAGGTAGGCCCCGCATAAGACCAGAACCTTTTTGGTGCTCCCTGGTTGGTCTTGGGAGTACCCAGAGTGCTTTGTGCTAGGTGCTGCTGGGGTTGCCCCAGCTGGACTATCCGGGGGTCCGGGGAGGAATCCAGGCTTCCCACATGCAAAGCGTGCGCTCCAGTCCTTTGAACCATCTTAATGTTCATCTCCAGAAAAAAGGTACAGCTTCCAGCTCCTTCAGGGACATGCAGCTCAGAGCCCAGAGGAAGAGCTTCGGAAGGGGGTGCTGGTGGCGGTGCCCTCCCCCCAGGGACAAGGAGGAAGTGTAGGAGGAGAAAGGAGAAGTGAGTGGGGTGGGGACTGGACTCCTCTCTAAACAACCCCCCCATACTCCCAGCAACCCTTGGCGATGGGGGTCCAAGGGATGGGAGGTGCCAAGGCTCCTTCAGTGCCCCCAGATGCATGCGGCGGGGGGGGGGGGGGGCTGGACGATAGCGCAGCGGGGAGGGCATCTGCCTTGCACGCGGCCGACCCAGGTTCGATTCCCAGCACCCCATAGGGTCCCCCAAGCACCGCCAGAAGTAACTCCTGAGTGCAGAGCCAGGAGGAACCCCTGAGCATCGCTGGGTATAACACAAAAAGCAGAAAAAAAAACAAAACAAAACCAGATGCATACACCCCAGTCCCATCCTAGGGTCACTCCTGGTGGAAAACCCAGTGTTTCTATGGGGGGGTTGCTTTATCTTAGAGGTGGGATATGGGTGGCTTGATGGGGGACCACATGTGACCAGGGATCAAACTCTGTGCCCTGGCAGGCGAGACCTTGGAGCCCTGACCTCTACCCTCACCCCTGCCCAAGGGGGCTGCTCTGTGATCAGAATCCGTGCTCAGGGCCCTACTGGGATGGCCCACGGCTTCCTCCCCCTCTGCTGGGAATCGAACCCTGGGCCTTGTGCCTCATACACTGCCTCCCCTTGGCCCTCAGAGAAACATCCTGAGGGCGGCACCCAGTGTCCCCCACGAGCCTCTGAGAAGGTTCAGGACACGCACAGGCGAAAGCGGGCTCAAGCAAGGTCCCCCGGGAAGGAGGAAGGAGTGGGCATGCGCGGGGGTCTTATGCACAGGGATGCCGAAGGCCCTCACACAGGGGACAACGGGAACCACGCAAGGGGATGTGAAACCTTCCGGTGGTGTCAGAAGCAGCCACTGTGCTCCTCCGCTGAGACGGAAGGAAGGGGACAGGCCCCCAGACTGTTCCGTGGGGGCGTCCTGCCATGATGCTGGTGTTTCAGCTCTAGCCCCCGGGGAGGAGGTGTCCTGGGGACCCAGGTTAAGGCCCCTTGCCTGGTGGCTTCTCTGCCTCGCTGGGGGGCCACACCTGCAGGTGCTCAGGGCTGACTCCCGGCTCTGCACTCGGGGATCACTCCTGCTGCTGCTGAACGGAGGAGGGGAGGAACAGACGTGGTGTCGGGAATTGAACCAGGCTTGGCTGGATGCCAGACACGAGGCCAACGCCCCACCCACTGCACTGCCTTTCCGACCCGCTGTGGTTCATATCTCAGAAAACTCAGTGTCTCCAAGAAAGGAATCGAATAGCCAAGGCAGGGGCTGGAGCGATCGCACAGCAGGTAAGGCGTTTGCCTTGCACGTGGCCGACCCGGGTTCGATTCCCAGAATCCCATATGGTCCCCTGACCACTGCCAGGAGTAACTCCTAAGTGCAGAGCCAGGAGGAACCCCTGTGCATCGCCGGGTGTGACCCAAAAAGCAAAAAAAAAAAAACACAAAACAAAACAAAATAGCCAAGGCAGCGTCCCTCTGAAGAGAAAGTGACGGGGTCAGAGAGACTGGACAGTGGGGAGGACACTTGCCTTGCATGTGGCCAACCCCAGTCTCAATCTCTGGCACCCTGAGGGTCCCCTAAAACTGCCACGAGTGACTCCTGACCACTGAGCCAGGACTAAACTATGAGCATCGCTGGGTGACCCCTTTGCCCCACAAAAAAAAAAAAGAGGGCTGTGAGCAGGTGCTTAGTTTTATGTAATTCTGCACTAATTTTGTTTTTGGGGGGCATTTTCGGGGTGCTGGGGGACCATGCAGGGCCCAGGATCAAACCCACAGTTCCTGCGTGCTGAGGAACGGGCCTGCATTTCGGCCTTTTGAACAGCTCCCTTCCTTGGCATTTTTCTTTTAAACACTGAGCATGTACTGCTTCTCTGCAATTAAAAAGAAGAGAAAAAGACCATTTCAAACCTTCTAGGAAAAAAAAAATAAACATCCTGTCTCTGTCTCCAGGAGAGACTCGCAGCTGCTGGGACTGTCAGCAGATGTTGGAATTGAGAAAGACCAAACCCAAACCCCAGCCCGGGGGCCTCTGCATGCCCGCGGGTCCCGCTCCCCCCTCCAGCCAGTCCCGGGAGCCCCCCAAACGGACGTGCGCCAGCCACGTCTGTCTGCGCTTTGGAAAATGGAGCAGCAGTCTAATCTGAGGGGTCCACCAGCTGAGGAGCAGGGCTGGACCCCCGCTTGCCAGTGGCCGGCTGGGCTACCTGCCACTGTCAGAATCGGGGAGATTCAGACGGAAGCACGTTGCCTCTGCCCCCCAACACACACACACTTTTTTTTTTTCTACTTGAGGACACACTAGGAAGTGCTCAGGGCTTATTCCTGGCTCTGCACTCAGAGATCACTCCTGATGGTGCTTGGGGGATCGGACAGGCTGCCAGGGATCGAACCCAGGTTGGCCATGTGGAAGGTATCGCCATACTATACTGTCATCTGGCCCCTGGATTACAAATTTCGCCACAAACTCCCCTAGTAAGTCACATCTGAGGGTGCCCCCTTCCATTGTTACGGTGCGAACTCATGCTACGTAACTTCGAATTTAGACCGACTTTATGACATGTTCTCTTTCAGGGGTCCGTGTGAGAGCTCAGGGGTTCCTCCCGGCTCTGCACTCAGGAACCACTCCGTGTGGCATGCCGGGGATGGAACCAGGGTGGGCTGAGTGCAAGGCGAGTGCCCTCCCCTCACTGTCCTAAGTCCAGCCCCCAGTAACATTCGCTTTTTGATGACTTTGCTCCAGCTGGGGAAGCTCAGACACCCACACCGGCTGCCCTTGAGAGGAACTTCCTTGTTCTATGGGGGGGTGGGGGGGCGGGGAAGGCTGACGTGCTTTTGTTCTGGGACCACACTCCGTGAAGCTCAGGGCTGACTCCTGGCCCTGCGTTCATGAATCAACCCTCCTGACCGGAGCTCTCAGCACAGCAAGGAAGGCATTTCCCTGGCCCGCGGCAGATCAGTGAGATCCCCGGCATCCCATAGGGTTCCTTGAGCACCACCAGGAGTAACTTCTGAATGCAGAGCCTGGAGTAACCCCTGAGCATCGCCAGGTGTGACCCAAAAAAAGCAAAAAAAAAAAAAAAAACAAACAAACAAGGAATCGACTCTCTGGCAGGCTTGGGGGACTCCATGGTATTTGGAGGATGGAACCCAGGTCAGCTGCATGCGAGGCCAGCCCCTCTCCAGATGCCATGCTGGTTAAGGCGTCTGCCTGCCGTGGGTATGAGTGTGTCCCCCGCACACACCACAGCTGCCTGTGGCAAGGCTGCCTTCCACCCTCCATCCCCCACGAGGGAGTCCCTGAGGTCCAGCCACTACACCTCACGCACCGCCCCCCAGAGGCAACGGGTGCAGCCTGGGACCCCCAACTCCCTCCAGCCCGAGCACAGGGCATGACGCCTGACAGCAAACACACAAACTGCTGCATTTGGGGGAGCCGCCCCCGGGGGCGGCTGCTCCCTGCCTGGTGCTCGTGCTGGAGGGACCAACCTCAGGCAAGCAAAGCGGGCCCGTGTGCGGGACAGTCTGGGGTGGACCGTGGGATGGACCTCCAAGAGGTAGTTCCGGAAACCCAAGAAAAAGCAGGGGGGCAAGAGAACAGGCCAGCACGAGGGCACCTGCCCCAGCGGGGTCTTCCCTTTATGGCAGTGGCCTCGCCAAGGGCCCGCCTGGGTTCAAGCCTCTCACCCCCGTCCCCAAGCACTACCAGAAGCGATTCCTGAGCACACACCCCAGAGTGACCCTGAGCACTGCCAGGTGTGGGCCCTAAGCCCAACCAAACCCAAAGAAAACAAGAGAAAAGAAAAAGAGGGAAGCAGGTTGCGGGGAGCCTGAGCAGACCAAGGAAAGGCGTCGCAGCCTGCAGGCAGCCGGCCTGAGTTCGATCTGCGGCCCCCGCCAGGATATGACCCAAAAAGCAAAAAAAAGAAAAGAAAAGAAAAGAAAAGAAAAGAAATCACGCACGCAAGCAAGCAAGAGCCCGGGCAGCCGTGCTCCAGACGTGTCTCTGACGGTCTCCCTCTGGCCGGCGTCCCCCACCTTCCCCACCCCCAACAAGCCCCAAGTGTCCAGGCTGGTGGGGGGGGGGTCGTTCCCTGAAACCCTGGAGCGGGCCCAGGAAGGACGAGAACCTGCACAGTCGCCCCAACTGTGACCCCCCAATCCCGCAAAGGGATCCCCAGCGCCCCGACCCGGTCCCGAGAAACGTGACACCCCCCTCCCAGAAGCCCCCCAGCCCAAGCCCCACAAAGGCCGAGTGTGTGGGGGCCAGTCCCCGGACAAGGCCTGCGGGGAGAACAGAGGCGCTCTGTGCCGGAGAAGAGGCGTCTGGGCTCCCCGCCCCTCGTGGGCTCGGGGCCAGGACCGCACCGCCTGGTCGGAAAATGACGCCGGGGCTGGGGGCTGGCAGGGGGCAGGAGGGGCCGCCCACACGCCCCCCAGCAGCTGCCAGGCTGTCCCGGGAGCTCAATGGCCCCTCTGTCCGGCGGGGCCCCCAGCCAGGGCTCACGATTGCTGACGGGGGCGGGGGTCGCTGGCACTGCCAGCTGGCTGCCCCGGGCTTTCTGGCTCCGGGGAAGGGGACGCAGAGAGGTGGCCCACCCCTCGGGGAGCTTGGGGACGAGCAAGAGGAGAGAGAACGCCTGGGTGCCCTGAGAAGGGCGTGCAGGTTGCGCACTGTGCAAATGCAGAAGGCAGGGCGACTCTCTGGGCAACATGCACGCCCAGGCCAGGTGGCCCGGAATGTCCCCGAACCGGAACCGGGTGGCTCTGGGGGCCAAGGCCTCACGCCTGGCTGAGCTGGCGCCAAGGGAGTCAGTCACCAGGCTGAGGCTGGTTGTTCCTTTGTTTGTCCTTGGGGGAGGGGGGGACGGCAGGGTTGGGGCCACACCTGTTCTGGCTCTGTGCTCCAGAGTGGCCCCTGCATAGCTTCTCTGGGGCCGGGGCGGGCAGAGCAGGAGGCTGGCCAGTGTCAGCGTCGCGGAAATGCTCAGCCGGCTTGAGCCTGCGGGAGGAGGCGGGGCCCCAGGGAAGCCCTCGACACGCAGTCACAGCTCGCAGCTCTGTGGGGGTCGGGGGCTGCCCCCAACCCTCCCCTCCCGCCTCGCCAACCTGTGACCCCGAGGAAGCCTGCCCTGACCAGGGGCGCATCCCCAAGCACAGGGTACTGAGTGCGAGCGGCCCACACACGTATGCACACACACACGCATACACACACACACAGGCCCCGAGAGTCATCCCCAGGAGCTCCCTCCTCGGGCCCCGAGCACTGAGTCTCTCTCTGGGGTACCGCACTGAGGCCGGAGGACCAGCAGTGGGATGAGCTGCTCTCCCGAATGGACAGACCATGGACAGGCAGACACACGGATGGACGGACAGCCAGGCCTCAGAGAGTCGGGCGGGGCTGGGCCATCGTGGTCCTGGGCTCAGGGCCCTTCGTCTGAGATGGAGCCACGGGGGTCTACCTGGAGGAGGAGGTCCCTCGGGAACTTTCTGGAACATTCTAGGTCTGCTGGCTGCTGGCGTGGGTCTGGCTAGCTGACCTATCCGGGGGACACCCACACATTCCCTCTAGGGGCGGGGGGGCGGGGGCTGCCAGCTGGCCAATGCCTCCCGGCCAGACTCCAAGATGGAACGTTACCCCCAAGTCCTGGGAACAGAGACCCCCGCCTGCCCCAAGCCGCACCCCAGCTCAGAACCAGCCACCCAGGCCCTGCCCTGGGAAACACGAGGGGGCAGTCCGGGCACCTTCTCCAGCCTCCAGGGGTACCTGATACCTGTGGGTCTCTGCCCTGAGCCCCGGGGAGCCCTGCACCGGGCAGAGTCCAGGGAGGACGCAGGGGCCATGGGGCAGCCACGGGCGGGCCAGCCTCTTCCTCCTCTCCTGCTGCTGCATCCCTCCTCAGGGTTGGAGGTCAGACCTGCATCCGGCACTGCAGACCGGCTGGCTGTCGCCAAGTGCCAACTTCCCATAAGCACACCCTCCCCTGCAGGAGGCCCGGGGCTCTGCGGATTGAGACTGGGCTCCCCCGGCCCCACCTGGGGCAGGGAGGCAGGGAGGGCTGCCAGGAGGAAGCGGCTCTGGTTGCCAGGGGAGGGCTGGAAAAGGCAGCAGCTGGCAACGGGTTCTGGAAGGGTTCGGTGGGGGCTGGGGGGAGAGACTCTCACCCTTGGAGGGGGTGTCCAGCCTCGACAGGCGGCCCCTCCCCGCGCCATCCTGCTGAGGACACAGCACCCCACAGCTCAGAGCAAGGGCGGGGCACGGGGCACGCTGCATGTGTGTGTCTGTGTCTGTGCACCTGGAGTGTGTCATGGCCCCGTGTGTGTGTGTGCGGCTGTGTGTGAGTGGCTGTGTGTCCGTGTGGTGTGGGGTCTTGGGGGGTGAAGGCGTGCGTGGGGGGCTGAGCCGGGTCCCAGAAGGTGCCCCCGCCCATGCCACAATCCCAAGTCCAGGTGTGGGCGGGTGGTATCCTGGGGTGGGGGTGGGGGGTGTCTGGGAGACTTGGCTCCACACCCCAGTCCCCTAGGCAGCCTCCAGAGGATGGTTCAGCCGCGCCCGCCGCACTGTGCCCAGCCCGAAACAGACGCAGACGCCCATGGGTGGGGCCCGCAGCCCCCGCGTCTCCCCAGCGGGGTGGGGTGGGGGCTGGGCCTTGCCAGGTATCAAACTCTCCGACTCAGCCGGGAGCTAGCACAGAGCCAAGAGGCAGCCCTGGGTGTGGGACCACCCTCCCAAAACAACAACATCAAAAAACTTGCAGAACTCAGAGTCGGGGCCCAGCCCCCTGGGCCATCTCCCTGGCCCCTCCCTCCATCTCTGGTTTTGTCCCCGCGGCGGGAGGGGTCCCAGGCTGTGTGGACAGTCACCCGGTGCCTCTGCATTTCTCCCTCTGGTTGACCCCTGTCTATTTTCAGACCAGCCAGGACTGGGGCGGGGGGGCCACGGGGGGCTTCCCCAGCTTGGGGCTGAGTCCCTCTGCTCTCTGCCCCCGTGGGCATGGGGCTAGGTCCACCCGTCCCCCCCCAGGATCGTCCGGCCAACCGGGCAGCCCTCCCCTAGATCCGTGGCTCCTGTCTGCAGCCGCGTCCCTTCCGGGGAAAACCGACCTGCCCTCTCTCCTGAGCCTCTGAGTCACCCTGCTGAGTCACCTCATCCGGACGGACGGGGACCTCAGATCCAAGGTCGCCCTCACAGAGATACGGGGACCCATGGTTTTTTCTTTTTTTAAGGGTTTGGAGCCACACTCAGCAGTGCTCAGGGCTTCCTCCTGGCTCTGTGCTCAGGGATCACTCCTGGCGGGCCTAGGGGACCAGGTGGGGTGCTGGGGATCTAATCCAGGTCTGCCGAGTGCCTCACCTCTGTGGTGTCTGCTCGGTGGAGCACCACTCGTGAGTCCTTCCCAGCAGGGTCACGCTCCCTGCCATTGGCGTCCGCTGGGCCGGGAGATGGGACAGCCGCAGGCCACCCGTGTGGCAGGGATCGAACCCGGGTCAGCTGCGTGCAAGGCGAGTCAAGTCCCCTCACTGCACCATCTCTCCAGCCCCCAATTTCTTCAGGAAAGAAAAAAAAAACAGGGCAGGAATGACAGGACATTACGGAGGGTGTTTGTCTTGCACACAGCCGACCTGGGTTCGATTCCCAGCATCCCATAGGGTCCCCTGAGCACTGTCAGGAGTAATTCCTGAGTGCAGAGCCAGGAGCGACCCCTGAGCACCGCCAGGTGTGACCCCAAAAATAAAAAGATACGTTTGTTATTAAGGATAAAGGAAACTGATTGGCCGATGCGACTGGGAAGTTCACAGCTCGGGCTTCAGGCACGGCTGGATCCAGGAGCTCCCCACCAGGAACCTCCCTCTCCGTCTCTGCTCTCCCCTGTAACTCTTCCCTCCCCAGGCAGGTGGCAAAGAGGGTCCCTGGACAATTCCCCAGGTTTCCCATCAGCCAAGCAATCTCAGTGGGAAGATTTCTCTTGCCCAAGAGTTTCAGCGGAAGTCCCCTGACAGAATGTCCCGGGCCCCACGTGGGTTGTGCGCCTGACCAGTCCCTCTGGTTACACAGAATTCCTCATCACAGCCTCGCCTCTGATGCGCGAGAGGGCGAGGGGGACAGTTTCACCACGGAAAGAGGTATGTGCCTCCTCCAGAGAGATGCCGGGCGTCAGAGACGGCAGGTGAGCGCCGGGACAAGGGGGGCTGCGTGACCCCGCTCACACTCACGGCCGCCCAACTGGCAGTCTCGGGGCACGTGATGGGAGCACAGGGTGCGCAGTCAATGAGGGGGGAGGCGCTGGCCCCGAACGCAGCCCGCCTCCCCCTCGTAGCACCACCTGGCACCAAGCACCCACTGCCAGGGTCACCCGAGCACAGAGCCACACAGCGCCAGGAGTAAGCCCTGGGCATCTCCAGGTGTGGCCCCCAAAATCAAAGCATGGGGGGCTGGAGCGATAGCACAGCGGGCAAGGCATTTGCCTTGCACGTGGCCGACCCAGGTTCAATTCCCAGCATCCCAGCATATGGTCCCCGGAGCACCACTCGGAGGAACCCCTGAGCATCACTGGGTGTGACCCAAAAAGCAAGAATAAAGAAAACCAAAGCACGGTGACCACATTTTGCAACTCCATCTTGGAGTCAACTCCCAGCAGTGCTCCCGGGTACTCCCTGCTCATTGCCCATGGGTCGCCCCCCACAGTGTCCAGGAGATGGCACAGAGCTGGAGTGATGTGACTTGCTTCCAACAGGGGGGACAGAGCAGGGACAGGCCAGCTGGAGGCCCACTCAGCACTCTGGCCCTCTGGGAGCACAGCTGAGACCCGCCCAGAAGGAAGTGAAGCAGCAGAGAGGACCAGGGGGGCTGGGCACTGAGGGTGCAGTGGGCGGTGGTCTCCAGATTTCCCGAACCACCCCCACCCCCATGTGCTTCCAGGTTAGAGGGCAAAAGCAAGTAGGAAGGACATATGGAAGGTCCCCCTGAATGTCAGCCCTGGTGTCACGGTGTGACCAAATGACTCCTGTCTGAGAGGAATGATCTCTTGAGAGTCAGAGACAGCTCGCGGGACCCCAGGGCACCGGAACATAAATCCTTCCCGCCGTGCCTCCATTCACGGCTGGCACAGTTACACCCAGGGACAGAGAGTTACCAAACTCAGGACCCAATGGGCCACTTGCACAGCATGGCTCTCCCCTGCCGGTGGCCGAGAGGCTGGAGACCCACGAGAGTCACGTCACACAGCTCAGCTGGGCAGAGCCAGGGTTCCAACCGAGACGCCAGCCAGAGCCGAGGGTTCTAGCCGAGGGCCACCCTGGCACCCCTCTGTGCAGCCTCGGAATTCCACAGCCTGGGGCGGGCTGAGGACAGTCCCAGAACCTAAGACTCTGCTGCCCAAGTTCCTGGAGAGGCGGCCTCGAACCCCACCACAGACAACAAAGCTGCAAGCAGGGGTGGCCCAGCAGCGTTGGGGATGGTCCGGAAGGACAGTGGTGGTCTCTGAAGGTCAGAACCAGCGAGAGGGGGCTGGAGCAATAGCACAGCAGGGAGGGCATTTGCCTTGCATGCAGCCGACCCGGGTTCGATTCCCAGCATCCCATAGGGTCCCCTGAGCACCGCCAGGGGGGTGCAGAGCCAGGAGGAAGCCCTGTGCATCTCCGGGTGTGACCCAAAAAGATAAAAAAAAAAAAAAAGAAAAGAAAAACCAGCGAAAGACCAGTGTGGACCTGGACAGTGGACAGGGGGCCCAGCGAGGGGCCAGCATGAGGCACAGAGGGGTCCCCCAACAACCTTCTCACAGGTGGGGAAGCAAATGACTTTAGGGTCATGAATGTCGGGGGCTCAGGAGACCCAGGCCCCGCTCTGGAGCGACAGGGTTCGGCGGCAAAACTCTGCATTCTCGGGACAGTCCCCCAAATCCCATCATTAGTGGCCCTCACACCGGAGGACAGGAAGTGTGCTAAGAAACTCAGCCTCCGGCCGCTGGACAGGTGATCCCACAACCTGGACACAGAAGCCCGCAAGCCCATGCTGGGTGCTGTGGTCACGGCACCGCCAGGGTGCCTTGTGTGACTGAGCCGGCCGTCAGGGGAGAGAGAGCTCTTTCCTGGACTGCTCCAGTCTGATGAAACCAGGGTGGGTCCCTCCTAGATGCTGGAAGTCCTCCTCCCCTCAGCACAGCCAGTGCTGTCTCCCTAAGTCGCTGGCATGGACTCAACTTCCTCTGCTGCCAAAGCTTCCAGTCTTGGAGCACAGCGGGTAGGGCGTTTGCCTGGGTTCGATTCCCAGCATCCCATAGGGTCCCCCGAGCACCGCCAGGAGTCATTCCTGAGTGCAGAGCCAGGAGTAACCCCTGTGCATCGCCGGGTGTGACCCAAAAAGAAAAAAGAAAGCTTCCCGTCTTCCTCACTGCCTGCACCCCCAATCTCGGTACTGATTCGTGCCTATGACTAAGCTAATCACTAAGTCAAAGAGATTACTTCAGTCCTGGACACGTGACGGATGCGGGCTGAGTCCCAGAATCTGTGCCAGTGTTACACCACATGAGGCATTCCTTTCCTGGCAGCTAAGATGAAAACTCGGAGGCTGTGGGGCGCCACTTTTGCTAGCAGGTGGAGAGACACCCCAGCCATCCCCCATGCCCAAGAACGAAACCAATACAGAGGACAGCGACTGATGAAGACAGGCCCCAGACAGCACGGGTGAAGCCCCTGGATCAGGCTGTACCTGAAATGATCCCACCCGACTTCCCAGCGATGGAAGCAAAGCCTTCTATTTTGGCATAAGCCAGTGTCAATGGGATTTTGTAAGATGCAACACACACACACACACACACACACACCTAGGTTGCATGGCTCTGTTGTGGCATAAGCCACACACACACACAGTCACACATACATCCCTAAGTTGCTTGGCTCTGTTTTGGCATAAGCTACACACACACACACACACACACCCTAGTTGCCCCACACAGACACACACACACCCATAGGTTGCTTGGCTCTGTCTCACACACACACACCTAGGTTGCATGGCTCCGTTGTGGCATAAGCCACACACACACACACACACACACAGTCACACATACATACCTAAGTTGCTTGACTCTGTTTTGGCATAAGCTACACACACACACACACACACACACACCCTAGTTGCCCCACACAGACACACACACACACACCCATAGGTTGCTTGGCTCTGTCTCACACACACACACCTAGGTTGTATGGCTCCGTTGTGGCATAAGCCACACACACACACACACAGTCACACATACATACCTGAGTTGCTTGACTCTGTTTTGGCATAAGCTACACACACACACACACACACACACACACCCTAGTTGCCTCACACAGACACACACCCATAGGTTGCTTGGCTCTGTCTCACGCACACACACACACACACGCACACACACACACACACACACACCCCTAGGTTGCTTGGCTCTGTTTTTGAAGACACACACGCGCACACACACCCAGGTGGGCTCTTTCCTGGTGGGTGGCAAACACACACACACACACACCCCCACCCCCCAGGCTGCTTGGCTCTTACTGGCCAAAGGCAAACAGCCGGACAACACAGCTGCCTCGTGAAGGAAAAATCCTTCCCATTCTTTGGCCATGCATCAGGAGCCCAGCGCGGCCTGGCCTTTCACCAGGCCCTGCCCAGCCATGAGTCATCGCCGTCCCGGGGCCAGGCCCTGTGACCCAGAGACCTTGCCTCACTGGCCACCTACTGGGACCCTCGAGGCTGGGCGGAAGCAGTGCTGCCCCGTCTCACTTCTCCCTCCAGTGCGGGGTCCCCCGAGGAGAAGATTCTAGAACTCCAAGTCCTCGCAGCCCCGTCCAGCCGCGTCCAGTCTTCACCGCGGCGCCCCCTTCCCCGGTCCGCGATGCATGGGGAGGCCCCTAGGACGAGGAAGGGTTGGGGGAGCCTTCCTCAGCCTCTTAGCAAGGACGGGGCCTCGGCAGCGGGTCCTGGGGTGGGGGTCCGGCTCAGGACCGGCTTCTGGGAGGTTCTGAGAAGGAAAGCCGGCGTGATCTCATCCCAGAAGGCCCCCGAGCACAGAACATGCAGCGGGAGCCAGTGGGGTCGGAGGGAGGCTGGAGGCAGGAGGGTGCGGGAGGGAGGGGCGCACCCGGCGTGCACGGCGTCCCGGGGGGCAGCGACTGGAACCCGGCACCCGGCAGCCTGGTAGCGGGCGGGGGTCTCCAGGCAGCCCCTTCCCCTGAGGACCATGTTCCTGCCCCCAAGTCAGGCAGGCACTCGGCTGTGGGGGACCCAGCAGGTTGGGAGGAGGGAGCCCCTGCGGGAACGCGGTGGCCGAGCGGGTGCCCGGGACTTGGGGGGAGGACCGACCGGCAGAACTGGGGGTCCTGACCGTCCGGGCTGGGCGTGGGGGTGGAGCCCCAGCTGGGCGCGACCAGGTACCGTCACGTCACAAGGGGCCTTGGGGGTGTCCGCGCCCGCCAGGACGGAAACCAGGGCTGGGAGCAGGCCCAGTGGCGGGGAGGGTCACAGACCCAGCGGGCCCCGCGGCCCAGAGCTGGAGCCAGGCGAGCCTGTGCACGTGGAACCCCTCCCCCTTTCAGCCTTGTGCCTCAGTATCCTCCTCTGGAACAGTATGGCCCCCGCCCCAGGGCCTTTGAGAGGAGAACCAGAGAGAACGCACGGGAAGTGCAGGAGCACTTGCTATGACCACGCTTCCAGCTGCAGACACGGGCAGAGGGGCACAGGGAGCCCCGACTCAACACGCACACGTGGGCCCCAGAGATGATGAGGCAACAGGGGGTGCAAGTGCCCCCCACACGGCCGACCTTGCTCAGTCCCCTGGGCCCAGCATGGTCCCCCAAGCACCGCGGGGAGCAGAACCCCAGAACAGCGCTGGGAGTAACCCTCCAGCACTGCTGGGTGTGCCCCCAAACTAAGTGTGTGTGTGTGTGTGTGTGTGTGTGTGTGCACGTGCATGAGATGGTTCTGGAAGGGGCCAGGGGCTCTGCAGGCCCCGCTGTCTCCCCTTGAGGATCACGTGGTTCCTGCCTGGTTCCCACCGTCTCACATGATTCGATCGCAAAGCAGATGCTCCCCAGCCACCCTGGAGCATGTGACAGTCGCCTGACCCGGTTCGGTTAGCTCCTGCCCCCCACCGCTTCCTGCTTCGGAGCAAGGAGGAGGGGCCGGGGCCACAGCGTGGCAGGGAGGGCGCCAGCCTTGCACGCAACCCACCCGGGGTTCGAGACCAGGCCCCCCACGGGGTCCCTCGAGCCCTGGCAGGAGTGATCCCAGAGCACCACCCCTCAGATAAAAGCGATGCACGCACATGTCCACACAGCGTCCCCCAGCAGACCCACTCCTCACCGAATCACCACGACGGTCAAATGGGAGCTGTTTGACCGCAGAGTAAGTAGGACCTGGGGCCGGCAGAGTCCCCACAGCAGGTGTGTGCCAGGCCTGAGCCCCCGAGCCCCCAGCTGTGGTCCAACAGCAGGCGCCGACGGGCAGGGGGTGACCGGAAGAGCAGGGGCTGGGTGAGCACGGATTGAGGGGCCACAGACACAGTCGGGTGGGCGGGTGGGAGGCTTTGACTGGGGATCCCGTTGGCCTGGATAGAAAAGACCCCAACCTGCAACCCGTGCAATATCCAAAACCCTGCGCTTTCCCCAGAAACCAGGCTCTGGCCTCTCCGATGCCCCGCCCCCAGCCTTATCTCTCATCCCGGGTCAGGACCAGTGTGACCACAGCTCCTGTGTCATGACTAGGGACAAGTAATCCCGCTTCCTGCTCTCTGGGCTTCTCTGTTCCTTAGAAAAAAGTACAGCAGGGAGGGCCTTTGCCTTGCACGCAGCTGGTTTGACCTCCTGCATCCCAGAGGGTCCCCCATGAGCACCGCCTGGAGTGATTCCTGAGTGCAGAGCAAGGGAGTGACCCCTGAGCATCGCTGAGCGTGGCCCCCACTCACTCCAAACTAAATTCAGTAAATATTTTTTTTTCTCTCTCTCTCTCTCTCTCTCTTTTTTTTCCTTTTTGGGTCACATTCAGCCATGCTCAGGGATTGCTCCTAGCTCAGGAATGACTCCTGGCGGTGCTTGGGGGACCCTATGGGATGCCTGGGATCGAAGTCGGTCGGCAGCGTGCAAGGCAAATGCCCTCCCTGCTGGACTATCGCTCCAGCCCTCAATAAATATTTTTAGAAATTAGCAATAAGGGGGCTGGAGCGATAGCACAGCGGGTAGGGCGTTTGCCTTGCACGTGGCCGACCCAGGTTCGATTCCCAGCATCCCATAGGGTCCCCTGAGCACCGCCAGGAGTGATTCCTGAGTGCATGAGCCAGGAGGAACCCCTGTGCATCGCCGGGTGTGACCCAAAAAGCAAAAAAAAAAAAAAAAAATTAGCAATAGGACAGCGGGTAGGGCGTTTGCCTTGTAAGCGGCCCACCCGGCTTCAATCCTCTCGGCACCCCATAGGGTTCCCCAAGCGCCACCAGGAGTAACTCCTGAGTGCAGAGCCAGAAGGGACCCCTGAGCATCAATGGGTGGGACCCCCCAAAATCCAAAATTAAAGTGGGGTGCATGGGAGACAGCTCAGTGGACTCTGTGCTTATTTTGCCCGCGTTCCATTGCTGACATTCCGGGATCCTCCAAGCACCGGGCAACGTGTGGGGGCAGCCCCTGGGCAAAGCTGGGTGAGGCCCCGACCCCCCCCCCATGTATTCCTCCCTCCCACCTGGGCCCCTCGCTCCGCCCGCCCACCTAGGGCAGCAGCGCCCCCTGCCGGCGGTGCGCCTGGACCGCCGCGGTGCGTCCCCTGCTCTCCGCTGCCCCCTGCAGGCCGTTCCGGGAAGGGCCGCTTGGTCTAAAGCCACCCAACCGGTTCCTAGAAGCCGGGCCAGGTAGCCAGCCCGGCTCCAGCTGGGCCAACCCGGGTTCCCATCGTGGGTGGACCACCGACCCACGGAGCTGCGGGCGGCCTGCTGAGCCCCGCAGGAGTGACCCTGCGCACGGAACCAAGAGTGACCCCCGCACATTGTTGGATATGCCCCCTGACCCCCCCCCCCAAAAAAAAAAAATACCAGCTAGCTACCCAGGACAAGAGGCGGAATATCACAGGCAGGAGCGTCCACTCGCTGGACAGCGAATTGGACCAGCCGGCTGCTGACAGGGTTCTCTCCTGGTGTCCGGTCATCTGGGTTATGGGACAGGGGTCAGCCCAGTCACTAGGCACCACGGAATCCCCGCTGGGATCTTCCCCCCCCCAAGACTCCCTTTCCTTGGGGCCATTTTTTTTAAAACTAATCTCTTTTTTTAAATTTTTTTTTAATTTATGCTTTTTTTGGGGGGAGTGTCACACCCGGCGATGCGCAGGGGTTACTCCTGGCTCTGCACTCAGGAATCACTCCTGGCGGTGCTCAGGGGACCATATGGGATGCTGGGATTCGAACCCGGGTGGGCGGGCCAAGTGTAAGGCAAACGCCCTGCCCACTGTGCTATCGCTCCAGCCCCTCCTTGGGGCCATTTTCCGAATCTCATCCTGCCTGCTCCCCGGGGCCCAGCCACTCCAGGCTCTGCCTGGCACATCTTTCTTTGGCTTGTTGGTTTGGGGGCCACGCCCGGCAGTACTCAGGGCTTACTCCTGTCTGCACCAGGGATCACTCCTGGTGGATTCCTGGGGACCCCGTGGGATGCCATAGGGTCAAACCCTGGTGGGCGGCATGCCAGGCACGTGCCCTCCCCTCGGTGCTGTGTCTCCGACCCTCAGCCCAGCGCATCTTAAAGAAGCAAGACAGAGACCTGGCGCGTGTGTTGCTGCAGACGCCCGTTCCGAGGGCAGTCCTGGAGAACGGCCGAAACCCCACGCAGGAGGTGGAGGGTGAGGGGTTCCAGCTCGGAGAGATGAGGGGGGCGTCGGGGGTGGCAGAGCATGACTCGCCAGGGGGAGCAGGGGAGCACAGGCGCTTGAGTCCACATTGGAGACGCACGCGTCTCTGACACGGGGGTGTGTGAGAAGGCAGAGTAAGGAGGGTGCTGGGTACTGAGTGCACGAGCACGTGTGTGTGATACATGCTTGCAGTTGTGTGTTGTGTGTGCATGTGTGTGTGTGTGTGTGTGTGTATGTCTGTGAAACGCAATCACTGGAAGCAACCAGGATGCCAGGTGTTTTCCTGGCAACACAGATTCTAATGCAAAGAATGCTTCCGAGATCTCCAAGCCTACTCGGATTGGAGTCGAGCATCCTCCACCCAGATCCTCCAAATTCCAGTAGGCGGGGGTCACACCCACCACCTGGCCCCCTGGCGCCGTGTAATCCCATCAACGGCCAAGACTCAGAGACTATAAAAACCAGCTCCCGGCCATGCGACATCTTATTATGACATCTTATTATCTCATTCCTACTTTGACAAACTGTCAGGCTACCGAATGTAGCCTGCCCACACGGCAGAGTCTGGCAAACTCCCCGTGGCGTCCCCAATATGCCAAATACCAGTAACAATGATGGGTCTCGTTCTCCTAAAGAGCCTTGAATATAATCTCAGGGCCAGGATGAAAGAGACGTTACTGGGGCCTGCTCGAGGCAATCGACGATTAACAGGATGATCTGTGATCTGTGATCTGTGCTTCACAGAAACGCAAACAGGCGTGAGGAGAGAGATCTCTCTCTGACTGATCCACCAGCTGACCGGCTTCCCAGGATTTCCCATTGGCTCTCAGTCCAGAGTTTCCCTTCAGAGGAGACGATCCTTTCCCAGCCCTGCGGGGTCCTTGCTGCGGGTTCCTTGGGAGGCACCATCCCCTACAGGTCCCTATAGTTCTCCCAGAGGGCTGCGTGGCCATTGGACCAATGGGGCCACCCAGGCTCAGAGAGGTTGAGCAGGCTGCCCCAGGCCACACAGCACAGCAGGGATCTGAACTCAGATTCACGTGCCTCCCGGGCTGGGGTCACGCTCGAATCCCCTTCCCTGGGACTTCAGGGGGTATCACTCCAGCCAAGGCTGGAGGGGAACCTCAGACAAGGGTCCCCTCCTCAGGAGTGGGGCTTCTCATCACTGCCTCCTCTAAGAATAGTCCTGGGGTCACCTGCTCCCCATCAGCTGGCCTTGGAGATGCACCTGCACGCCTCGGCCTGTTTCC
Organism: Sorex fumeus; assembly: GCF_029834395.1. NCBI lineage: Eukaryota > Metazoa > Chordata > Mammalia > Eulipotyphla > Soricidae > Sorex > Sorex fumeus. The sequence continues at coordinate 1,372,123 of NW_026606222.1, read as the reverse complement.
CCAACACCCCAAACCCGGTCCCTTTACCCGGCTCAAGGCTCTGCTGACAGGGACAATCCGGGGGTATGAGGGGATGAAGTGTGGTCCCAGCACCCTAAATCGGCGTGGGGGCCCGGGGGGCTCCGCCAGGGACCCTCCGCTCCTCCCGCCTCACAAACCTGCCAGCAGGGGGGCAGGGCCAGGCCCTGGGGCTGCCGGATGTCTTTGCCCTTCTGCGCTCACCCATGTACCATGTAGGGCTCCGGGGTCTCCCACGCAGTGCTCAGGGGTGGGGGACTCCCAGCGACTTTCAGCTGCCAGGCCTGCGGCTCAAAGCTTGGGCCCGGGACGCGGTGCTGCAGGGCACTGGGGTTCCAGAGACCCCGGGGAGCCTCTGAGGGGGCTTCAGGACTGCACCCGGGGATGCTCAGGGGAATCTGGGTGGGGGGGGAGTCGAACAGGAGAGCCATGTGCAAGGCACATGCGAGACCCCCAAAACTCCCCTCCCGCACCTGGATATCAACCGTCTGTGGTGCTGATGTAAGCGTTTATGCAAAAAAGTAGGGTTTTTTGGGGGAGGGGTAACCCAGCTGTGCCCAGGGATCACTCCTGCTGGGCTCGGGGGACCCCATGGGGTGCTGGGGACCGACGCTGGGGTGCCGTGGGCAAGGCAAACGCCCTCCCCACTCTACCATCTCTTGCTCCACATTACACACAATTTTAAAGCAAAGTTGGGGCCAAATCTTATTTTTGTCCTTAAAATAAAAAAATGTGGCGTGGGGGGCCGAAAAGATAGCACAGCAGGTAGGGCTCTTGCCTGACATGCAGCTGACCTGGGTTCGACCCCCAACACTACCTGAGGCCCCCTGAGCCCCACCAGGAGGGACCCCTGAGCACAGAGCCCTGAGCATCGCTGGGTGTGACAGCAAAACACTGACAACAGGGACTGGAGCGATAGCACAGCGGGGAGGGCGCTCGCCTTGCACACGGCCAACCCGGGTTCGATTCCCAGCATCCCACAGGGTCCCCTGAGCACCACCAGGAGTCATTCCTGAGGCATGAGCCAGGAATAACCCCTGTGCATCGCTGGGTGTGACCCCCCAAAAAAGACAAAATAAACACCACCAACAACAAATCCCTGAGGAGATGAGCGTCAGTTCCAGGGCTCCAGGGCGGCCGCTTTGAAGGGCCCAGTGCTCGGTCCCCTGAGCACCGCCAGGTGTGGCCCGGAGCCCCCAGCACCCCCGGGCTGGCCCAGGGGCCCCCTAACAGACGCGCATCTGCAGGCACTGAGAACCGCCAGTGGGGCCCCTCCTGGGCAGCCCCTAGAAACTCCCGCCTGCCCCCAGAAAATGAAATGAGTGAGCACTATCCCGTCCACACGCTCAAGCCACGGATGGCCGCGTGGCAGCTGCGCTCAGCAGAATGTGACCCCTTTCCCGTTGCAGTCGGTGTCCATGGTCTGTGCTCTCCATGGTCTGTGCTCCCCAGGGAGGCCAGCACTGACCTGGCCCACAGCGTCGCCCCCTCCCCCGGGACACTGGACTCCCCCAAGATGCTGGGAAGAGGGTGGAGAGCTGTGAGCAGGGCGTTCGCCCTGCTGGTGACTAGCCTGGATTGATCCCCAGTACCCCTTAGGGTCCCCCAAGCCCCTTCCAGGTGTGATCCCGGAGAGCACAGAGCCGGGAGCAGAACCAACAAACCAACAAACCAACAAACACACAAACAGAAGAAATGAAATCGCACCATTTGGGACCAAGTGCCCAGAATTAGAAGCTCTGCCACTGAGAGGAGTAAAAAAGACGCGAAAGGCGATTCCCAGATGGTTCCCCGCCTATGTGGGCTTTGATCAACAAAGGCGCTGCGGGGGGGAGGGTTGGGGGGGGGTACGGGGGGGGGGAGGAAGAGGAAGGGCTCCCCCGCCCAGCTCAGAAAGATCTCGGCCTCTCAAACCTGAAAGCTTTGTAACTTTCCCCGCAGTGATTCAATAAATATCAGAAGGAAAAAAAATTATGGAAAAGAAAAAGTAAGGTGGAGCTCATGCCCAATTCAATCAGCTAATCAGTGGCTGAATAAATAGCAGTACACCTACATAAAAAAAAAATAAAAAATAAAATTAACGATAGCACAGCGGCAGGGCGTTTGCCTTGCACGCAGCCAACACCGCCAACCCGAGTTCGATTCCTCCGCCCCTCTCGGAGAGCCCGGCAAGCTACCGAGAGTATCTCGCCCGCATGGCAGAGCCTGGCAAGCTCCCCGTGACGTATTCGATATGCCAGACACAGTAACAACAAGTCTCATGATGGAGACGTCACTGGGCCCGCTCGAGCAAATCGATGATCAATGGGAGGGCCTTTACTTTCGAGTTCGATTCCTCCGCCCCTCTCGGAGAGCCCGGCAAGCTACCGAGAGTATCTCGCCCGCACGGCAGAGCCTGGCAAGCTCCCCGTGACGTATTCGATATGCCAAACACAGTAACAACAAAGTCTCCAATGGAGACGTTACTGGGCCCGCTCGAGCAAATCGATGAACAACGGGAGGGCCTTTAAAAAAAAAGATCTTGGCCTCCTGGGTGGGGGAGGGGCATGAGGGAACAGCACCAGAACTTTGGGGGTGAGGGCTCGAACCCTAGACAGATGCATTGGAGCAACGCTGTGCCCTGATGTTCTATAGTATTGTTTTTGGTTTTTATTTTTGTGGGGAGGCACACCTGGCGGTGCTCAGGGCTTACTCCTGACTCTATGCTCAGGGTTCACTCCCGGTGGGGCTCGGGGGAGCCATAGTGAGGTGGCAGGGATTGGACCTGGGCCGGTCAGGTAGAAGGCCAATGCCCGACCCACTGCACCCTCTGCGGCCCTTCGATCATCTTCCGCATCAGGCCCATATTGGTATCGCGGTGCCATAGGATAAAGAGAGCAAGAAATCGTGCTGTGGGCTGGAGCGAGAGCACAGCGGGTAGGACGCTTGCTTTGTGCGCGGCCAACCCGGGTTCGATTCCCAGCTTGGTCCCCTGAGCACCGCCAGGAGTAATTCCTGAGTGCCTGAGCCAGGAGTGATCCCTGCGCATTGCCGGGTGTGTCCCAAAAATCAAAAAGAAAAAGAAAAAAGAAGAAATCGTGTTGTGGGTTGGAGCAGTAGCGGGTGGGATGTTCCATCCCCGGCATCCCATAGGGTCCCCGAGCACTGCCAGGAATGATTCCCGAGTGCAGAGCCAGGAGTGACCCCTGAGCTTCACTGGGGGAGGACCCAACACCCCCCCCAAAAAAAGAAACTGAGTCCTGGGGAGATGGAGTAAGATCAGCGAGATCAGCGGGCAGGCCCTCGGCTGCGGGGCGGTCTACGCATCCCCCCGACGTCCAGCACGGAAGGGGAGCAAGGAAAGAGGGGGACGCCCTGTCTCAGAGCCTGGGAGGCGCGAGGCCTCGAGTCCCATCCCAGGCACCCCACGTGCGCGAACACGGTACCAGCAACACTGCCGTTGCTTTGGGGTCCGGTGCAAGCCCCACGCCCCACCCCCCACGCGCCGCCGAGGGAAGGGGCCAGGCAGGGCGTGAACCCCCGGGATTGGCTGAGGTCAGGCAGGAACGTCCAGGACCATGGACAGCGCCCCCTGACTCCCAGTCTCTCCGCAGCCTCTCCACTGCCCGGTGGGGTCACCCAGGCGCTCCCCCAGACCTCCCAGACTCTCCTCCGGAGAACCCCCAATCCCCGTGATCCGGAGCTGGGGCATCCCCTCCCCCGCGGGGAGAGCCCCGGTTCCCAGGGCGCTGAGCTGGGAAGCGGAGCCCTCATCCCACCCCCTTTTCCCTCCAGGTGTCTCCCCCCCACGTGGGCTGCGGTGAGTCACCCCACCAGTGCCTGCGTCACCCCCGGCTGCCGCAGCTGGCACCCGAGAGGCGGCATCTGGGCATCTGAGCTGGAGGCAGGAGGGCCGGTTCCCCCAGGGAAGGAGGCGCCTGCCTGCAGCCAGAGACCCCAGCCCACCAGGGACACCCAGCTGCCACCTCCAGAATGTTCCACCCTCCTCTCCACCACAGCTCACACGGGGGCTGTCAGAGCTGGCCTGGTGCCAACCCCGCCCACCCTCGGGTGTCCCTGCTGCCTTCCTGCCTCCGGCTTGCTGCAGGGAGGGAGGGAGGGAGGGAGGGAGGGAGAAAGGAAGCAAGGAAGGGAAGGAAGGAGGAGAGAGGGAGGCAGGAAGGGAGGGAGAGAGGGAGGGAGGGAAGAAGGAAGGAGGGAAGAAGAGATGGAAGGAGGGAGGGAGGGAGGGAGGGAAGGAGGGAGGGAGGGTGGATGGAAGGAAGGAAGGAAAGAAGGAAGAGATGGAAGAAGGGAGGGAGGAAGGAAGGGAGGAAAGAAGGAAGGATGGATGGAAGGAAGAAAGGAAAGAAGGAAGAGATGGAGGGAGGAAGAAAGGAAAGAAGGAAGTGAGGGAGGGAGAGAGGGAGGGAGGAAGGAAGGAGGGAAGGAAAGAAGAGATGGAAGGAGGGAAGGAGGGAGGAAGAAATGAAGGAAGGAAGGAAGGAAGGAAGAGATGGAGGGATGGAGGAGGGAAGGGAGGGAGGGAGGGAGGGCAGACAGATGACACGGGAGCAGATTCTAGCCCAGCCAGCACCCGGCACAGTAGCCATGCTGCCAGCGATGATACCAGCAGGTTGTGGTGGCAGCCCCATGACCCCTGCCGGCCTCCTTTGCCTTTTTCTTCTTTTGGGGGGCACACCTGGTGATGCTCAGAGGTTGCTCCTCGCTCTGTGCTCAGGAATCACTCCTGGCAGGGCTCAGGGGACCCTATGGGATGCTGGGGATGGAACCCGGGTTAGCCTTGTGCAAGGTAAACACCCTCCCCACTGTGCTGCTGCTCCAGGCCCCCAAATGGTCCCTGTGCTGGGTTTGATTCTTGGTGATACTCAGAAATTCAGTGCTCCGGGTCACCATCACCCCAAATTGTCCCCGAGCCCTGCCAGGAGGGATCCTCGAGCCTAGAGCCAGGAGTCAGCCCTAAGCGGGGTCGGGGGTGGCCCCAATCCAGAAACAATGACGGTGGTGACTTCCATAAAGCCTCTTTTTCCATGCCTACCCACGACAGAGCCGTCACACGGGAAACACGAACAGCAGGACCCAGGGCTCACCGTCCCCGCCCCCCCACCCACCCAACGGCTGCCTGAGTCAGCAGACCCCAGCAGGACTGCACAGCGGGCAGCTCCCGGGCTTCCGGCACCTTCTGCCTGAGAGCACCGCCCCCCACCAGTGGTGCTGGGGTCCTGGGGCCATTCTTGGTGATACTCAGCCAGAGATTCAGTGCTCCGGGTCACCAGCTCTGGGCAGCAGCACCAGGACACACCCCATCACCCACGTCCCTGGATCCCTGATGGGCTTTTGAAGGAGGTTGCTTCGTTTTGTTTTGTTTGGGGGGGCTGGGTGACACCCGGCAATGCACAGGGGCTCCTCCTGGCTCTGCACTCAGGAGTTACTCCTGGCGGTGCTCAGGGAACCATACAGGACGCTGGGAATCGAACCCGGGTCGGCCGCGTGCAAGGCAAACGTCCTACCCGCTGTGCCATCTCTCCAGCCCCTGACATCCCTTTTTTAAAGTGGTGGCTGCACTGGGGTGCTGTCCCCCACGATGGCGGCCGGACAATTCCAGGCTCAGGTCTGGGTGATTGGAGGCCGGCTGGGCTGGTGGCTCACGTCAGGCTCCGGGGTGCCAGGGTGACTTCCATTGGTACTCAGGGGACGGTGCGGTGCCCGGGCCTGAACTTGAGGCCTCCAGCATGTAAGACGGGTGCCCCCGCCCCCTGAGATCCCTTGCATGGGTAGAGCTTCCTCCAGCGCCAAGGTCCATCTGGGTTCAAGTGACCTGGAGGCTGCAGCTGCCGGTCTGGCTGGAAGCCTGCATTGCCAGGCTCAGCCAGCAGGGGGCAGCAGCGCTCAGCGCCTCGGCTGGGGGCTGCTTACAGCAACGCGTTTGCCTGGCACGCGGCAGTCGTGGGTTCGATCCCCAGCATCCCAGATGGTTCCCCGACACCACCAGGCGTGATTCCTGAGTGCAAAGCCAGGAGCAACGCTTGTGCGTGGCCGGGTGTGACCCAAAAAGGGAAAAAAAAGGGGCGCCAAGGAGAGAGATGCGGGCGGGTCTCCTCCCTGGGAGCGGTTGTTGGAATAACTCCGAGGGGCGTCCACCGGACTTCTTGGTGCAACCTTGCAGCCAGGGTCCCAGAAGGCTCGTTCCACACTGGTCCCGGCAGCTGGAGCTTCATCCCTCCGGCCCACTGTGAAGAAAGGCGGGGGGCTGGGGAGACATCTGCCTGGGGCTGGGGCTGGGGACGGGGCACAGGGCTGGGCACGTGCTGAGGGGCAAAGGCACCTGTTCCTGCTGCGGTTCATACCTGGTACCGCTTCCTGCCCCCAGCAGGTGATGGGGGTGACCCTGGGGGTCCCCAGTCCTGCAGGTGACCCCGTAGCCTCAGGCCTTAGTGAACACTGCCCAGGGGATGAGGACTTCAGGGAGGGGCCCCCTCTCTCCTCTCCGCGCACTTCGGGATGCAAATAGAAAGGAAAGGAGCAAAAAGACCATCTGCCTGAAGACCCTCTTCGAGACCCAATGAAGGGGCTGGGGACTGAGTGCGGTGGGGAGGCGCTTGCCTTACGCCTGCCGACCAGGCTTAGTCCCCATGTTCCCTACAGTCTGGAGCTTGTCAGAAGTTAATTCCCAAAACAGGGGCTGGGGTGATAGCACTGCGGGTAGGGGGCTTGGCTTGCACACAGCCGACCCGGGTTCAATTCCCAGCCTCCCATAGGGTCCCCCGAGCACCGCCAGGAGTGATTCCTGACAGCAGAACCAGGAGGAACCCCTGAGCAAAAAAAAAAAAAGAAAAAAAAAAGATTAATTGAATTAGGGGCTAGAGCGATAGCACAGCGGTAGGGCGTTTGCCTTGCACGCAGCCAACATGGCCGACCTGAGTTCGATTCCTCCGCCCCTCTCGGAGAGCCCGGCAAGCTACCGAGAGTATCTCGCCCGCCCGGCAGAGCCTGGCAAGCTCCCCGTGACGTATTTGATATGCCAGACACAGTAACAACGAAGTCTCCAGTGGAGACGTTACTGGGCCCGCTCGAGCAAATTGATGAACAATGGGAGGACAGTGACAGTGATGATGCCAGGGGCCAGAGCAATAGTACAGCAGGAAAGACATCTCTCCTCCCTGGGGCTGACACGGGTTTGATCCCTGGCATCCCATAGAGTCCCTGAGCCCACCAGGAGTGATCCCTGAGTTCTGGCAGAGCCGGAAGTCAGCCCTGTGCACCCTGTGTTCCCTCCCTCCCCAAGAAAGACCAAATGAATCAGAAAATGGGGAGGAGGGCCTCAGGAAGTAAGTTTTATAAATTATTTTTGGGAGGGGGGCGGCACACTTGACTGTGCTCAGGGCTTAGTCCTGGCTCTGTGCTCAGGGATCACTCCTGGTGGGGAGTAGGGCCCCCTATCGAGTGTGGGGACTCGAACCCGTGTCAATCACGTGGAGTGCAAGCCCCTTATCTCTGTACTACCTCTTTGACCCTGTACTTAAAAAACATTCTTGGGGCCCAAGAGATAGTACAGAGTGAGGTGGGTGCTTGCCTTGCAAGTGGCCAACCAGGGTTCGATCCCCGGCATCCCATAGGGTCCCCCGAGCACCGCCAGGAGTGATTCCTGAGTGCAGAGCCAGGAGGAACCCCTGTGCATCACCGGGTGTGATCCAAAAAGCCAAAAACTAAAAGTCCTCACGTGATTCTAGTTATTTGGGGTGTTGGGGGCACCCACTGTGCTCAGGGGCAGGAGGTGACTCAGAGCCCGGGGTGGCTCCAGGCAGGGGCTCCTGGGGGTCTTGCCCAGGCCTCCTGCTTGCAGAGCCTGCTCTCAGCCCTTCCCTGGCAATTGGTTGAGAGTCCCCCTCCCTTGCCCCCAGGCTGCCATCCCCCTGGAGGCCTCCTGCCATCTGCATTCCTGGAACATGGGGGTAACGAGACCCTGGGGCCCCCCCGCCCCATCCCTGCACCACAGTTCCCAGAACATCACCAGGATGACCCCCCTGTTTTTCTTTTTCTTTTTGGGTCACACCCGTCAATGTACAGGGGTTCCTCCTGGCTCTGAACTCAGGAATTACTCCTGGCGGTGCTCAGAGGACCCTATGGGATGCTGGGAATCGAACCCGGGTCAGCCATATGCAAGGCAAACAACCCTCCCCGCTGTGCTATCGCTCCAGTCCCATGGGCATGTTATTTCTTTTTTTTTTATTTTTGCTTTTTTTTTTTTTTAGGGTCACACCCAGCGTTGCTCAGGGGTTACTCCTGGCTCTGCACTCAGGAATCGCTCCTGGCGGTGCTCGGGGGACCATATGGGATGCTGGGGATCGAACCCGGGTCGGCTGCGTGCAAGGCAAACGCCCTCCCTGCTGTGCTATTGCTCCAGCCCCGGGCAAGTTATTTCTAAGTCTGACTGCGTGAGTCCAGCGATTCCCATTTCACAGTGGGAGGCGCCAAGCCTCAGATAAGGAGACACGCACGGACAGACGGACAGACGGACAGACGGAAAGTGGCAGCGCCCTCCAGGCTCGGCACAGCTTGAAGCCTTTTGTCTGCAGATCTGGTGGGACAGCCTCGCTCCCAGCTCTGGCTGATAATCCCTGCTGGGCCCCAGCACCCTGTCAGCTGGCGCTGTGAGTAGGGGCCGGCACAGATGAGGCCCGGCCTCCCCAGCTGCTCCTCAGCTTCAATCAAAGTGTCAGGCCCTCCCCCCCCCCATTTCCTTCCTTCTGCTCCCCACACAGCGGCTCTGAGGGGCCCAGACAGCTGGGAGGGAGGGAGCGAGCAAGCAGACACACGCTGGCCTGCATGAGGGTCGGGGTAGGCTTCCAGCCGCTTTCTCCTCTGCTCTGAGACTCAGTTTCCTCTTCTGTTTTTTTTTTTTTTTTTTTTTTGCTTTTTGGTTTTGGGTCACACCCAGTGATGCTCAGGGGTTCCTCCTGGCTCTGCACTCAGGAATTACTCCTGGTGGTGCTTGGGGGACCCTATGGGATGCTGGGAATCGAACTCAGGTTGGCCGCGTGCAGGGCAAACGCCCTCCCCGCTGTGCTATTGCTCCAGTGAATTTTTTTTTAAATGGTACAATCTCTTATTACGTTTTTTTAGATGATAATTTTTTTTGCTTTTTGGGTCACACCCGGCGATGCTCAGGGGTTCCTCCTGGCTCTGCACTCAGGAATTACTCCTGGCGGTGCTCAGGGGACCCTATGGGATGCTGGGAATCGAATTCAGGTCGGCCGTGTGCAAGGCAAACATATGCGGTCCCCACTATGCTATCGCTCTGGCCCCTAGGCTGATATCTTCAAACAGGCGTTTTACAGTTGGAAAAAAGGATGACGAAGTGAAATGCCTGACATGGGGTCTCAGGGGCCGAGAGAGTCGCAGGGTCTCAATGTGGCTCGGGGGGGGGGGGGTGTTCTCAGCATCCACATGTCCCAGAGCACCCCTGGGAGTGGTCCCCAAGGACAGAGCCAGGGGCCACCCCCGAACACCACCGTATAAGCCCTGAAGAAAACAAAAAGCTGCAGAAAACATCAGGGAAGGTATTTTGGACTTCAAGGGTGAAAAGCTGTTCGTATCTGTCTGGC